>NW_026126908.1:0-335085 GCF_943737965.1 Phodopus roborovskii | reverse complement strand
AGCATAGCTGAGAGTGAGATGTTCTTCTGTGTTCTGAGTCACATCCTTTTGCCAGGTCTCGGTGATGGTGCCGACCTCCTAGTGCCGCTACATCTTCTAGACGTAGACCACAACCGATGTGAAGATGTGGAGGAAGAGCAAGTAGTCAACACCCAGACCACCATGCAGACTTTGGAAAAGTTCTTGTACTTCTCGGAGGGCACCATGCAATCCTCTGGACTCTATTCTCCAGCATTCCTAGTGGTCTGGAAGACGCATAGACATTCAGAAAATGCTCTGCCCATGTCTAAAAGTTTCCTAATTTGTCGCAGACAGATATCTGCAACCTACTAATAATCGGTATTGGCATTGTCTGTCGTTTAAGTAAATTAAAGAATTAAATAAGTCAGTGATAGCTAACTGTCCCAATAAAGAGGTGATGTAGCATTTAATTGGCTGGGAAGTATGGCCAGACTCCAGTCATGAAGAATGTCATCATCATCCATTGAAACCATGAATCATAAACTGTGATGATATTGCACATTAACGCCACAAGAGGGAGCTTGACGGGTCTCTTCATGGAGTGGAAAATTTTTGGTTTACATAATTACACTCATATTTACATTATCTTGGGGATTAACACAGATTGTCAATTTAAATACATTGATTATGTAATTAGGTGATCTGTGGCACCAGATTCCAGTGTCATTGACTTATATAATCATTGTTTTGTATAATTAAATAATCAAATAATGAGTTCATGTAACATCATCCACTTCCTAAGGTGGCTCCAAACCAGGCTCATGAACAATGCTGTCAATTAATTTAAATATTTTAACTATATAATTGATATTAAGATGGTCTATAATAATTGCCTCCCACATCGCTGGCCACCACAATCCACTGATCATGGATTATCTAATGTCCCTATTTTAATAATCAAATAACAACATAATCAGAGGATGAAATGGTCTGCCATTCTCACACAATTTTCTCTCAGTTGCCTCCCACATGATTGTGGGAAACTCCCAGATTCATCCCTTATTTAATCGCAGAGCACATTAGTACCATGTTTAAATGCTGAACTGTCATTGTGTATGCAGGGTTTTTAGAAGATATCACATATTTAATGTTGAATGGCTTCCCTCAAAGAGATGGACTGAAATCTATGTGTCAGGTCTATCTATAAACGGATTATCACCTTCCTGAAGGAAGTCAACAATGTCAAACTCACCTTTTTGATAGAATATTATCTTTACTCATAGTTTTACTTCGAGAGAGGAGTATTCAAAACAGAAGACTCTGAACTGTTTCTCCACAGACTATGTTCTCTGATGATTAGGTAATCTTGAATTTGGTAACCAGGGAAAGCTGTAGGCACCCACTTTTTGGGAACTGGCTCTGACTAGTTAAGAAGTAGAATCAAATGCTGTCATGAAAAGGTTTAGGAGATAGTTATCTTGGAAGACTGTAATGTCCCATGATAACACTTTCTCGGCTGCTCTCTTGTCCTGGCCCATGATACCAGGATACAGAATGCAAGGAGGGTTGCCAGGCAACATTTATGAACCAACATTCTGTCACATTCTAGTGCCCCTCCCACATGCTAAAAGGAGTATACCCACAGGTGAACATTTTCTAATTTCTAGAATGGAAACAATAGAATTAATTGCCTCTACCATAATCCTTTTTCTTTTATTGAAAATAAAATTAAACTCCTCTTCATTCTCTTGTCCCTTAGGAGGAGCTTGAGTCCCATTGTTTCTAGGCATTGTTTATATTTTCATTAGGCTGATTATTAAGGATTTTGAGCAGTGTCTTATGTTTCTTTCAGTCATTTTGGATTCCTCAATTGACTGTTCTCTATTAAGTCCTGTACCCTGCTTTCTAATATGCTTATATAGAGTGATTTATTGTTGTGTGTGTGTCATGTTTTCAGGCCGACAGAGTTCATTAGATGAGATTCCCTGACTAGAGATTATTCAGTTATTCCATTTTTTAAAATTGGTGGTCACTGTGTCCTTCGTGGGTCAGTTCTGTTGCAACCCCTCAGAAACCCATGATAAAACAGTACAGTTTTTTTAAAATCGTGGAATCATTCAATTCCTAAAAATCTACTATTATGTAATCAGTAATCACAGTATAAGGCAGTGTCCCCATTCTCTGGGCAATGGTTCTGGTACACTACACTCTTCCTGGAGTAGAAAAAGACAGATTTGAAGAATGAAATAATCAGATATTTAGATTGTCTGTCACACTTGAGTCACACTAGGTGGCGCCAAACCTCAGGGATCACAGATTATATAATGAAAGAATTTAATAATTACATCTTTTAAATAAGTAAGCTCTGACCTTTTTTTATCATCAATTCCTGGACTGACTTGCCACGTATGAAACTGTATAAAGGGTCGTCAGGCATTTTTAAAATGCCATCAGTTAATCATCAGATAATCATCCTGTCTTGCCTGATGAATTCTGTTTGCCTGACATCATCACAAGCAACTGACTCTCTGTTGTGGTGCAGCAGGACGTGAGATAATGGGCACAAGCATGGCAGAGCAGTAGTAGCCACAATGTTGATACCAGCTGAATAGATGACTGCAGCAGGGGCGTCACAGCATAGCTGAGAGAGAGATGTCCTTCTGTGTTCTGAGTCGTCATCATTTTGCCAGGTCTCGGTGATGGTGCCGATCTGCTAGTGCCACCCTTCTTGTCAGTTTAGATCACAACCGATGTGAAGATGTAGAGGAAGAACAGGTAGTCAACAGCCAGACCACCGGCCTTGGTGAAGTCCTTCTACTTCGGTTGGCAACGTGCAACCTTCTGACCTGAGAATCAACCAGCATCCCTCGCACACTGGGAGATGCATAGATCATTCAGAAAATGCTCTGCCCATGTCTACATCTTTCCTAACTTTGTCTCTGACAGATATTTGCACCCTAACCGTAATCGGTGATGTCATTGTCGGTCGTTAACATAACTTAATGAATTTAATAAATCAGTAATACCTAACTGTCACAATAAATAGGTGATGTAGCATTGTACTGGCAGGGAAGCATGGTAAGAATCCATACATGAAGGATGTCATCATCATCAATTGAGTCAACGAATCATAAAATGTGATGATATTGCACATTAACTCCACAAGAGGGAGCTTTTACAGGTCTCTTCATGGAATGGTGGATTGTTGTTTACATTACTATACAAATATTTACATTATCTTGGGGATTAACACAGATTGTCAATTTAAATACATTAATTATGTAATTAGGTGATCTGGGCACCAGATTCCAGAGGTCATGGACGATATAATCATTGTTTTATATAATTAAATAATCAAATAATGAGTTCATGTAACATCATCCACTTCCCAAGGTGGCTCCAAACCAGGCTCAATAATGATGCTGTCGTGATTAATTTAAATATTTTAACTACATAGTTGACATTAAGATGGTCTATAATAATTGCCTACCACATCAGGGTCTAATACAAAATCCACCGATCATGGATTATCTAATGTACTATTTTAATAATCAGGTCAGGTCCAGGGCCAGGCCAGGGCCAGGGCCAGGGCCAGGGCCAGGAACAGAAATCCAGATACACTGGAAGCAGAAACAAGAGCAAGTGTGGAAAACCTTGAGTACATTCTGGCACAGGGACAATTTCCTGAATAACAAAACAATTAATGAATGGGACCCGAGAAACTACAAGGATTGTAAGATGAAGGACACTGTCAATCAGAAAGGGTCAGCTTAATTGGGGTTGATTTTTACAATTCCCCACCGAGTAGTGGCCAAATTAAAAGTATATAAAGAACTAAAAACTATATGCATATGCTGTGGAAAAATTCTTCTGATAATAGGATTTGTTTTACTCTCAGTTGTTAAAAATGAGCTCAAAATATATAGCAGTGCATGAAGAGTTGGGTGGCCGGACCAGAAAGTAGGATCATTCTGCGAAAAAAATTGCTGGGAGTCAGTGAAGTCATGAACCAGACCAAAATATAGCAAGAGTGGATAATAGGCTAATGTCACAAACCTTGGACAGCACATAAACTAATAGAAATGGGTTAATTTAAGTTGTAGATCTCTCTCATTAGTAATAAGCCAGAGCTATTGATTTTGAATATTTGTAATTAATATAAGCCTCAGCATGTTTGTTGGAGTGCTGCCGTTAAGAATAAATTCCTGCCTACATTTGAAAATCTCCGTAATCCAAATTAAAAAAAAAAAAAAAATGAGGTATGGGTATAAACCAAGATTTCTCAGCAGGTATATGTCAAGTAGCTGAGAAACACTTAGGAATGTTTGACAACATTAGCCACTAGAGAAATCAAAATGAAAACACTACTTTTTCATTTCCATCTTGAAATTTGAGGATAGCAAATATTAAACATGTAAGTAACAGCTCATGCTACTAAGGAAGGCAAGCAAGGAGAAAACACTTCCACTCCTTGTAAAAGTGCAATTTAATGCAGCCTTTATGAACATAAGTATCATCATTCTTCAGAAACCTGAGAGTCTAACTATGTCAATGCCAAACTATACCACTCTTAGTCTTACACCCAAAGGTTGTTCCATTCTACCACAATGATCATCAAGGCTTTATTCATGATAACCATGAACTGAAAAGACCCAAGAATTCCCTGACCTGGAGAACTGATTGTAAAAGAAATGGGGTGCATTTACACAATATATTTACTCAACTGTAAAAGCTCTGTGAGCTAATGTCAACTACAATAAAAGCAGGAATCAAAATTCCTTCTTACCCCTCCCTTTTTGTTCTGTGACCGCCACTGCTTTGGTCAGTGAACTCCATTTCTACATAGGTCCCTCTTCATGGGTAAGTCCACCATAAAAGCTGGAGGGATTGGAATAAACAGGTTCATTGTGGTATTTTTTCTTTTCACAGCATAGTCAATGTCCTGCCTGGATGCAATGCAAAACTGTCTTCCCAGGACTGAGCAGGTGTATAAAATTACAAACAACTCCACAATTAAATACTGTGAGGCAAGCCTGAACCCTAGTTCTCATTAAACTAAACAACTTGTTCCCAAGTTTCCTAATGGTGTGTCACTATAATGCAGTTAGTTCTTCCTGTTCTGGCGACCTAACGAGTATAAATTATCTATCACTACTACCTCATAACTATAATTTTGTTACTGTTATGAATCATATATATCAGTGTTTTCTGATTCTAAGCATCTATAAAGAGACCACCCTAACTGGAAACTGAACACTGAGTAGTTCTAGCTTCCCACCCTACATTGTACACACACCAATTCTGTGTTTTCAATTCACATGGAAGTAATGAATACATGTGGAAAAAACACAGAAAGCCACTCAACCTGCAACCTCATGCTCTTCTTTAAGGGAGACCCATGCTCACTGCCTTAAACTGCAAGTTGTAATCTCACCATTGCCTAGAATGGTTTTCCCTGAAGTGTATACAGTGCACAGTTTTTCCTCTTAAGGTCTGTAGCAAGAAGCCATGCTCCATATGGAAATACTTTTTATTTTATTTATTTTTTTGGTCAGGGCCTTGGACACAACCTTATGTGGCATAGTGGTAATTTTAGAACTCTGCAGTGCTATAGACTTGCAATCCAAGAATTATGGTTGTTTAGTCAAGAAGATAATGATGACAATGTCCTGTTATGCTACAGACAGGGTTCAAGTGACATCAGTCAACATACCTGACCTTTCCTCAAATCCGTTTTTCAAAAAAGCTGGAGATAAACAGTTGTAGAATAAATACACCTTTAATGTACACCATGATTTATTGTTTTGTTTGACCCTGTTATGAACCTTGAACAGCACTTTAAAGGACTGTTCTTTTATGTTCGGTTGGCATTTTACTGGTGGTGAAATCAGGATTTTCTCTTTCATTATGGAAATGCAGCTTAAATGCCTCTTATCATGATGAACAAACATTTACATCTTATCATATCAATTTCTAACAGTAGTGGTTATCATATAGGTCAAACAAAACTGGGCTATTCAGGAACACCCCTAAATTAGCTAAATTCTACTTTATGTGTCATAATGTCTCTCTCCTAAGATATGATATGTTTTTATAATATTAGTTATACTCTCTACAAAACACTTTAGTATTGGATTGCTACTGTCCACATGAGATAGCATTTACAAGCTCAATAGAATTAAATCCAGATAAATCCTGAACTTAAATATTAAATATTAAAAGTGATGAACTTCTGGAATATACTAGAGAGATGAGGGCTCTCTAAATTTGGCACATATGCCTTCCTTGATGACAATCCAACACAAGATATCAGCAATTCAAAGGAATGTTAAAATCCGGCATATTCTAAGCACAGTCTGGCTCCAGATACTCTGCCATGATACTATGAATAGGCAAATTTCACAATGTGATGTGATCAAAGCTGATGCCCTGCCTGAATGGAATTGCAAGGAAGAAAAAGGACAAACAGATATAGGGTGCACATCACCAGACAAGAAGCAAGCTCAACCAGTTTCTAGCTGCTGGTTTCCACCCAGTTAGGGAGGAACAGCTCCAAGGGCTCAGCATCAGCTGCTGCATCTCTTAATCTGGGAATCTTGGAATCTCACTCACCTTCCCAAGCCACTCCTTCCCTTCTGGGAACAGCAGATCCTATATTAACATGGGAGGTTGTGGGGCTTTCAAGTGGTTTTTGTGGGGCTTCAATCAAGCCAGCCCAAAATCTGTATCTGAGTAGGACAGTGTGGATGGGGAAAAGGCTAGCTATATACAATAAAGAAAAGAGAGAGACAGGATAAAGGTCAGGTGGCCAGATCAGTCTATCCTGAAATGCCACAAGTTTTTTTTTCACCACACTTACATACCTTATCAATAAAGGAGAACACACTATCATGTATATGGAGCAAATAGACTTTTCTTCCTCACATCTTCTAAGGTTTCTGTAGCAATGCCTGAGTTATAACTTCTTTTTCCCTAACGTTCAGGTCAGGAGGAATGACACCTCAGATTCAACTTATCCTTCCCTATACCTGAGAGTCAGGAACAGTTACCTCATTCCGGGTCACTTGTTATTTAAACTAAGAGAATGGAAACATTCTTCTGTAGCCACAACTTTGATCTTTAGATCTTATGACTTGATAAGGAAAACTTTGAACTTTCTGTCCTTGTCAGAAGATGGAGTGCAGCCATTATTATGGGCACCCACAGAATATCTATGCATACAGTCAAAATTGTGGAGGGAAATGGACGAAATTCTAGGGATGGCAAGTTTAATAATGGCATAGCATCTGTAGAGTGATATTCCTATAAAAAGGGGGGATAATGGTTTGTGGGCATATTGTTATCACAGTTGTGTAATCTCATTGTATTGAAATCTAATTTATAAGAAGAAAGAAGGATCTTGAAAACAGAGAAACTTTGGCACAAAATGGAAAAAAAGCTATGAACATAGTGCTGAGTATTCAATTTTTAAAATTGGAGTGGACTGTGTCCTCCATGGGTCACTTCTATTGCAATCTCTCAAAACTGAGGATGAATGCAAAACAATACACTTATCTAAGGTGGCCCAAAACCAGACTCATGATCAATGCTGTCATCATTAATTTAAATAATTTAATTACATAATTAATATTTAGATGGTCTAAAATACTTGACTACCACACTGTGGAACAATAATCCACTGATCATGCATTACCTAACGTCCTGTTGTAATAATTGAATAATAACATAATCAGAGGATGAAATGATCTGCCATACTCGACACATGTTTTCTCTCACTTGACTCCCACAAGATTGTGTGAAACTCACCAGTTCATCCCTTATGTAATCGCAGAGTTGAGTAGTAAAATGTGTAAATGCTGAAACATCATTGTGTGTGCAGTGTTTTAGAAGATATCACATATTTAATGTTGGACAGCTGCCTCAAAAGAGAGGAACTGCAATCCAATAATCCCTATGTCTACACTAACAAATGGATTATCACCTTCCTGAAGGAAGTTAACAATGGAAACTCACCTTTTGATGAATAATTGTGAGTCTTATTATCTTTTAATCCATAGTTTTACTTCTTAGGAGAGAGCATTCATAAACAGAAGTCTTTGAACTGTTTCTCCACAGACTATATTCTCTGATATTAGGTAATCTTGAATTGGGTAACCAGGAATAGCTGTAGGTAAACTTCCAGAAATTTGGCTATGGCTTGTTTAGAGGAATCAAATGCTGTCATTAAAAGTTTTAAGAGACAGTTATCTTGGGAGATTGTACTGTGCCATAACACTTTATTGAAGCTGCTCTCTGGTTCTTGGTCCATGATACCAGGACACAGATTGTAAGCAGGTTTTTCAGGCAACATTTATGAACCAACATTCTCTCACATTCTAGTGCACCTCCACATCCTAAATTTAGCATACCCTCCAATGGACAAAACTTATAGCCTCACTGATTTTTCTCACAAAAATGACTTATACATATTTACCAGTATCTCAAGCTCACAAAATGCATATAGTGATATAAGCATGAAAACAATAGCATCATAATGCCTTTCAAGTACATTGATGTGTATTGAAACCTATTTTCTATGCTTCAATTGTCTCATTTCCAGAATGGAACAATATCATTAATCACCTCTACCATAATCCTTTTCTATTTACTGAAATGAAAATAAACTTCTCTTCATGCTCTTACCTTTAGAACTGCTTGATCACATGATTTCTCAGAGAAGTTTTCATTTGCATTAGCTGATGACTAAGGATTTTGAGCACTGTCTTATGTTTCTTTCAGTCTGAATGATGCACTGATCAATCAGAAACTGCTGTGTCCTTATGAACAACTTTCCTAACTTTGTCCCTGACAGATATGTCCACCCTAATCATAATTGATGATGTCACTGTCTGTCATTTAAATAATTAAATATTTCAGTAATAGCAAACTGTCACAATAAGTAGGTGATGTAGCAGGGAAGAATGGCCAAACTCCAGTATCGAAGTATGTCATCATCATCAATTGAATCAATTAATCATAAAATGTGATGATATTGCATATTAACTCCCCAAGGGGAGCTGTACAGTTTTCTTTATGAAATAGAGGATTGTTAGTTTACATAATTATACAAATAATAACATAATCATGGGTATTAACATGAATTGTTAATTTAAACACTTTAATTATGTAATTAGATGATCTGTTGCACTTACCCCACATGGTGACACCAAATTCCAGGGTAATTGATAATTAGTTGGCATTTTATATTAACGCCTGAGGAGGTGGCACCAAATTCCTAAACCTATCGCTGATGTAATGATCTGTTTCAATAGCTAAATGATGAAGTTACGTCATCAACTCCCAAAATCTGACTGCAAAATGGACTTATGGTCCATAACATCACCTTTATTTTAAATACGTTAACTAAATGATGAATTATTTTTTAATTTCCTAATTTTACAGTTAAATAAGTACGTGTAGTATTAGATGAATTGATGGTCTGGCATGATTGACTCCCATAAGGAGGCTCCAAACTCCAGTGATCACTGAATAAATAATGACAGATTTTCAAAATTAAATGAATAAAATTAAACAAGTGGATGGTGTTTTATATGCGACTCCTACAAGATTTCTCAAAACTGAAGAGATCATTGAGTTTTTAATCATAGATTTGAACAAAAAAATAAATGAATTGTGAGATAATTTCTCATATGTCACCCCTAGAGAGATAACAAAATGATATTGCCATTGATTTAAAGAAATAAATAAATAATGAAATCACAGGAGTCAATTAACACCAACAAGGTGGATCCAGACTCCACTCTTCCTGGAGTAGAAAAAGACAGATTTGAGAAATGAAATAATCAGATATTTAGATCGTCTTTCACAATTGAGTGTCACAATGTGGCACCAAACTTCAGGGTTCACACTTTATATAATGAAACAATTTAATAATTACATCATTAAATATGTAAGTCATTGAAATTTTTTGTGTCATCAATTCCTTGGCAGACATGCCAGACATGATAATGTGTGCTGTCATCACTGCTTTTTAAAATTCCATAAGTCAATAATCAGATAATCATTCTGTCTTGCCTGATGAACTCTGCTGGCCTGACATCATCACCAGCGCCTGAATCTCTGTTGTGGTGCGGCAGGACCTGAGATGATGGGCCCATACCTGGCATAGCAAGAGTAGCTAAAATGTTGATATCAGCTGAAAAGATGGCTGCAGCAGGGGCATCACCAGCAGAGCTGAAAAAGAGCAGTTCTTTCATGTTCTGGGTTATCATCCTTTTGCGAGGTCTCAGTGATGGTGCCGACCTCCTTGTGCCACTACTTCTTCTCATCGTAGATCACAACCAATGTTGTACCCAAAAACCATGCCTGCCTTGGTGAAGTCTTGTACTTCTCGGAGGGCACCATAGAATCTTCTGGACTCAATCATCCAGCATCCTAGTACTCTGGGAGATGCATAGATCATTCAGAAACTGCTCTGTCCATGTCTACAACATTCCTAACCTCGTCCCTGACAGATATTTGCACCATAATCGGAATCGATGATGTCATTGTCCATCGTTTAAATAATTTAAATCATTAAATAAGTCAGTAATAGCTAACTGTCACAATAAAGAGGTGATGTAGCATTTAACTGGCAGGGAAGCATGGCCAGACTCCAGTCAGGAAGGATATCATCATCATCAATTGAAACAATCAATCACAAAATGTGAAAATATTGCACATTAACTCCACAAGAGGGAGATTTACAGGTCTCTTCATGGAATAGAGGATTATAGGTTTAAAATACTATGCAAATCTTTACATTATCTTCAGTCTAAACAGAACTGTCAATTGAAGCAAACTACATAATTAGATGATCACAGGCACAAAATTCCAGGTGTCAAGGATGATATAATCATTGTTTTACCTAACTAAATAATCAAAAAAATGAGTTGATGTAGCATGGCACACTTCCTTAAGGTAGCTCCAAACCAGAGTCGTAAACATAGATGTCATGATTAATTTAAATGTTTTCCTTCATAATTAATATGTAGGTGGTCTAAAATAGTTGACTGCATATCCTGGAACCAGAATCCACTAATCATGGATCCTATTTTAATAATTAAATTATAACATAATCAGAGGATGAAATGGTCTGCCATACTCGACAAAATTAACTCTCCTGACTCCCACAATGTTATGTGAAACTCCCCAGTTCATCCCTTATTTAATTGCAGAGTTTAGTAGTAAAATGTTTAAACGGACATGTCGTAGTGTATTCAGGGTTTTAGAAGATATCACATATTTAATGTTGGACAGCTGCCTCAAAAGAGATGGACTGCAATCCAATAATCCCTAAGTCTACTCTAACAAATGGATTATCACCTTCCTGAAGGAAGTTGTCAATGGAAAACTCACCTTTTGATGAATAATTGTGAGTCTTATTATCTTTTGTTCCATAGTTTTACTTCTTAGGAGAGAGAGTATTCATAAACAGAAGACTTTGAACTGTTTCTCCACAGACTATGTTCTCTGATATTAGGTAATCTTGAATTGGTAACCAGTAAAAGCTGTAGGCAAACTTCCAGAGGTTTGGCTATGACTTGGTGAGGTGAATCAAATGCTGTCATTAAAAGTTTTAGGAGATAGTTATCTTGGGAGACTGTAATGTCCCATGATAACACTTCTCGAAGCTGCTCTCTGGTCCTTGGCCCATGATACCAGGATACAGAATGCAAGCAGGGTTGCCAGGCAACATTTATGAACCAACATTCTGTCACATTCTGTTTTTGCCTCCCACATGCTAAAATTAGCATACCCACCAATGGACTAACCTTACAGTCTCACTGATTTTCTCACTAAAAATGCAGGGCTCTTTTTTCTGAGTTTTACATATACCAGTCTCTGAAGCTACAACCTGCCTATAGTGACATAAGCATGAACAAAACCATCATTGTGCCATTCAAGTACAATGATGAGTATATTAAACCTGCCCCTATGCTTCAATTTTCTAATTTCTAGAATGGAAACAATAACATTAATTGCCTCTACCATAATTCTTTTCTTTATTGAAAGAAAATAAATTCTCCTCACCTCTTACCTTTAGAGGAGCTTGATCCATTGTTTCTCAGAGTTGTTTAGATTTGCATTAGGCTGATGATTAAGGATTTTGAGCAGGTTTTATGTTTCTTTCAGTCACTTTGGATTTCTTAATTGACTTTCTCTATTGAGTCCTATACCCTCTTTCTAGTATGGTTATTTAGAGTTATTTATTGTTGGTGGTGTGTCATGTTATCAGCCTGACAGAGTTCATTAGATGAGATTCTCTGATCAGAGATTATTCAATTATTCCATTTTTAAAATCGGTGGTCACTGTGTCCTTCATGGGTCCAGTTCCGTTCCAACCTCTCAGAAACTGATGATGCAGAAACTAGTACAGTTTTTTTTTTAAATCGTTTAACCATTTGATTGTTAAAAATGTATTACTCATAATCAGTAATCACTGTATAAGGCAGTGTCCTCATTCTCTGGGCAAGGCTTCTGGGACCAATCTGCTGCTAGCCAAATGAAAGATGACGCCATCATTACTTATGAAAGATATAAGTTAATAATTGCATAGTACTGCATACTTCAATTTCATAAGATGGAACAAAACTCCAATGATTGTCAAGGAAGTTGTACTTAGATAATTAAATAATGCCAGCATGTGATTGACTCCCAGGGAGGATTGGCTAGACTGCCATTAAGGAAGAACAACATCTTCATCACTTCAAATAATTAATATATAATGAAAAATGATTGAAAATGGCCATGTTGGTATATGTTTAAATCCTCATGGAGTAGTCAGATCGATCTTCTTCCTGGAATAATGATTTATTTAAAAAATTAAATTGATAATTATTTGGTATTTTAGATTAACATTAATGAGGTGGCACCAAAGTCCTAAACCTATCGCTGATGTAAATGATCTATTTACATAGCTAAAATACGAAGTAATGAGATGAAGTTACTTCATCAACTCCCAAAATCTGACTCCAAAAGAGACCATGGCCCACATCAATATCTGTGTTTTAAATACGTTAATTAAATGATGAATTATTATTTAATTTCCAAGCTTAACAGTTAATTAAGTCAGTGTAGTCTTAGATGGTGTAATGGTTCACGTGATGGGCTCGCATGAGGAGGCTCAAAACCCCTAATAATCACTGAATACATAATGACAGATTTTCATAATTAAATGTGAATAAACATTAAACAAATGGATGGTGTTTTATAAGTGTAGTTTCAAGAGATTGCTCAATAATGGAAGAGTTATTGAGTTCTTAATCATAGATTTGAACAAAAAATAAATGAATAAAGAGATAATTTCATAATTCACCTCAGAGAGATAACAAAATGATATCAACATTGATTTAAATAAATAAATTACTACATACATAAATAATGAAATCACAAGAGACAACTTAACACCAACAGGGTGATCCAGCCTCCACTCTTCCTGAGAAAAAGACAGATTTGTATAATGAAATAATCAGATAGCTAGGGATCGCCTGTCACACTTGAGTCACACAAGGTGGCACCAAACTCAGGGTTCACAGATTATATAATGAAACAATTTAATAATTACATCTTTTACATCTGTAAGTCATTGACCTATTTTTATCATCAATTCTTGGGCAGACTTGCCAGATATTAAAAGTATTCTGTCATCACGGATTTTTAAAATTCCGTAAGTTAAGCGTCAGATAATCATACTGTCTTGCCTGATAAATTTTGTTGTCTCTGACATCATCAACAGCATCTGAATTTCTGTTGTGTTGCGGGAGGACCTGAGATAATGGGCCCATTCCTGGCATAGCAGTAGTAGCCAAAATGTTGGATATCAGCTGAAAAGATGGCTGCAGCAGGGGCAACTCCATCATAGCCGAGAGAGATGTTCTCATGTGCTGTGGGTCTACATCCTTTTGCGAGTTCTCATTGACGGTGCTGACCTCCTAGTGCCACTACTAATTCTCATCATAGATCAATACAGATGTGAAGATGTGGAGGAAGAGCAGGGAGTCAACACCCAGACCAACATTCCTGCCTTGGTGAAGTCCTTGTACTCTTCGGAGGGCACTATGCAATCTTCTGGACTCAAACATCCTGCATCCCTAGTACTCTGGGGGAGATGCATAGATCATTCAGAAAATTCTCTGCCCATGTCTACAATTTTCCTAACCTCGTCCCTGACAGATATTTGCACCCTAATCATAATCGGTGATGGGATGGCAGTGTCTGTCGTTTAAATAATTTAAAGAATTAAATAAGTCAGTAGTAGCTAACTGTCACAATAAAGAGTTGATGTACCATATAACTGGCAGGGTTAGCTATGGCAAGACTCAAGTCATGAAGGATGTCATCATCATCAATTGAAACAATGAATCATAAAATGTGATGATAGTGCACATTAACGCCACAAGAGGGAGCTTTAGGGTCTCTTCATGGAATGGAAGATTTTTGGTTTACATAACTATACAAATATTTACATTATCTTTGGTATTAACATGAATTGTCAATTGAAATACTTTAATTATGTAATTAGATGATCTTGGGCACCAAATTCTAGGTGTCATGGACATATAATCATTGTTTTATATAATTAAATAATCAAATAATGAGTTCATGTAACCCTCATCCACTTCCCTATGGTGGCTCCAAACCAGACTCGTGAACGATGTTGTCGTGATTAATTTAAATATTTTAGCTACATAATTGATACTTAGATGGTCTATAATAAATGTGTATCCCACATTGTGGAACTCAATCCACTGGTTATGGATTAATGTCCTATTTTAATAATCAAATAACAACATAATCAGAGGATGAAATGGTCTGCCATACTGACACAATTGGCTCCTCACTTGACTCTGACATGATTGTGTGAAACTCCCAGGTTCATCCTTTTTTAATCGCAGAGTTGAAAAGTTAAATATTTAAATGCTGAAATGTCATTGTGTATGCAGGGTTTTGAGAAGATAGCACATATTTAATGTTGGATGGGTGCCTCAAAAGAGATGGACTGCAATCCAATAATCCCTACGTCTACCTAACAACAGAGTACCAACTTCCTGAAGGAAGTTAACAATGGAAAACTCACCTTTTGATGAATAATTGTGAGTCTCATTAACCTTTGTTCCATAGTTTTACTTCTTAGGAGAGAGAGCATCCACAAACAGAAGGCTTTGACCTTTTCTCCACAGACCATGTTCTCCGATAGTTAGGGTATTCTTGAATTTGGTAAGCAGTAAAAAGCTGTAGGCAAATCCTGCAGAGATTTGGCTATGATTTGGTTAGGCGAATCAAATGCTGTGATTAAAAGTTTTAGGAGATAGTTATCTTGGGAGAACTGTGTGTCCCATGACAAACTTTCGAAGCTTCTCTCTGGTCCTTGCCCATGATACCAGGATACAGAATGCAAGCAGGGTTGCCAGGCAACATTTATGATCCAACATTCTGTCAAATTCTAGTGCCTCTCACATATGATAAAAGGAGCATACCCACCAATGAACTAAACTTACAGCCCCCACTGAGTTTCTCACAAAAACAAAGCAGGCCTCTTCTTTGAGTTGTACACACCAACCAGTCTCTCACAAACTCGTTTATAGTTACATAAGCATGAAAATGAAAGCACTACTATGCCACTCACGTGCATTCATGAGTATTTTAAACCTGTTTTCTATACTAATTTTTCTTATTTCTAGACTGGAACAATGCAATGAATGGCTTCTACCATAACTCTTTTCCTCTCATTGCAGGGAAAAAAAAAAAATTGATTTTCTTACCTTTATAGGAGCTTGATCCCATGGATTCACAGTGTTGTTTAGATTTATTTTGGCTGATGAACAAGGATTTTGAGCACTGTCTTATGATAATTTCCCAGTCATTTTTTGATTCATCAATTAATAGATCTCTATTAAGTCCTGTACCCCGCTTCTAATATGGTTATGTAGGGAGTTATTTTGATTTGGTGGTGTGTCATGTTATCAGCCCGACAGAGTTCATTAGGTGAGATTCCTTCATTAGGAGATTATCAGTCATTCCATGTTTAAAATTTGTGGAGACCGTGTCTTTCATGGGTCAGTACTGTTGCAAACTCTCAGAAGCTGATTTTGCTAAACAACACAGTTTTTTTTAAATCATGTAATTATTTGATTGTTAAAGCTTACTATTATGTAATTAGTAATTACTGGATAAGGTAGTGTCCTTCATGTCTGGGAAATGATTCTGATATCGATCTCCTGCTGTGTCAATCACACAGCAGCCAAATGAGGGATGATACCATCATTAATCACGTAAATCAATTAATTTAATAATTAGATTGTCCTGCATTCTTAACTTTCAAAAGATGGAACCAGACTCAGTGATTGTCCAGAAACTAGTACTTAGATAATTAAATAATGCCACACGACTAACTCCCTAGGAGGAAATGCATAGACTGGCAGCTGGCGAAGAACAACATCTTCATCGATTTAAAGCACTAATATATATAATGAAAATGATTGCATAATGACATGGTGGTGCCTACTTAAATCCCACATGGAGTAGTCAGACTGATCTCTTCCTGGAATAATAATTTATTTGAAAAATTAAATTGATAATTAAATGAGTTGGCGTTTTATATGAACACGGACAAGATGGAACCAATGTCTCCAATTTATCGCTGATGTATTGATCTATTTACATATAGCTAAATGATGATGTAATGAGATGAAGTTACATCATCAACTCCCAAAGTCTGCTCCAAAAGGGACTATGGACCATAACATTACTCTGTACTTTAAATATGTTACTTAAATGAAGAATTATTATTTTAAACCTTCTAGATGAACAGTTAAATAAGTAAGTGTAGTATTAGATGATGTGATGAGTCTGGCATGATGGACTCTATAAGGATGCTCAAACTCCAGTTATCACTGAATACATAATGACAGATTGTCAGAGTTAAATGAATAAACATTAAACAAGTGGATGATGTTTTATACATGAAGCCTAAAAATTGCTGAATACTGAAGAGTCTTTGAGTTCTTAATTACAGATTTGAACAAAAAATGAAAGAATAGAGATAATTTCTCACAACTCACCCCTAGAGAGGTAAAAAAATGATATCAACATTGATTTAAATAAACAAATAAAGAAATAATTAATGAAATCACAAGAGATACCCAATACCTCAAATAAGTTGGATCCAGACTCCACTCTTCCTAGAGTAGAAAAAGACAGATTTGAATTCTGAAATAATGAGAGTGTTAGATCGTCTGTCACACTTGAGGCACACAAATGGCATCAAACTTCTTAGGCTTCATAGATTATATAATAAAACAATTTAATAATTACAGCTTTAAATATGTAAGTCATTGACATTTTTTGTATCATCAATTCCTGGGCAGACTTGCCAGGTATGAAACTGTATGCTGTCATCACGCATTTTTATGGATTTTTAACATTCCATAAGTTAATCGTCAGATAACCATATTGTCTTGCCTGATGAATACTTTTGGCCTGACATCATCTGAAGATATCATTGAGTTTTTAATTATAGAATTGAACAAAAATGAATAATGAGATAATTTCCTCATAATTTTCCTCATAGACAGATAACCAAATGATATCACAATTGATTTAAATAATTAATTTATTAATTAAATCACAGTAGACAATTAACACCAACAAGTTGGGTCCAGACTCTACTCTTCCTGGAGTAGAAAAAGACACATTGAGAAATGAAATAATCAGATATTTAGATCATGTGTCACAACTGAATGGCACAAGGTGGCGCCAAAATCAGGGTTCACAGTTTATGGCACGAAACAATTTAAGAATTACATCTTTACTCATGTAAATGGCTGAAATTTTTTGTATCATCAATTTCGGGTGATAAGCCAGACATGATAATGGCGCTGTCATCACGGAGTTTGAAAATTCCATGAGTCAGTGATCTGATAATCATTCTGTCTTGCTTGAAGAACTCTGCTGGTCTTGACATCATCAAAATGAGCCTGATTCTCTGTTGTGGTGCGAAAGGGACCTGATATGATGGGCCCATACATGGCGGGTGAGTACAGTAGCTAAAAAATGTTGCTATCAGCTGAAAAGATGGCTGCACCAGGGCCTCACTTCAGCAGAGCTGAGACAGAGATGTTCTTCCGTGTTCTGGGTCGTCATCCTTTTGTGAGGTCTCGTGATGGTGCTGATCTCTTAGTGCCACTACTTCTTCTAATGGTAGATCACAACCAATGTGAAGATGTGGAGGAAGAGCAGGGAGTCAAACAGCCAGACCACCATGCCTGCCTTGGTGAAGTCCTTGTACTACTTGAGTGGCACCCTGGAATTTACTGGTATCAATCACCCAGCATCCCTAGTACTCTGGTGATGCATAGGTCATTCAGAAACTGCTGTGTCTACAGCCTTCCCAAACTTATCCTTGACAGACATTTGCACCCTTTCTAATTGTAATCGGAGAGAGAACATCTGTGAAACCGAAGTCTTTGAACTGCTCAATACAGACTATGTCCACTGATAATAGATAACCTGGAATTGGGTAACTAGTAATAGCTGTAGGCAACCTTCCAGAGATATGGTAATGACTTAGTTAGGGAACCAAATATTGTGATTAAAGTTTTAGGAGATAGTTATCTTGGGAAATTGTATTGTCCCATGGTACACTTTATCGGAGCTGCTCTCTGTTCTCGGCACATGGTACCAGTATACAGAATGCAAGGAGGGTTTCCAGGCAACATTTATGATCCAACATTCTGTCACATTCTAGTGCACCTTCCACATGTTAAATTAGCATACCACTTACAGCCCAACTGGTTTTCTCACGAAAACAAAGCACTGCTCTTTCTTTGATTTATACATATTTACCAGTCTCAAGCTACAAAGTGCCTATAGTGATTTAAGCATGAAAAGTGTGGCAAGCCACAGCCCTGAGGTGGTGCCATGTTGGATGCCAGGTAAGTCGAGTTTAGCTGTAAACAAGCTCTTATTTGGAAGTGCTTGATGGATCTCTGTATGCTTCCTCCTTCTGTGGCCTACCCGGGATCGCTTGTTGGCATGAGCTGATTGGGCAGTGAGCGTGACATTTAAGGCTTGCTGGAGCTGGAAGTGACAGATTCTGATGTATAAAGTACCTGAAGAAACTGCTTGAAGAAGAGTCATGATCCTGTTTCCTTTGGTTGGCAGAGGTAGATGCAACAGGAAAACGAAAGCATCTTTATGCCACTCAAGTACATTGATGGAGCATCCAAACCTATTTTCTATGCTACTATTTTCTCATTTCCAGGATGGAAACAATACCATTATCACCTCACCATAATCCTTTTCTTCTTTACAGAAGAGAAAACAAACTTCTTCATTCTCTTACCTTTAGAACAGCTTGATCACATGGTTTCTCGGAGTAGTTTTGATTTGCATTTGGCTGATGACCAAGTAGCTTGAGCACTGTCTTATGTTTCTTTCTGTCGCTAGGATTCCTCAATTGATAATTCCTTATTAAGTCCAGCAATTATACCCCTAATATGGTTATTTTGGTTATTTTGAGTTGGTGGTGGCTCATGTTATCAGCCTGATGGAGTTCATTCGCTAAGACTCTCCAATCATGAGATTATTAAATTATTCAAGTTTGAAAGTCGAAAAGCCGACTGTGTTGTCTCTTCATGGGTCAGTTCTTTTGCAAAATGCTCAGGAACTGATGATGCGAAACAATTTGTTTAAAGCGCTTAATCATTCGATCAATAAAAATCTATTATTATGTAATCAGTACAGTACTCACTGGATATATCCCAGTATCCCTTACCCTCTGGGCACTGGTTCTGGTACTCAATCTCCTGCTGTTTCAATTGCACAGCAGCCAAACCTACAACAGATGACATCATCATTCTTTACCTAATCTAATAAGTCAATAATTGGATATTCCTGCATACTTAATCTCATAAGATGGAACCAAGCTCCAGGGATTTTCAAGGAAGTAATACTTAGAAAATTAAATAATTTCACATGATTATCTCCCAGGGAGAAAATGGACAGACTCCAGTCATGAAGCACAACATGTTCATCAATTTCAATAATTAATATATAATTGAAATAAGTGAATAATGACATGGTGGTGCATACTTAAATACCACATGGAGAAGCTCTAACTGATCTCTTCGTGAATAATGACTTATTTAAAAATTAAATTGATAATTAATTATTTGGCATTTTATATTAACTCTGACAAGATGGCACCAAACTTGTAAAGCTACGGCTGATGTAATGATCTATTTAAATAGCTAAGTAATCAAGTAATGAGATGATGTTACACCCTATTGACTCCCAAAATCCACTCCAAAAGGGACTTATGGTCCATAACATAATCTTGTGTCTAAACAAGAAGTGTCAATTTAGATAATATAATTATGTAATTAGATGATCAGTTGCACCAAACTGCAGGTGTCATGGATGATATAATCATGTTTTATTCAACCAAATAATCAAATAAAGAGTTGATGTAACATCATCCATACCTTCTTAATGTGGCTTTAAACCATACTTGTGAATATTGCTGTCATGATTAATTTAAATACTTTACTTACATAATTACATAGATGGTCTAAAATACTTGACCTCATATCATGGAACCACAATCCACTGATCATGGGTTATATATAGTCATATTTTAATAATTAAATTATAACATGATCAGAGGATGAAATGCTCTGCCATACTCGACACAATTCTATTCTCACTTGACTCCCACACTATTGTGTGAAAGTCCCCGGTTCATCCCTTATGAGATCACAGAGTTTCTTAGTAAATGAGTAAATGCAGACATGCCATTGTGTATGCATGCATTTAGAAGATATCACATATTTAATGTTGGAAGGCTGCCTCAATACAGATGGACTGAAATCCAATTATTTTTCAGTTCACTCTAACAATGGATTACCACCTTTCCTGAAGGAAGTTAACAATGGAAAACTCACCTTTTGATGAATATTTGTGAGTCTTATTATTTTTGAATCCATATTTTTTTCTTCTCAGGAGAGAGCATTCATAAACAGAAGTCTATGAACTCTTTCCACACAGACTATGTTCTCTGGATATTAGGTAATCTTGAATTGCAAAACTAGTAAAAGCTGTAGGCAAACTTCCAGAGTTTTGGCTATGACTTGGTGAGTGAATCATATGCCATCTTTAAAATTTTAGGAGATCGTTTTCTTGGAAGATTGTAATGTCCCATGATAACACTTTATCGGGTTGCTCCTGGTCCTTGGCCCACTTATACCAAGATACAGAATGCAAGCAGGGTTGCCAGGCAACATTTATGATCCAACATTCTGTCACATTCTAGTGCACCTCCCACATGCTAAAATTGTGATACCCACTGATGGACTATCCTAAGGCCTCACTGATTTTCTCAAAAACAAAGCAGGCCTCTTTTTCTGAGTTATACCTATTTATCAGTCTCTCAAGCTACATCATGCTTATAGTGATTTAAGCCTGGCCTGCACCAGCATCATTATGCCAATCAAATACATTGGTGAGTATTTAAACCTATTTTTTATGCTTCAATTTTCTCATTTGTAGAATGGAAAACAGCCATTTATTGCCTCTACCATAATCCTATTCTATTTACTGAAAAAAATTTTCCTCACTGTCTTACCTTTAGAGCAGCTTGATCTCATGGTTTCTCAGAGTTGTTTTTATTTGTATTTGGCTGATGACTAAGGATTTTGAGCACTGTCTTATGTTTCCTTTCAGTCACTTTTGAGTTCTCAATTGATAATAATTCTTTATTGAGTCCTGTATCCCACTTTCTAACATGGTAACGTAGACACTTTGATTTGGTGGTGTGTTATGTTATCAGCCTGACAGAGTCCATTAGATAAGATACTCTGATTCTGAGATTATTAAATTATTCAATTAATATCGAAGTTGACTGTGTCCTTCATGGGTCAGTTCTTGTTGTAACCTCTCAGAAACTGATGATGCAGAAATAATACAGTTTTTTTGCAAGTCATTTAATCATTCGGTCCTTAAAATATCTATTGTTACATAATCAGTAATCACTGGATAACCCAGTGTCCCTCATTCTCTGAGCACTGCTTCTGGTAATAATCTCTTTGCTGTGTCAATCGTACAGCAGCCAAAACCATAATGATGACAAAATCATTATTTATGTAATCAAATAAGGAAATAATTGGATAGTCTTGCATTCTTCATCATAAGATGGAACCATAAATCCTAGTGATTGTCAAGGAAGTAACACTTACATCATTAAATAATGCCACACGATTAACTCCCAGGGAGTAATGTCCAGACTTGAGTCATGAAGGACAACATCTTCATTGATTTAAATAATTAATATGTAATGAAAAATAATTGATTAATGACATGGTGGTGCATACTTAACTCCCATGCAGAAGTCAGACCATACTTACAGAATAGATTTATTTAAAAACTTAAATGGATAATTAATTAGTTGGCGCTTATATTAACTCTGACAAGATGGCACCCAAATTTTGTGAACCTATGGCTGATGTAATGATCTATTTCAGTAGCTAAATAATCAAGTTATGAGATGATGTTACATCATCGACTCCAAAATTTGACTCTGTGTTGGACTTATGGTCCATAACATCATCTTTATTTTAAATGAGTTAATTAAATGATGAATTATTATTTACATTACAATTTTACAGTTACAGGTAGTATTAATTACGTATGTTCTGGCAATGACTGACTCCTACAAAGTCTCAAAGCTTCAGTGATCACTTTATCAAATAATGACAGATTTTCATAATTAAATGAATAAAAAAATGAAACAAGTGGATTGATGGGAGATGTCATTCTCTTGTATATAAGCCAGTACTGCCATTACTGTGCTACGACACAATAGGAAAGGAAGATATAGGAGGGATTATATGACAAGGAGGAAATAGGAAGTAGTAAGGAGGAGTAAAGATGGAGAGTCTGGAGAGAGTTGGACACCAGCCGCTCCTGGTAAGAGAAGCAAAGTATATACATCAGCAGAAATGTTATCAATTACAAGTGAGCTAGCTGGATAAGAAACAAGAACTGGCCAAAAAGCACTGTATCAAATACAGAGTCTCTGTGTATTATTTGGGGCTGCCACGCGGCGGGACAAGACTGGCAGGGGGAGTGGTGTCCGTACCTTTACAGTGGATGTGGTGTTTATACGTGACTCCTATGAGATTGCTCAAAACTGAAGAGATCATTGAGTTTTTAATCATAGATTTGAACAAAAAAATGAATGAGATAATTTCTCATAATCCAACCCTAGAGAGATAACAAAATGATATCACCATTGATTTAAATAAATAAATAATGAAATCACAGGAGAAATTAACTCCTACAATATAGAAAACCTTGTTCAGATGAATTCATTTTTCTAAATCAAATGCTACATGATTGCATTTTTTGTATAAGTGCTTGGCACGTCGGTCATATGAGTGCTTACAAGAGAAAATATTCATGTGTAGAAAACTGTGATTACAGATTTGATTTAATTTTAATCATGTGATGTCAGTGTGTTGGTTTGTGACTGTGATGTTTGTTCCTAAGTTGGTTAGACCCTGAGTATTCCTTGATTAGAACCCAGAACATTCTCAAACATCAGACATACGTCCTCGAAATGAGCTTGTCATAATTTTGCTTTTCCATTCTCTATGCTGTACATGTTTCACATCCTTTCATACTATCTTGATAACAGGTAATAGGGAACAACTTACAGTAAATAAAACACATCTCAAATAAACAATTTGGTGAATAATTTAGACATCATACTTTATTAAGTTTTAATGAACTACATTATTTCATTTGAAAATGGGGTATTAACAAGTTCACTAGAAACATGAGAAATGATATATCTTGTGTTTTCTTGGGAGACAACTTACACAGATGAAAAAAAGAAACGTGGAAAGCTTCTTATTCAAGAAAATATACTTTCTTATCTGACAAGTTCTGGCAACACAAGAAGAGGGTCAGGGGGAGAGAAAGAGGGGGAAGAGAGAGGGGGGGAGAGCACAACACATACTTCTCCACTTTCTGATCATGTATTCAGAAACAAAGAATCATTATATGAGACAGATTCTGACTTCCTCAGGAGATGATCTGAGAAGAAAGCCTGGATTCAGAAGAAATTTTCCTCTGACTGGTGGGTGTGCTAGAGGCTCTGATTTGTTAGTAAAACGGGAGTGACAGATCAGGTGTGCACAAGAGACACAGTCCATTGAGGGCGGCTTTGGGAAGGTGACCAAATATTTTTTTCTTAGCTGCCATCGTGGGGGGGTATGTTCCTGTGAGGTGTCATAGAATGGCACTAGGCCAAGGCCTCATCCAAGTGGTGGCTAGGCACATCGCGTCAAGCCAAGATCTCTATGAGTTCAAGGCTAGCCTGGTCTACAGAGTTCCAGGACCAGCTCCAAAAACTACAGAGACCCTGTCTTAAAGAAACAAATAGAGAGATTGCGATGCTGCCCATATGCGTAGATGTTGCTTGAGAACTGTAACCTGACACATACATTTACAGTCAATGGCCTGTTTCTCAAACTTTCAATCTTACATAACTGTGTCAAGCAGGATTGAACACATCATTTGTTTCCTCATTGCCAATTAAATATTAATTGCCTCAAAATAACCACCCAAAACTGTGCACCCAAAGTGATCTGTATCCATACACATGACAGGGATGAAAACTTGCTGAGAAACTTCAGGAATCACTACCCCTATCACAGTCTGGTCCTCTCCCATAAAGTTTACTAAATCACCTGAATTTTTTCTCTTTTTTTTTCCTACAGTGTACACAATAAACCATGCCTCCTACTCTTGCCTAGAGGCAGAAAAAAAATTGGTCTACAAGTGAATTGTTTTCCTATGACCACATTGTGTATGACTTCATGATGGAAAGTGGAAAATTTTAAATCTCTTATGGGAATAGTTACTTAAGAATTTTGGAGATGTAATATATAGCACAGATGTTCATTGCTTTGGGAGAGTAACAGACTTGTGTCAAAGCCAATTGATTCGACATGGAGAGTTTGCCTCAGCAACATTATTTTCTAACAGGATGAAAATGCAGCCCTCTCTCCCTTCCTAGGGAGAAATCCCTTCACACACTTGGGAGATTAATAAAGAAAAAATCTCTTTAATGATGGCATGCATACATCTCTAGCTAATGCTCAAAGTAGACCCAGATTAGATACATTCGCATTCCACATACACAATCTTCCTTAAATGTCTTTTTGGGTCCATGGTCCAAGTTACACTTTGAAAAAATTAAAGAGAGACAGGGAACTTGTAGTTGTGAGGCACTGAGATATATGGGAGGATTATATGGCAAAGAAACATCCTAGAGTAATTTCTAAATACACCATTGACCTGGTCTTGAACTCATTATGGTCTGCCAACCTCTGCCTTCAGAGTGCAGGGATTTAAGCTTCTTCAGATTAGCATTTTGTATACTACTCCAAGGGGGGATGGGAGGAATGGAAGAAAATAGTGGACTTCTATGAAGTAGCAGGAAGCATCAGACCATGGACAAATTCTGGAGGCAGCTACTCAAATTACACTATACAAGAGGAACACAGGCTATCTCAAGAACATTACTGACTAAGCCCAAGATGGCATTTCCATCAATAATGACAGCTCTACATGGTTGGAAAGCTTAGGTTCTCCAGGATCTGAAGCAAACCCTCCATGAAAGCTGTGACTGCAGACCATTACCAGCTCTACCAAGCACAGTCCTGGTTTAGAGAAAGCTCTGCTTTTTTGTCAATATATTAGGCCCTTAGGGAAGCCTCCCATGAATGTTCCTCCTCCCTGACTGAGTGCCTAAATGAAAGCCATGTGATGAACTGCATGATAGGGCAAGTCCTTAACATGACAATGATTTGATTCTCAAATAGTTTTCACCTGGTGTCCTATGCCCACCTGGAATAACAATGCTTGTCTCAAGAAGAACACTGTAACTTCATGGCACAACTGGCTTTAATGTTGCTTTTGACAGTGTAATGCCTCCTTGAGCACCTTGTTAGAGACCTGTTTTTCATAGAACAATGGGCATAGTAGCAGATTATAAATCAACGGTGGCTTATTTGTGACAGTTTTGACCCAAATGTCTAGACAATCCTCTTAAATAAAAAAACATTGTGATTATTAAACTTAAAGAAAAGTATGATGGCTAAAATCTTCACCAAATTGTTTGCATGATTTTGATTTCCTCTTTCATGGGCTCTTCCCTATCACTTCATATCAAGATAATAGAGAAAGGATAGAGACAGGGTTAGAGATATGGACGAGAATAATTATAGAACGTTCATTGCCAGGACCTATGTCAGGATTTTGACAAAATTCTATAGTTCCTGCTACAAGAATAACTCAAGAGGCTAATATTCTTGGGAACAAGTGTGAGCAAATGCAAATCCATGCACTGGCATTACATAATTAAAATTAAATCAAATCTTAAACCAAACATATTTTCTCCTGTAAATATACCATATTGTGAGCACTCATTCCTAAAACCCAGGTACTTAGGTGTTTAAAGTCTTAACAGTTTCCTCCAATATGAATTGCTTTATGTAATACAAAGAAAATGTGTAGGATTGGATTTACAGAAATCAATCTTCTAAATGGGGTTTTTATATTGTTAAAGTAATGATTGAAAGGGCCCCCATTGTAGGGCCTCTGCTAAAGAGACCTCAGCTGGGAGAGTGCCAGGTCCCAGCTAGATCTGCCTATCAGTACAGAAACATCCAGAGTATCAGCCAGTATTTGTCATCCATTGCCAGGCCTTGGCTAGAGTCCTCTACTGGATTTTTGGAACCCTCCCCTGAGAATTGCCGGTCTCCCTGGGACCACTCTGAGTTCCTGCAGGGTGGATCATTGACCACCATTGTAGGGGCTATGCCAAACAGGCCTCAGCTGGAGAGTGCCAGGCCCAGGCTAGATCTGCCTATCAGCTTAAGGAATACCCTGACTCCCAGCCTTCGAAATCTTTGACTTGCATCGCCAGTCTTCTGCTGGAATCTGAACTTATATCCCCATTTCTGGGCCCTGACTGTGGAGAGACCTCCCAGGGTGCTTGGAGCACCAAGAGCTACAGATATCAAACTTCTGACCTACCAAAACACACCAGGGAAGAAGCTATGGGAAGATGGCCATACAATAAAACACCTAACAACAGAATGACAAGAATACCAAGCACCAGAATCTACAGAACCTACACCAAATGGACCAGAAAAAAACAAAGCAGATGAAGTAGAAGAGAACGAATTAAAAATTATTGCCATAAAACATGAAGATGTGAGAAAATACCTTAAAGAAATGGAAGAAAAAAACAAAAGAATTGGAAAAACTGAACAATTTTCTTGAAGAGAGTACAGAAAGCCAGAAAACACAATTAAGCAAGTGAAGGAAATGTTTCAAGACTTGAAAATGGAAATGGAGACAATAAATAAAATGTAAACCGAAGGAATGCTGGAAATGGAAAAACTGGGCAAATGATCAGGAACTACAGAAGAAAGCATAACCAAGAGAATTCAAGAGATAGAAGAGAGAATCTCAGGCACAGAAGATAAAGTAGAGGAAATAAATTCACCGACCAAAGAACATCATAAATCCAACAAATCCTAAAGAAAAAAAACATCCAGGAAATATGGGAAACTGTGAAAAGGCCAATCCTAAGAATAATAGGCATAGAGGAAGGTGAAGAAGCCCAGCTCAAGGTGCCGAAAACATATTCAACAAAATCATTGAGTAAAACTTTCCCAATCTGAAGAAGGACATGCCCATGAACGTACAATGAGCATACCAAACACCAAAAAGGACTCCTCGACATATAATAATCAAAACATCTAACATACAAATAAAGAAATTACATTAAGAGCAGCGAAGGAATAATTAAAGGTAACATATAAAGACAGACCTATGAAAATTACACCTGACTACTCCATGGAAAGCTGCAAAGTGAGAAGGTCCTGGACAGATATTCTACAAGTATAAAGAGTCCACGGATGCCAGCCCAGGCTACTATACCCAGCAAACCTCTCAATCAGTATAGATGAAGAAAACAAGATATTTAATGATAAAGCCAGATTTTCACAATATGTATCTACAAATCCAGCCATACAAAAAGATTTGGAAGGAAAACTCAACCCAAGGAAGTTAACTATGCTCACAAAGATGTAGGCAAAAGATAATCCACTTCACCACAAATCAAGGGTAAAAACAGGACCAATAAATTCACAATACCACTGCCAACAACAAATCTAAAACAAACAAGCATTGACAATCCATGGTCCTTACCTCCCTCAACATTCCAGTGGCCTTAACTTTCTTGTAAACAGACACAGGCTAACAGAGTGGATATGAAGACAGAATCCATCTCACTCCTGCATACAAGAAATACATCTAAGCTTCAAAGATAGATATTACCTCAGGCTAAGAAAAAGATCTTCCAATCAAATGGACCCAAGAAGCAAGCAGGTGTGGCTATCCTAAAATCTAACAAGTTAGACTTCCAACCAAAATTAATCAAAAGAGATGAAAACAGTCATTCCGTATCCATCATAGGAGAAATCCATCAATACAAAGTCTCAATTCTGAACTACTATGATCCAAATACAAAGGCAACCACATTCATAAAAGAAACGCTACTAAAACTCAAACCTCACATAAAACCTCACTCACTTACATTGGGAGACTTCAACACAGCACTGTCACCACTAGACAGGACAACCAGTCACAAACTTAACAAAGTAACAGCCCGACAGATTTCTTTAGATGAGATTCCCTAATCAGGAGATTATTCTCTTATTCCATTTTTAAAATCGGGGGTCACTGTGTCCTTAATGGGTCAGTTCTGGGTGCAACCTCTAAGAAACTGATGATGCGCAACAGTACAGTTTTATTATTTTTTAAAATCGTGTAATCATTCGTTAGTTAAAAATCTACTATTGCGTCATCAGTAATCACAGTATAAGGCAGTGTATCCCATTCTCTGGCCACTGCTTCTGGTACCGATCTCCTGCTGTGTCAGTGCCACAGCAGCCAAATGACAGATGGCACCATCATTACTTACCAATCAAATAAGTTAATAATTGGATAGTCCTCCATATTTAACTTTCAAAAGATGGAACCAAACTCCAGTGATTGTAAAAGGAGTAGTACTTAGATAATTCAATAATGCCATGTGATTAACTCCCATGGAGTTTTGGCCCGAGGTCCAGTCAAGAAGAACAACATCTTCATCGATTTTAATAATTAATATATAATGAAAAATGACTGAAAAATTACATGGTGGTGCATAATTAAATCCCACGTGGAGTAGTCAGACTGATCTCTTACTGGAATCATGATGTTTTTAAAAAATTAAATAGAAAATTAATTAGTGGGCCTTTTATATTAACACTGATGAGATGGCACCAAAGTCCTAAACCTATCGCTGATGTAAAGATCTATTTACATAGCTAAATGATGAAGTAATGAGATGATATTACATCATCAACTACCAAAATCTGACTCCAAACAGGACTAATGCACCATAACGTTACCTGTATTTGAAATACGTAAATAAAATGATGAATTATTACTTAATTTCCTAGCTTAAAAGTTAAAGAAGTAAGTGTAGTATTAGATGACGTAATGGTCTGGTACAACCATCTCCCCAAAGGAGGCTCAAAACCCCAGTGATCACTGAATAGGTAATGACAGATTTTCATAATTAAATGAACACAAATTAAACAAGTGGATGGTGTTTTATTCGTGAAGCCTAAATGGTTGCTCAATACTGAAGAGACATTGAGTACTTAATCAGAGATTGAACAAAAAATGAATGAATAAAGAGATAGTTTCTCATAATTCACCCCTAGAGAGATAAAAAAAATGCTATCAACATTGATTTCAATAAAGAAAGGAAGAAAGAAAGAATGAAAGAAAGAAAGAATGAAAGAATTCACAAGATACAATTTAACACCAACAAGGTGGATACAGACTCCACTCTCCCTGGAGTAGAAAAAGACAGATTTGAATAATGAAATAATCAGATAGTTAGATGTTCTGTCACACTTGAGTCACACGAGGTGGCGCCAATCTTCAGGGATCACAGATTATATAATGAAAGAATTTAATAATTACATCTTTAAATATGTAAGCCGTTGACATTTTTTAGTATCATCAGTTCCTGGGCAGACTTGCGAAGTATGAAACTGTATGCTGTCATCACACATTTTTAACAAGCCATCAGTTAATCGTCAGATAATCATACTGTCTTGCCTGATGAATTCTGTTGGCCTGACCTCATCACAAGCGCCTGAATGTCTGTTGTGGTTTGGCAGGACATTTGATAGTGGGCCCAGTCCTGGCATAGCATTAGTAGCCACAATGTTGATAACAGCTGAAAAGATGGCTGCAGCAGGGGCTTCAATATCATAGATGAAAGAGATGTTCTTCTGTCTTGTGAGTCGTCATCCTTATGCTAGGTCTCAGTGATGATATCGACATCCTAGTGCCACTCCTTCTTCTCATGGTAGATCACAACCAATGTGAAGATATAGAGGAGAAGAACAGGTAGTCAACAGCCAGACCACCGTTCCGGCCTTGGTGAAGTCCTTGTACTTCTCTGAGGGCACCATGCAACCTTCAGGACTCAATCACCCAGCATCCCTAGTACTCTGGAAGATGCATAGATCATTCAGCAAATGCTCTGCCCATGTCTACAACTTTCCTAACCTTGTCCCTGACAGATTTTTGCACCCTAACCGTAATCGGTGATGGCAGTGTCTATCGTTTACATAATTTAAAGAATTAAATAAGTCACTAGTAGCTAAGTGTCACAATAAATAGTGGATGTAGCATTCTACTGGCAGGAAGCATGGCCAGACTCCAGTCATGAAGGATGTCATCATCATCAATTGAGTCAATGAATCATACAATGTGAAGATATTGCACATTATCTCCACAAGTAGGAGCTTTACAGGTCTCTTCATGGAATGGGGGATTGTTGTTTGATATAACTATACAAATATTTACATTACCTTGGGGATTAACACAGATTGTCAATTTACATTCATTAATTATGTAATTAGATGATCCGTGGCACCAGATTCCAGGTGTCATGGACTATATAATCATTGTTTTATACAATTAAATAATCAAATAATGAGTTCATGTAACATCATCCACTTCTCTAAGGTGGCTCCAAACCAGGCTCATGAACTATGCAGTCATGATTAATTTAAACATTTTAACTACATAATTGATGATAAGATGGTCTATAATAATTTCCTCCCACACCGCATCACAACAGTCTACTGATCATGGATTATCTAATGTCCTATTTTAATAATCAAATAACAAAATAATCAGAGGATGAAATGCTCTGCCATACTCCACACAATTGACTCTCTGTTGACTCCCACATGATTGTGGGAAACTCCCAAGGTTCATCCCTTATTTAATCGCAGAGCAGAGTATTAACATGTTTAAAATGCTGAACTGTCATTGTGTATGCAGCATTTTTAGAAGATATCACATATTTAATGTTGGGCGGCTGCTTCAAAAGAGATGGACTGAAATCCAATAATCACAAAGTCTACTCTAACAAATGGATTATCACTTTCCTGAAGGAAGTCAACAATGGCAACTCACCTTTTGATGAATAATTGTGAGTCTTATTTGTCTTCTGTTCCATAGTTTGACTTCTTAGGAGCTAGAGTATTCATAAACAGAAGACTTTAAACTGTTTCTCCACAGACTACGTTCTCTGATGACTGGTAATCTTGAATTTGGTAACCAGTAAAAGCTGTAGAAACACCTCCAGAGGTGTGGCTGTGACTTGTTTAGGCGAGTCAAATGTTGTCATTAAAAGTTTGAGGAGATAGTTACCTTGGGAGACTGTAATGTCCCATGATAACACTTTCCGAAGCTGCTCTCTGGTCCTTGGCCCATGATACCAGGATACAGAATGCAACAGGGTTGCCAGGCAACATTTATGAACCAACATTCTGTCACATTCTAGTGCCCCCTCCCACATGCTTAAAGGAGTATACCCACCGATGAGGTAACCTTACAGCCTCACTGAGTTTCTCACAAAAACAAAGAAGATTTGAGTTCTACACATTTACCAGTCTCTCAAGCTACAACTTTCCTATAGTGACATAAGCATGAAAACAAAAGCATCATTGTGCCATTCAAGTACAATGATGAGTATTTAAACCTGTTTTCTATGCTTCAGTTTTCTAATTGCTAGAACGGAAACAATACAATTAATCGCCTCTAATGTAATCCTTTTCCCTTCATTGAAAATAAAATTAACTCCTCCGCATCCTCTTACCTTTAGAGGAGCTTGATCCCATGGTTTCTCAGAGTTGTTTAGATTTGCATTAGGCTGATGATTAAGGATTTTTGAGCAGTGTCTTCTTTTTCTTTCAGTCATTTTGGATTCCTCAATTGACTGTTCTCTATTAAGTCCTGTACCCTGTTTTCTAATATGGTTATTTAGAGTGAATTATTGCTGGTGGTGTGTCATGTTAACAGCCCGACAGAGTTCATTAGATGAGATTCCCTAATCAGGAGATTATTCTCTTATTCCATTTTTAAAATCGGTGGTCACTGTGTCCTTAATGGGTCAGTTCTGGTGCAACCTCTCAGAAACTGATGATGCGAGAACAGTACAGTTTCGAGTAATCATTCGATTGTTAAAAATATACTATTATGTAATCAGTAATCACTGCAAAATGCAGTGTCCCCCCATTCTATGGGCACTGCTTCTGGTACCGATCTCCTGCTCTGTCAATCCCACAACAGCCACATGAGGGATGACACCATCATTACTTACGCAATCAAGTAAGTTAAAAATTAGATAGTCCTCCAAACTTAACTTTCAAAAGATGGAACCATACTCCAGTGATTGTCAAGGAAGTAGTACTTAGACGATTAAATAATGCCACGTGATTAACTCCCATGGAGAAATGGCCCGACTCCCGTCAAGAAGAACAACATCTTCATCGATTTAAATAATTAATATATAATGAAAAATGATTGAAAAATAACATGGTGGTGCCCACTTAAATCCCACATGGAGTAGTCAGAATGACCTCTTCCTGGAATAATGATGTTTTTATAAAATTAAATTGATAATTAATTAGCTGGCGTTTTATATTAACACTGACGAGATGGCACCAAAGTCCTAAAACTATCGCTGATGTAATGACCTACTTACAGAGCTAAATGATGAAGTAATGAGATGATGTTTCATCGTCTACTCACAAAATCTGACTCCAAAAGGGACTTAGGGTCCATATCATTACCTGTTTTTCAAATACGTTAATTAAATGATGAATTATTATTTAATTTCCTAGTTTAACAGGTAAATAAGTAAGTGTACTATTAGATGATGCTATGTTCTGGCACGATGGACTCCCCTAAGGAGGCTTAAATCTTCACTGGTAACTGAATACGTAAGGACAGATTTTCATAATTCAATGAATAAACATTAAACTAGTGGATGTTGTTTTATGTGTGAAACCTAAAGATTGATCAATTCTGTAGAGTCATTGAGTTCTTAATCATACATTTGAACAATAAAATGAATGAATGAAAAGATAATTTCTCATAATTCACCCCTAGAGAGATAACAAAATGATATCAACATTGATTTAAATAAATAAATAATGAAACCACAAGAGACATTTTAACACCCAACAAGGGGCTCCAGACTCCACTCTTCCTGGAGTAGAAAAAGGCAGATTTAAATAATGAAAGCATCAGATTGTTAGATCGTCTGTCACACTTGAGTCACACAAGGTGGCACCACACTTCAGGGTTCACAGATTACATAATGAAACAATTTAATGATTACATCTTTACATATCTAAGTCGTTGAACTTTTTCGTATCATCAATACCTGGGCAGACTTGCCAGATATGAAAACGGATGCTGTCATCACGGATTTTTAATATTCCATCAGTTAATCGTCAGATAATCATACTTTCTTGCCTGATGAATTCTGTTGGCATGACATCCTCACCGGTGCCTGAATCTCTGTTTTGTTGCGGCAGGACCTGAGGTAATTGGCCCATTCCTGGCATACCAGTAGTAGCCAAAGTGTTGATATCAGCTGAAAAGGTGGCTGCAGCAGGGGCATCAACATTTTAGCTGAGAGAGATGTTCTTCCGTGTTCTGAGTCGTCATCCTTTTGCCAGGTCTCGGTGATGGTGCCGACCTGCTAGTGCCACTACATCTGCTAGACGTAGACCACAACCGATGTGAAGATGTGGAGGAAGAGCAAGTATTCAACACCCAGACCACCATGCAGACCTTAGTAAAGTTCTTGTTCTTCTCGGGGGGCACCATGCAATCTTCTGGACTCTATTCTCCAGCATTCCTAGTGGTCTGGAGTCGCATAGACATTCAGAACATGCTCTGCCCATGTCTACAAGTTTCCTAAATTGTCGCTGACAGATATATGCAACCTAAAAATGATCGGTGTTGGCATTGTCTGTCGTTTAAGTAATTTAAAGAATTAAATAAGTCAGTGATAGCTAACTGTCCCAATAAAGAGATAATGTAGTATTTAACTGGCACGGAGGTATGGCCAGACTCCAGTCATGAAAGATGTCATCATCATGGAGTCAATGAATCATAAAATGTGTAGATATTGCACATTATCTCCACAAGAGGGAGGTTTACAGGTCTCTTCATGGAATGGAGGATTGTTGTCTACATGAGTATACAAATGTTTACATTATCTTGGGGATTAACACAGATTGTCAATTTAAATTCATTAATTATGTAATTAGATGATCTGTGGCACCAGATCAGGTGTCATGGGCGATATAATCATTGTTTTATCTAATTACATAATCAAATAATGAGTTCATGTAACATAATCCACTTTCCTAGGTGGCTCCAACCAGGCTCATGAATGATGCTGTCGTGATTAATTTAAATATTTTAACTACACAATTGATATTAAGATGGTCTATAATAATTGCCTCCCACATCGCGTCACACCAATCCACTGATCATGGTTTATCTAGTGTCCTATTTTAATAATCAGATAACAACATAATCAGAGGATGAAATGGTCTGCCACACTCCACACAATTGACTCTCTGTTGACTCCCACATGATTGTGGGAAACTCCCAGGTTCATCCCTTGTTTAATCACAGAGCAGAGTAGGAACATGTTTAAATGCTGAACTGTAATTGTGTATGCAGGGTTTTTAGAAGATATCACATATTTAATGTTGGGCGGTTGCCTCAAAAGAGATGGACTGAAATCCAATAATCACTAAGTCCTCTCTAACAAACGGATTATCACAATCCTGAAGGAAGTCAACAATGGCAAACTCACCTTTTGATGAATAAATGTGAGTCTTATTATCTTTGTGTCCATAATATTACTTGTTAGGAGAGAGAATTCATAAACAGAAGACTTTGAACTGTTTGTCCACAGACGATGTTCTCTCATGAGTAGGTAATCTTGAATTTGGTAACCAGTAAAAGCTGTAGGCAAACTTCCAGAGATTTGGCTGTGACTTGGTTAGGTGAATTAAATGCTGTCATTGAAAGTTTTTGGAGATAGTTATCTTGGGAGACTGTAATGTCCAATGACAATTCTTTCTCGAAGCTGCTCTCTGGTCCTTGGCCCATGCTACCAGGATACAGAATGCAAGCAGGGTTGACAGGCAACATTTATGAAACAACATTCTGTCACATTCTAGTGCCCCTCCCACATGCTAAAAGGAGCATACCCACCGATGAACTAACCTTACCACCCCGCTGAGTTTCTCACAAACACAAAGCAGGGCTCTTTCTTTTGAGTTTTACATATATACCCATCTCTCAAGCTACAAAATGCCTATAGTGACATAGGCATGGCAATGAAAGCATCATTATGCCATTCAAGTACAATGATGAGTATTTTGAACCTGTTTTTTATGCTGCAATTTTCTAATTTCTAGAAAAGAAACAATAAAATTAATTGCCTCAACCATAATCCTTTTCCCTTTCTTGAAAATAAAATAAACTCCTCTTCATCCTCTTACCTTTAGAGGAGCTTGATCCCATGGTTTCTCAGAGTTGTGTAGATTTGCATTAGGCTGATGATTAAGGATTTTGAGCAGTGTCTTATGTTTCTTTCAGTCATTTTGGATTCCTCAATTGACTTTTCTCTATTAAGTCCTGTATCCTGCTTTCTAATATGGTTATTTAGAGTGATTAATTGTTGGTGGTGTGTCATGTTATCAGCCCGACAGAGTTCATTAGATGAGATTCCCTAATCAGGAGATTATTCAGTTATTCCATTTTTAAAATCGGGGGTCACTGTGTCCTTCATGGGTCAGTTCTGTTGCAACCTCTCAGAAACTGATGATGCAAGACAGTACAGTTTCGTGTAATCATTCGATTGTTAAAAATCTACTATTACGTAATCAGTAATCACTGCATAAGGCAGTGTCCCCCCATTCTCTGGGCACTGCTTCTGGTACCGTTCTCCTGCTCTGTCAATCCCACAACAGCCATATGACCGATGAAACCATCATTACTTACGCAATCAAGTAAGTTAAAAATTGGATAGTCCTCCATACTTAACTTTCAAAAGATGGAACCATACTCCAGTGATTGTCAAGGAAGTAGTACTTAGATGATTAAATAATGCCACGTGATTAACTCCCATGGAGGAATGGCCCGACTCCCGTCAAGAAGAACAACATCTTCATCGATTTAAATAATTAATATATAATGAAAAATGATTGAAAAATGACATGGTGGTGCACACTTAAATCCCACATGGAGTAGTCAGAATGATCTCTTCCTGGAATAATGATGTTTTTATAAAATTAAATTGATAATTAATTAGTGGGCCTTTTATAGTAACACTGACGAGATGGCAACAAAATCCTAAACCTATCGCTGATGTAAAGATCTATTTACACAGCTAAATGATGAAGTAATGAGATGATATTACATCATCAACTCCCACAACCTGACTCCAAAAGGGACTTATGGTCCATAACATTACCTGTATTGTAAATATGTCAATTAAATGATGAATTATTACCTAATTTCCTAGTTTATCAGTTAAAGAAGCAAGTGTAGTATTAGATTATGTGATGGTCTGGTACAACGGTCTCCCCTAAGAAGGCTCAAAACTCCAGTGATCACTGAATACATAATGACAGATTTTCATAATTAAATGAATAAACATTAAACAAGTGGATGGTGTTTTATGCGTGAAGCCTAAATGATTGCTCAATACTGAATAGATATTGTGTTCTTAATCTTAGATTTGAACAAAAAAATGAATGAATAAAGAGAAAGTTTCTCATAATTCACGCTTAGAGAGATAACAAAATGATATCAACATTGATTTAAATAAGGAAAGGAAGAAAGAAAGAAAGAATTCAAAAGATTCAATTTAACACCAACATGGTGGATCAAGACTACACTCTTCCTGGAGTAGAAAAAGACCGATTTGAAGAATGAAATAATCAGATATTTAGATAGTCTGTCATACTTGAGTCACACAAGGTGGCACCAAACTTCAGGGATCACAGATTATATAATGAAAGAATTTAATAATTACATCTTTAAATATGTAAGCCGTTAACCTTTTTTTGTAACATCAATTCCTGGGCAGACTTGCCAGGTATGAAACTGTATGCTGTCATCACACAATTTTAAAATGCCATCAGTTAATCGTCAGATAATCATACTGTCTTGCCTGATGAATTCTGTTGGCCTGACCTCATTACAAGCGCCTGAATGTCTGTTGAGGTTAGGCAGGACATTTGATAGTGGGCCCAATCCTGGCATAGCATTAGCAGCCACAATGTTGATAACAGCTGAAAAGGTGGCTGCAGCAGGTCTATCACCAGCATAGCTGAGAGAGTGATGTTCTTCTGTCTTCTGAGTCGTCATCCTTTTGCCAGGTCACCGTGATGGTGCCGACCTCCTAGTGCCACTCCTTCTTCTCATGGTAGATCACAACCCATGTGAAGATGTGGAGGAAGAGCATGTAGTCAAAATCCAGACCACCGTTCCGGCCTTGGTGAAGTCCTTGTACTTCTCAGAGGGCACCGTGCAACCTTCAGGACTCAATCACCCAGCATCCCTCGTACTCTGGAAGATGCATAGATCATTCAGCAAATGCTCTGCCCATGTCTACAACTTTCCTAACCTTGTCCCTGACAGATTTTTGCACCCTAACCGTAATCGGTGATGGCAGTGTCTATCGTTTACATAATTTAAAGAATTAAATAAGTCACTAGTAGCTAAGTGTCACAATAAATAGTGGATGTAGCATTCTACTGGCAGGGAAGCATGGCCAGACTCCAGTCATGAAGGATGTCATCATCATCAATTGAGTCAATGAATCATACAATGTGAAGATATTGCACATTATCTCCACAAGTAGGAGCTTTACAGGTCTCTTCATGGAATGGAGGATTGTTGTTTACATAACTATACAAATATTTACATTACCTTGGGGATTAACACAGATTGTCAATTTACATTCATTAATTATGTAATTAGATGATCCGTGGCACCAGATTCAGGTGTCATGGACGATATAATCATTGTTTTATACAATTAAATAATCAAATAATGAGTTCATGTAACATCATCCACTTCTCTAAGGTGGCTCCAACCAGGCTCATGAACTATGCAGTCATGATTAATTTAAATATTTTAACTACATAATTGATGATAAGATGGTCTATAATAATTTCCTCCCACACCGCATCACAACAATCTACTGATCATGGATTATCTAATGTCCTATTTTAATAATCAAATAACAAAATAATCAGAGGATGAAATGCTCTGCCATACTCCACACAATTGACTCTCTGTTGACTCCCACATGATTGTGGGAAACTCCCAGGTTCATCCCTTATTTAATCGTAGAGCAGAGTAGTAACATGTTTAAAATGCTGAACTCTCATTCTGTATGCAGCATTTTTAGAAGATATCACATATTTAATGTTGGGCGGCTGCCTCAAAGAGATGGACTGAAATCCAATAATCACAAAGTCTACTCTAACAAATGGATTATCACTTTCCTGAAGGAAGTCAACAATGGCAACTCACCTTTTGATGAATAATTGTGAGTCTTATTTGTCTTCTGTTCCATAGTTTGACTTCTTAGGAGCTAGAGTATTCATAAACAGAAGACTTTAAACTGTTTCTCCACAGACTACGTTCTCTGATGACTGGTAATCTTGAATTTGGTAACCAGTAAAAGCTGTAGAAACACCTCCAGAGGTGTGGCTGTGACTTGTTTAGGCGAGTCAAATGTTGTCATTAAAAGTTTGAGGAGATAGTTACCTTGGGAGACTGTAATGTCCCATGATAACACTTTCCGAAGCTGCTCTCTGGTCCTTGGCCCATGATACCAGGATACAGAATGCAACAGGGTTGCCAGGCAACATTTATGAACCAACATTCTGTCACATTCTAGTGCCCCTCCCACATGCTTAAAGGAGTATACCCACCGATGAGGTAACCTTACAGCCTCACTGAGTTTCTCACAAAAACAAAGAAGATTTGAGTTCTACACATTTACCAGTCTCTCAAGCTACAACTTTCCTATAGTGACATAAGCATGAAAACAAAAGCATCATTGTGCCATTCAAGTACAATGATGAGTATTTTAAACCTGTTTTCTATGCTTCAGTTTTCTAATTGCTAGAACGGAAACAATACAATTAATCGCCTCTAATGTAATCCTTTTCCCTTCATTGAAAATAAAATTAACTCCTCCGCATCCTCTTACCTTTAGAGGAGCTTGATCCCATGGTTTCTCAGAGTTGTTTAGATTTGCATTAGGCTGATGATTAAGGATTTTGAGCAGTGACTTCTGTTTCTTTCAGTCATTTTGGATTCCTCAATTGACTGTTCTCTATTAAGTCCTGTACCCTGCTTTCTAATATGGTTATTTAGGGTTATTTACTGTTGGTGTTGTGTCATGTTAACAGCCCGACAGATTTCATTAGATGAGATTCCCTAATCAGGAGATTATTCAGTTATTCCATTTTTAAAATCGGGGTTCACTGTGTCCTTTATGGGTCAGTTCTTTTGCAACCTCTCAGAAACTGATGATGCGAAAGAGTACAGGTTTTTAAAAATCATGTAATCATTCGATTGCTAAAAATCTACTACTATGTAATCATTAACCACTGTAAAAGGCAGTGTCCCCCATTCTCTGGCCACTGCTTCTGGTACAGATGTCCTGCTGTGTCAATCCCTCAGCAGCCAAGTGACTGATGACACCAGCATTACTTACACAATCAAATAAGTTAATAATTGGATAGTCCTCCATACTTAACTTTTAAAAATGGAATCAAACTCCCCCGATTGTCAAGGAAGTAGTACTTAGATAATTCAATAATGCCACGTGATTAACTCCCATGGAGGATTGGCCCGACTCCAGTCAAGAAGAACAACAACTTCATCGAGTTAAATAATTAAGATATAATGAAAAAAGATTGAAAAATGACATGGTGGTGCATACTTAAATCCCACATGGAGTAGTCAGACTGATCTCTTCCTGGAATAATGATGTTTTTAAAAAATTAAATTGAAAATTAATTAGTGGGCCTTTTATATTAACACTGATGAGATGGCACCAAAGTCCTAAACCTATCGCTGATGTAAAGATCTATTTACATAGCTAAATAATGGAGTAATGAGATGATATTACATCATCAACTCCCAAAATCTGACTCCAAAAGGATTTATGGTCCATAACATTACCTGTATTTTAAATACATAAATTAAATGATGAATTATTACTTAATTTCCTAGTTTAACAGTTAAAGAAGTAAGTGTAGTATTAGATGACCTGATGGTCTTGTACAACGGTCTCCCCTAAGGAGGATCAAAACTCCAGTGATCATTGAATAAATAATGACAGATTTTCATAATTAAATAAATACACATTAAACAAGTGGATGGTGTTTTCTGCGTGATGCCTAAATGATTGCTAAATACTGAAGAGACATTGAGTTCTTAATCATAGATTTGAACAAAAAATGAATGAATAAAGAGATAGTTTCTCATAATTCAACACTAGAGAGGTAACAAAATGATATCAACATTGATTTAAATAAAGAAAGGAAGAAAGAAAGAAAGAATTCACAAGATACAGTTTAGCACCAACAAGGTGGATCGAGACTCCACTCTTCCTGTAGTAGAAAAAGACAGATTTGAATAATGAAATAATCAGAGAGTTAGATTGTCTGTCACACTTGAGTCACACAAGGTGGCGCCAAACTTCAGAGCTCACAGATTATATAATGAAAGAATTTAATAATTACATCTTTAAATATGTAAGCCATTGACAATTTTTCGTATCATCAATTCCTGGGCAGACTTGGCAGGTATGAAACTGTATGCTGTCATCACGCATTTTTAACATGCCATCAGTTATTCGTCGGATAATCATACTGTTTTGCCTGATGAATTCTGTTGGCCTGACCTCATTACAAGCGCCTGAATGTCTGTGGTGGTGCGGCAGGACGTGAGATAGTGGGCCCAATCTTGGCGTAGCAGTAGTAGCCACAATGTTAATAACAGCTGAAAAGATGGCTGCAGCAGGGGCATCACTAGCATAGCTGAGAGAAAGATGTTCTTCCGTGTTCTGAGTCATCATCCTTTTGCCAGGTCTCGGTGATGGTGCCGACCTCCTAGTGCCATTCCTTCTTCTCATGGTAGATCACAACCGATGTGAAGATGTGGAGGAAGAACAGGTAGTCAACAGCCAGACCATGGTGCCGGCCTTGGTGAAGTCCTTGTATTTCTCAGAGGGCACCGTGCAACCTTCAGGACTCAATCACCCAGCATCCCTCGTACTCTGGAAGATGCATATATCATTCAGAAAATGCTCTGCTCATGTCTGCAACTTTCCTAACCTTGTCCCTGACAGATTTTTGCACCCTAACCGTAATCGGTGATGGCACTGTCTGTCGTTTACATAATTTAAAGAATTAAATAAGTCACTAATAGCTAACTGTCACAATAAATAGGGGATGTAGCATTCTACTGGCAGGGAAGCATGGCCAGACTCCAGTCATGAAGGATGACATCATCATCAATTGAGTCAATGAATCATACAATTTGAAGATATTGCACATTATCTCCTCAAGAGGGAGCTTTACAGGTCTCTTCATGGAATGGAGGATTGTTGTTTACATAACTATACAAATATTTACATTATCTTTGGGATTAACACAGATTGTCAATTTAAATTCATTAATTATGTAATTAGATGATCTGTGGCACCAGATTCCAGGTGTCATGGACGATATAATCATTGCTTTATATAAATAATCAAATAATGAGTTCATGTAACATCATCCACTTCCCTAAGGTGGCTCCAAACCAGGCTCATGAACGATGCTCTCGTAATAAATTTAAATATTTTAATTACATAAGTGATATTAGGCTGGTCTATAATAATTGCCTCCCACATCACGTCACCACAATCCACTGATCATGGATTATCTAATGTCCTATTTTAATAATCACATAACAACATAATCAGAGGACGAAATGGTCTGCCATACTCCACACAATTGGCTCCCTGTTGACTCCCATATGATTGTAGGAAACTCCCAGGTTCATCAGATATTTAATCGCAGAGCAGAGTAGTAACATGTTTAAATTCTGAAATGTCATTGTATATGCAGGGTTTTTAGAAGATATCACATAATTAATGTTGGGCGGCTGCCACAAAGAGATGGACTGAAATCCAATAATCACAAAGTCTACTCTAACAAATGGATTATCACCTTCCTGTAGGAAGTCATCAATGGCAAACTCACCTTTTGATGAATAATTGTGAGTCTTATTTGTCTTTTGTTCCATAGTGTGACTTCTTAGGAGAGAGAGTATTCATAAACAGAAGACTTTGAACTGTTTCTTCACAGACTACGTTCTCTGATGATTATGTAATGTTGAATTTGGTAACCAGTAAAAGCTGTAGGCACACCTCCAGAGGTGTGGCTATGACTTGTTTAGGCGAATCAAATGTTGTCATTAAAAGTTTTAGGAGATAGTTATCTTGGGAGACTGTAATATCCCATGATAACACTTTCTCGAAGCTGCTCTCTGGTCCTAGGCCCATGATACCAGGACACAGAATGATACAGGGTTGCCATCAACATTTATGAACAGCATTATGTCACATTCTAGTGCCCCTCCCACATGCTTAAAGGAGTAAACCCACCGATGAACTAACCTTACAGCCTCAATGAGTTTCTCACAAAAACAAAGGAGGGCTCTTTCTTTTGAGTTCTACATATTTACAGGTCTCTCAAGCTACAACTTGCCTATAGTGACATAAGCATGAAAACGAAAGCATCATTGTGCCATTCAAGTACAATGATGAGTATTTTAAACCTGTTTTCTATGCTTCAATTTTCTAATTTCTAGAATGGAAACAACACAATTAATCGCCTCTACCATAATCTGTTTCCCTTTATTGAAAATAAAATTAACTCCTATGCATCCTCTTACCTTTAGAGGAGCTTGATCCCATGGTTTCTCAGAGTTGTTTAGATTGCATTAGGCTGATGATTAAGGATTTTGAGCAGTGTCTTCTGGTTCTTTCAGTCATTTTGGATTCCTCAATTGACTGTTCTCTATTAAGTCCTGTACCCTGCTTTCTAATATGGTTATTTAGAGTTCTTTAATTTGGTGGTGTGTCATGTAAACAGCCCGACAGTGATCATTAGATGAGATTCCCTGATCAGGTGATTATTGAGTTATTCTATTTTTAAAATCGGTTGTCACTGTGTCCTTAATGCGTCAGTTCTGTTGCAACTTCTCAGAAACTGATGATGCGCAACAGTACAGTTTTTTTTTTAAACTCGGGTAATCATTAGATTGTTAAAAATCTACTATTGCGTAATCAGTAATCACTGTATAAGGCAATGTCTCCCATTCTCTGGCCACTGCTTCTGGTACCAATCTCCTTCTGTGTCAATCTCACAGCAGCCAAATGACAGATGACAACATCATTACTTACGCAATTAAATAAGTTAATAATTGGATAGTCCTCCATACTTAACTTTCAGAAGACAGAACCAAACTCCAGTGTTTGTCAATGAAGTACTACTTTTATAATTAAATCATGCCATGTGATTAGCTCCCATGGAGGGATGGCCCTACTCCAGCCAAGAAGAACAACATCTTCATCGAATTTAATAATTAATATATAATGAAAAATGATTGAAAAATGACATAGTGGTGCATACTTAAATCCCACATGGAGTAGTCAGACTGATCTCTTCCTGGAATAATGATGTTTTAAAAAATTAAATTGATAATTATTGAGTGGGCTTTTATATTAACACTGACAAGATGGCACCAAAGTCCTAAACCTATCGCTGATGTAAAGATCTATTTACATAGCTAAATGATGACATATTGAGATGATATTACATCATCAACTCCCAAAATCTGACTCAAATGGGACTTAGGGTCCATAACATTACCTGTATATTAAATACGTAAATTAAATGATGAATTATTACTTAATTTCCTAGTTTAACAGTTAAAGAAGTAAGTGTAGTATTAGATGATGTGATGGTCTGGTACAATGGTCTCCCCTAAGGAGGCTCAAAACTCCAGTGATCACTGAATCCATAATGACAGATTTTCATAATTAAATGAATACACATTAAACAAGTGGATGGTGTTTATGCATGAAGCCTAAATGATTGCTCAATACTGAAGAGACATAGAGCTCTTAATCATCGATTTGAACAAAAAAAAATTAATGAATAAAGAGATATTTACTCACAATTCACCCCTAGAGAGATAACGAAATGATATCAACATTGATTTAAATAAAGTAAGGAAGAAAGAAAGAAAGAATTCACAAGATACAATTTAACACCAACAAGGTGGATCCAGACTCCACTCTTCCTGGAGAAGAAAAAGACAGATTTGAATAATGAAATACTCAGTTAGATAGATCGTCTGCCACACTTGAGTCACACAAGGTGGCACCAAATTTCAGGGATCACAGATTATATAATGAAAGAATTTAATAATTCCATCTTTACATTTGTAAGCCGTTTACCTTTTTCTGTATCATCAATTCCTGGGCAGACTTGGCAGGTATGAAACTGTATGCTGTCATCACGCATTTTTAACATGCCATCAGTTAATCGTCAGATAATCATACTGTCTTGCCTGATGAATTCTGTTGGCCTGACCTCATCACAAGCACCTGAATGTCTTTTGTGGTGCGGCAGGACGTGATATAGTGGGCCCAATCCTGGCATAGCAGTAGTAGCCACAATGTTGACAACAGCTGAAAAGATAGCTGCTGCATGGGCATCAATAGCATAGCTGAGAGAGAGATGTTCTTCCATGTTTGAGTCTTCATCCTTTTGCCAGGTCTCGGTGATGGTGCCGACCTCCTAGTTCCACTCCTTCTTCTCATGGTAGATCACAACCTATGTGAAGACGTGGAGGAAGAACAGGTAGAAAACAGCCAGACCACCGTGCCGTCCTTGGTGAAGTCCATGTACTTCTCAGAGGGCACCGTGCAACCTTCAGAACTCAATCACCCAGCATCCCTCGTACTCTGGAAGATGCATAGATCATTCAGAAAATGCTCTGCCCATGTCTACAACTTTCCTTACCTTGTCCCTGACAGATTTTTGCACCCTAACCGTAATTGGTGATGGCACTGTCTGTCGTTTACATAATTTAAAGAATTAAATAAGTCACTAATAGCTAACTGTCACAATAAAGAGGTTATGTAGCATTTAACTGGAAGGGAAGCATGGCCAGTCTCCAATCGTGAAGGTCATCATCACCAATTGAAACAATGAAACATCACAGAGTTGAGTCATAAAATTCAACATCATGCACACCTGAGAAATTACTGTAGATCAGAAATTACATTTGTTCCCAGAAACTCAACTTTCTGAATCACACCATTGTTGTGTGTGGTAGATAAATGGTAATAGCACTCTGATCACGTATTGCTGAATGACGATCCCCATCACCTCTTTTTAACAGTTTCTAAACTTTGTGTAAATCATGTAAGAAAACCTGAATTTTGAATGAGATGTTCATAAATTCCAGAAGCCAAACTTACAGTTTATCACTGAATGTCCCCACAAAACACAAAAGTAACCCTGTGATGCACAAAGGTGTCACCTGGTCTCAACTTTTCCATCTGGCAGAAAAAAATTTTCTGTATACGAAAACTAGAACTTTATGGCACACCAGGCTTTAATGTTCACTGTGATCTATTTGTTACCCCTTGAGCAGCTTGTAAAAGCCATTTTCTATTGGATGAGGATGGGGCTGGTTACTCTTTTTAAATCAGGGATGTCTCCTTTATCATGTTTTGGAGATAACTGTCTGCACAAGACTGGAGATCAAATGTGTATTTTAGTATCCTAATCTGTAACAGACCTGGTTACTGTACTACTCATCTTTGGGTTATTTTTAGGCGTCACTCCCTCAGCTAAATTCTAGTCTGTGTTACTCAGTATCCTGTAAGAATTGGTAAATATTTTGTAACAACAATTCTAAGTTTTCTCATCATAGCTTATTGGTGAAGTATTATCCAACACAAGAATGTCATTTATGTATGATTTTAGTGGCCCATGCCTTTAATCCCAGCACTACGAAAGCATAGGAAGGCACATCTCTATGAGCTTGGGGCTAACCTGCTCTTCAGAGCAAGTCCCAGGTCAATTTCCTAACCTTTACAAAGAAACAATTTATTTGAAACAAAAAATCAATAAACCCTGGCACAAAAACATATAAATTAAATAAATATAAAAAAAATAAATTAAATTATTGCCATTTGCAGGATATACCAAATTGACTCCAAATGGGGAATCTCCCCTAGCCTACAGCCATGGGAGAAGGCCCTACCACAAAGGGCAGATTGTGATGACGTCTCTTGGTAGGCTGATCTTCCTAGGGAGTAGATAGGGGATGTGATAGGGGAGAGGGGCATGTGGCAGGTATGAGAGGATGAGAGGGAGAGGGAGCTGGGATCTATAAGTAAAATAAGATCTTTTTATTAAGATTTTTAAAGTACAATATAAATAAATATAAATATATAAAGGAATAAAAAGAATGCCATCTACATTATGTATAAAATTTAATTCATCTTATACTGAAATGTTAGATGTGAAGTTAAGAACATCTTGAATGCACTGGGCAAACTGTGCCCCTCCATGTACTGATACTTCCGTTCCATATTCAGGAAAAGCATGTTGGTGTTGACTACAAAAACGTTTACACACAAAGCTCCCTTATTGAAATGCATTCCTCTATTAAGCCCCAAAATTAAAGTAATCACATTCTGCACCCTGATCTGCATAACTTCTAGGACTACATGGGATCTCATGGAAATTTGAATGAGTCATTAGGTTTCCAACCAGTCTCAGGGAGTCCCTGCCCCTCAGTCTCTGCCTCTAAATACCATGTTCTTCATCTTAGGGTAGCATTCCCTTGCTTACCATTCTATGTCTTCCTTGCTCTTCCATGCACCTCACAGTTCCTACAGCAACACTCACAGCAGAAACAACCAATCCAATGGTGCCTGCTGTGCTATAAAATCAAACCTGCAGCATGGCTCCAAAAATTCCCTGTAAATCTTAGATTGGCCTGTGGGCTCAGATTCCCTGATTGGCTAGTGAGTCTTGGTTGACAAGAGTAAATCCTCAATGGTTAGAGTGTTCTTAAAGCGAAAACAGAAACATGAATTTCTTATTTATTTATTTATTTATTTATTTATTTATTTATTTATTTTGGTTTTTCAAGACAGGGTTTGGCTGTGTAGTAATTCCTGTCTTGGAACAAACTTTATAAACCGGGCTGGATAATTCAAAATCTTAATTATTATTATTATGATGAGGAGGACTGAGGATGATTATGATTACAACTATAACTACTAATACTCTTGTCATTTTGTAGTAGATTTTTCTCATTAATTATTTTTTTTTCTTTAATGATTTTCCAACACAGATTTTCAATACTGGCTGTCCTGGAACTCTATGTGTAGATCAGGCTGCCCAGAATATTAAAAAAATTAAAGAGACTTTAGGAAATAAAAAGTGTTTGTTGTATGGCTTCTTGCTCAGATTAGAAGAACTGCGGATCAATTGGAAATTACATTGTACATATAGACCCCAGTATTTAGAACAGGTAGAAAGAATGAATAGAACCATTAAAGTGGCGTTATCCAATTTAACACTTGAAACTGGCGCTACAAACTGAGTACAACTCCTGACACTAGCCAGGGCCAGGGGCAGGGCCTGAGCCGGGGCCTGGGCCATGTCAGCCAGGGCTAAGTCTAGATCAGCCAGGGCTAAGTCCAGAAGGGGCAGGGCCAGAAATCCAAGGGCAAAGGCCAGAAAGGCCAGGGCCAGAACGGCAAGGGCCAGAGCCAGAAAATCCTGTACTAGAACCCAGGACCTGAACGACCAGGGTCAGGGCAAGAAAAGACAGATCCAGAAAGGCCAGTGCTAGTATGGCCAGGGCAAGGGCCAGAATGGCCATGGCTTGTATGACCAGGGCCAGGCTCACAACGGCCAGGGCCAGAAATCCAAGGGCAAAGGCCAGAAAGGCCAGCGCCAGATCAACAAGGGCCAGGGCCAGAAAGTCTTTAACCAGAACACAGTACATGAAAGACAAGGTTCAGGGAAATAAAAGCCAGAGCCAGAAAGGCCAGTGCTAGAATGGCAAGGGCAAGGGGTAGAATGGCCAGGGTTTGTACGACCAGGGCCAGGCCAAGAATGGCCAGGGCCAGGCCCAGAACGGCCAGGGCCAGTACGGCAAGAGCCAGAAGGACCTGGGAAAGGGTCAGAATGGCCAGGGTCAGGAACATGGCCAGGGCCAGTGCGAGGGCAAAGGAAAGAACAGCCAGGGCCAGGGTAAGGCCTGGGCAAGGGCCCGGGCCAGGGCCTATGCAAGATCAGCCAGGGGTAATTCCAGATCAGCCTGAGCGAAGGCAAGAACGGCCAGGGCCAGAAATCCAAGGGCAAAGGCCAGAAAGGCCAGGGCCAAAACAGCAAAGGCCAGTGCCAGAATGTCGTGTACCAGAACACAGGACCTGAACGACCAGCGCCAGGGCAAGAAAAGCCAGAGTCAGAAAGGCCAGTGCTAGAATGTCCAGAGCAAGGGCTATGCCCAGAATGGACATAGCCAGGGCCAGAATGTCCAGGGCCATAAGTAGCAGGGCCAGATCGTTCAAGGCAGGGCCAGAACAGCAAAGGAAAGAAAGGCCACGGCCAGGGACAGACAGGCCAGGATCAAAGACAGAACAACCATATCCAGTTCCCAAGCAAGAGCTTGGGCCAGGGCAAGAAAGGAAAGGGCCAAGGCCAGGGCCAGGGCCAGGGCCAGGGCCAGATCAGCCAGGGCTAAGGCCAGATCGGCCAGAGTTAGAATCCAAGGGCAAAGGCCAGAAGGGCAAGGGCCAGAATGGCAAGGGCCAGGGCCAGAAAGTCCTGTACCAGAACACAAGACCTGAAGGAACAGGGTCACGGCAAGAAAAGACAGAGACAGAAAGGCCAGTGTTTGAATGGCCACAGCAAGGGCCAGAAATGCCATGGCTTGTACAAACAGGGCCAGGCCCAGAAAGCCCAGGGCCAATACGGCAAGAGCCAGAACGACCTGGGTAAGAGTCTGAATGGCCAGGTTCAGGAACATGGCCAGGGCCAGTGCTAGGGCCAAGGACCAAACAGCCAGGGCCAGGACCAAGGCAAGGACCAGGGCCAGAACAGCCAGGGCCAGGTCCAGATCGGCCAGGGCCAGAAAGACCAGGGTAATGGCCAGAACTGCCAGGGTCAGGGCCAATATCAGGGCCAGGTCCAGTGTCAGGGCTAGGAACAGAACAGCCAAGGCCAGGGCCAGTGAATGGGCAAAGGCCAAGGTCAGGGCCAGGTTCATGGCCAGGGAAAGAATAGCCAGTGACAGAACCAGGGTGAGAAAAACCAGGGCCAGAATGGCCAGGGCCATAACTGCCAGGGCCAGGTCGTTCAAGGCCGGGCCAGAACTGCAAGGGACAGAACGGCCAGATCCAGAATGGACATAGCCAGGGCCAGAACGTCTAGGGCCATAACTACTAGGGCCGGTTCGTTCAAGGCTGGTTCAAGGACAGAACAACAAGATCCAGTTCCAGAGCAAGTGCTTGGGCCAGGGCAAGAAGGGAAAGGGCCTGGGCCAGGGCCAGGGCAATGGCCAGGGCAAGGGCCATGCCAGGGCCAGGGCCATGCCAGGACCAGGGCCAGGGCCAGGGCCAGGGCCAGGACCACGGGAAGGGCCAGGGCCAGGGCCAGCGCCAGGCCGGGGCCAATGCCAGAATGACCAGTGTAAAGGCCTGAACGGCCAGGGCCAGGGTCAATATCAAGGCTGGGTTCAGGGCCAGGGCCAGGGACAGAACATCCAGGGACAGGCCCAGTGACAGGGCAAAGGATAGGGCCAGGGCCAAGGCCAGGGTAAGGGCCAGGGACAGAATGGCCAGGGACAGAATCAGGGTGAGAAAGGCCAGGGCCAGAATGGCAAGGGCCATAACTGCCAGGGCCAGATCGTTCAAGGCTAGGGACAGAACGGCCAGGGACAGAACGGCCAGCGACAGAACGGCCAGGACCAGAATTGCCATGGTCAGTGCCAGAACGTCCAGTGCCATAACTACCAGGGCCAGATCGTTCAATGCCAGGCCAAAACAGCAAGGGACAAAATGGCCATGGCCAGGGACAGACTGGCCAGGTTCCAGGACAGGACAACCAGATCCTATTTCCAGAGCAAATGCTTGGGCCAGGACAAGAAAGGAAAGGGCCAGGGCCAGGACAAGGGAGAGGGCAAGGGCCAGGGCCAGGACCAGGGCCAGGACCAGGGCCAGGGCCAGGACCAGGGCCAGAGCCAGGGCTAGGGCCAAGGTCTGGGCCAGATCAGCCAGGACTAAGTCCAGATCAGCCAGGGCTAAGTCCATAATGGCCAGGGTCAGAAATCCAAGGGCAAAGGCCAGAAAAGGCCAGGGCCAGAACGTCCTGTACCAGAACCCAGGACCTGAACGACTAGGGTCAGGGCAAGAAAAGCCAGAGCCAGAAAGGCCAGTGCTAGAATGTCCAGGCCAAGGGCCAGAATGGCCAAGGCTTGTATGAGCAGGGCCAAGCCCAGAATAGCCAGGGCTAGAAATTCATGGGCAAAGGCCAGAAAGGCCAGGGCCAGAATGGCAATGGCCAGGGACAAAAGTCCTGTACCGGAACCCAGGACCTAAACTACCAGGATCAGGGCAAGAAAAGCCAGATCCAGAAAGGCCAGTGCTAGAATGACCAGGGCAAGTTCCAGAATGTCCATGGATGTAAGACCAGAGACAAGCACAGAATGGCCAGGGCCAGTACGGAAAGAGCCAGAACGACCTGGGTAAGGGTCAGTACAGTCAGGGTCAGGAACATGGCCAGGGCCAGTGAGAGGGCCAAGCATAGAACAGCCAGGGCAAAGGCAAGGCCAGGGCCAGATCTGCCAGGGCTAAGTACAGAACGGACAGGGCCAGAAATCCAAGGGCAAAGGCCAGAACGGCCAGGGCCAGTACGGCAAGAGACAGAATGACCTGGGTAAGGGTCAGAATGGCCAGGGTAAGGAACATGGCCAGGGCCAGTGAGAGGGCCAAGCATAGAATAGCCAGGGCAAGGGCGAGGGCAAGGTACAGACCAGGGCAAGAACAGCCAGGGCCAGGGCCAGTTCGGCCAGGGCCAGAAAGACCAGGGTAATGGCCAGAACTGCCAGGGTCAGGGCCAATATCAGGGCCAGGTCCAGTGTCAGAGCTAGGAACAGAACAGCCAGGGCCAGGGCCAGTGAATGGACAAAGGCCAAGGTCAGGGCCAGGTTCATGGCCAGGGAAAGAATGGCCAGGGACAGAACCAGGGTGAGAAAAACCAGGACCAGAATGGCCAGGGCCATAACTGCCAGGGCCAGATCGTTCAAGGCCGGGCTAGAACTGCAAGGGACAGAACGGCCAGATCCAGAATGGACATAGCCAGGGCCAGAACGTCTAGGGCCATAACTACTAGGGCCCGTTCATTCAAGGTCGGGCCAGAACAGCAAGTGACAGAAAGGCAAGGCCAGGGACAGACAAGGCCAGGTTCAAGGACAGAACAACAAGATCCAGTTCCAGAGCAAGTGCTTGGGCAGGGCAAGAAAGTAAAGGGCCGGGGCCAGGGCCAGGGAAATGGCCAGGGCCAGCGCCAGGGCCAGGGCAAGGAACAGGGCCAGGGCCAGGGCCATGGCCATACCGCCCAGGGCCAGATACGCCAATGCCAGAACGACCAGTGTGAGGGCCTGAACGGCCAGGGCCACGGCCAATATCAGGGCTAGTTCTAGGGCCAGGGCCAGGGACAGAACATCCAGGGACAGGGCCGCTGACAGGGCAAAGGACAGGGACAGGGCAAAGGCCTTGTTCAGGGCCATGGACAGAATGGCCAGGGAGAGAACCAGGGTGAAAAAGGCCAGGGCCAGAATGGCAAGGGCCATAACTGCCAGGGCCAGATCGTTCAAGGCCAGGGACAGAGCGGCCAGGACTAGAATTGCCATGCTCAGCGCCAGAACGTCCAGTGCCATAACTACCAGGGCCAGTCATTCAATCCCGGGCCAAAACAGCAAGGGACAGAACGGCCATGGCCAGGGACAGACCGGCCAGGTTCAAGGACAGAACCACCAGATCTAGTTCCAGAGAAAATGCTTGGGCCAGGGCAAGGGAGAGGGCAAGGTCCAGGACCAGGGCTAGGGCCAAGGTCTGGGCCAGATAAGCCAGGGCTAAGTTCAGAACAGCCAGGGCTAAGTCCATAATGGCCAGGGTCAGAAATCCAAGGGCAAAGGCCAGAAAGGCCAGGGCCAGAAAGTCCATTACCAGGACTCAGGACCTAAACGACTAGGGTCAGGGCAAGAAAAGCCAGAGCCCAAAATGCCCGTGCTAGAATGTCCAGGGCAAGGGCCAGAATGGCCAAGGCTTGTATGACCAGCGCCAAGCCCAGAACGGCCAGGGCTAGAAATCCAAGGTCTAAGGCCAGAAAGGCCAGGGCCAGAATGGCAATGGCCAGGGCCAAAAGTCCGGTACCAGAACCCAGGACCTGAACTACCAGGGTCAGTGCAAGGAAAGCCACTGCCAGAAAGGCCAGTGCTAGAATGGCCAGGGCAAGGTCCAGAATGGCCATGGATGTAAGACCAGGGACAGGCCCAGAACGGCCAGGGCCAGTACGGAAAGAGCCAGTACGACCTGGGTATGAGTCAGAACGGCCAGGGTCTGGAACATGGCCAGGGCCAGTGAGAGGGCCAAGCATAGAACAGCCAGGGCAAGGGCCAGGGCCAGGGCCAGAAATTCCTGGACCAGAACCCAGGACATGAACGACCAGGGTCAGGGCGAGAAAAGCCAGAGCAAGAAAGACCAGTGCTAGAATGTCCAGGGCAAGGGCCAGAATGGCCATGGCTTGTATGACCAAGGCTAGGCCCAGAACGGCCAGGGCCAGAAATCCAAGGGCAAAGGCCAGAAAGGCCAGGGCCAGAACATACAGGGCCAGGGCCAGATCGGCCAGGGACAGAACGACCAGGGTAAGGGCCTGAACGGCCAGAGCCAGGGCCAATATCAGGGCTGGGTCCAGGGCCAGGGCCAGGGAGAGAACATCCAGGGACAGGGCCAGTGACAGGGCAAAGGGCAGGGCCAGATCCAGGACCAGGTTCAGGGTCAGGGACAGAATAGCCAGGGACAGAAACAGGGTGGAAAGGCCAGGGACAGAATGGTAAGGGCCATAACTGCCAGGGTCAGATCTTTCAAGGCCAGGGACAGAACGGCCAGGGACAGTTCGGCTAGGACCAGAATTGCCATGGTCAGGGCCAGAAAGTCCAGTGCCATACTACCAGGGCCAGATCGTTCATGACCGGGCCAAAAAACCAAGGGACAGAACGGACAGGGACAGGGACAGACCGGCCAGGTTCAAGGACAGAACAACCAGATCCAGTTCCAGAGCAAGTGCTTGGGCCAGGGCAAGAAAGGAAATGGCCCGGGCCAGGGCCAGGGGAGAGGGCAAGGGCCAGGGCAAGTGCCAGGGCCAGGACCCGATCGGCCAGGCCCAAAACGACCAGGTTAATGGCCTAAACAGCCAAGGCCAGGGCCAATATCAGGGCTGGGTCCAGGGCCAGGGCCAGGACAGAACAGCCAGGCATAGGGCCAGTGACAGGACAAAGTCCAGGGCCAGTTCCAGAGCCAGGATCAGTGCCAGGGACAGAATGGCCTGGGACAGAACCAGGGTGAGATAGGCCAGGGCCAGAATGGCCAGGGCCAATACTCTCAGGGCCAGATCGTTCAAGGCCAGGGCCAGAACGAACAGGGAAAGAAAGGCCACGGCCAGGGACACAACGGCCAGGTTCAAAGACAGAACAGCCAGACCCAGTTCCAGAGCAAGTGCTTGGGCCAGGGTAAGAAAGGAAACGGCCAGGGCCAGGGCAAGGGACAAGGCCAGGGACATGGCCATGGCCAGATCAGCCAGGGTTAAGTCCAGATAAACTAGGGCTAAGTCCAGAACGGCAAGGGCCATAAATCCAAGGGCCAGTGCCAGAAAGTACTGTACCAGAACCTAGGACCTAAACGACCAGGGTCAGGGCAAGAAAAGCCAGATCCTGAAAGGCCAGTGCTAGAATGGCCAGGGCAAGGTCCAGAATGGCCATGGATATAAGACAAGGGTTAGTCCCAGAACGGCCAGGCCCATTACAGCAAGAGCCAGAACTACCTGGGTAAGGGTCAGAATGGCCAGAGTCAGGAACATGGCCAGGGCCAGTGGGAGGGTCAAGGATAGAACAGCCAGAGCCAGGCCAGGGACACTGCCAGGGACAGGGACAGGGACAGGGACATGGGGACAGGGTCAGATCATCCAGGGCTAAGTACAGAACAGCCAGGGCCAGAAATAAAGGACAAAGGCCAGAAATGCCAGGGCCTGAATTGCAAGGGCCAAGGCCAGACAGTCCTGTACCAGAACCCAAGACCTGAAGGAACAGGGTCACGGCAAGAAAAGACAGAGACAGAAAGGCCAGTGTTTGAATGGCCAGAGCAAGGGCCAGAAATGCCATGGTTTGTACGACCAGGGCCAGGGCCAGTACGTCCAGGGCCAATACGGCAAGAGCCAGAACGACCTGGGTAAGAGTCTGAATGGCCAGGTTCAGGAACATGGCCAGGGCCAGTGCTAGGGCCAAGGACCAAACAGCCAGGGCCAGGACCAAGGCAAGGACCAGGGCCAGAACAGCCAGGGCCAGGTCCAGATCGGCCAGGGCCTGAACGACCAGGGTAATGGCCAGAACTGCCAGGGTCAGGGCCAATATCAGGGCCAGGTCCAGTGTCAGAGCTAGGAACAGACCAGCCAGGGCCAGGGCCAGTGAATTGGCAAAGGCCAAGGTCAGGGCCAGGTTCATGGCCAGGGAAAGAATGGCCAGGGACAGAACCAGGGTGAGAAAAACCATGGCCAGAATGGCCAGGGCCATAAATGCCAGGGCCAGATCGTTCAAGGCCGGGCCAGAACTGCAAGGGACAGAACGGCCAGATCCAGAATGGACATAGCCAGGGCCAGAACGTCTAGGGCCATAACTACTACGGCCAGTTCGTTCAAGGCCAGGCTAGAACAGCAAGGGACAGAAAGGCAGGGCCAGGGACAGACAAGGCTAGGTTCAAGGACAGAATAACAAGATCCAGTTCCAGAGAAGTGCTTGGGCAGGGAAAGAAAGTAAAGGGCCGGGGCCAGGGCCAGGGCCAGGGCAAGGGACAGGGACAAGACCAGGGCCAGGGCCAGGGCCAGGGCCATACCGCCCAGGGCCAGATCGGCCAATGACAGAACGACCAGTGTAAGGGCCTGAACGGCCAGGGCCAGGGCCAATATCAGGTCTGGTTCCAGGGCCAGGGCCAGGGACAGAACATCCAGGGACAGGGCCAGTGTCAGGGCAAAGGACAGGGCCATGGCCAAGGCCTGCTTCAGGGCCATGGACAGAATGGCCAGGGAGAGAACCAGGGTGAGAAAGGCTAGGGCCAGAAAGGCAAGGGCCATAACTGCCAGGGCCAGATGGTTCAAGGCTAGGGACAGAACGTCCAGGGACAGAACGGCCAGGTACAGAACGCCCAGGGACAGAACAGACAGGACTAGAATTGCCATGGTCAGGGCCAGAACGTCCAGTGCCATAACTACCAGGTCCAGTCATTCAATGCCGGTCCAAAACAGCAAGGGACAGAACGGCCAGGGCCAGGGACAGACCGGCCAGGTTCAAGGACAGAACCACCAGATCTTGTTCCAGAGAAAATGCTTGGGCCATGGCAAGGGAGAGGGCAAGGGCCAGGGCCAGGACCAGGGCCAGGGCCAGGGCCAGGGCTAGGGCCAAGGTCTGGGCCAGATAAGACAGTGCTAAGTCCAGATCAGCCAGGGCTAAGTCCATAATGGCCAGGGTCAGAAATCCAAGGGCAAAGGCCAGAAAGGCCAGGGCCAGAAAGTCCTGTACCAAGACCCAGGACCTAAACGACTAGGGTCAGGGCAAGAAAAGCCAGAGCCCAAAATGCCCGTGCAAGAATGTCCAGGGCAAGGGCCAGAATGGCCAAGGCTTGTATGACCAGGGCCAAGCCCAGATCGGCAAGGGCTAGAAATCCAAGGGCTAAGGCCAGAAAGGCCAGGGCCAGAATGGCAATGGCCAGGGCCAAAAGTCCTGTACCAGAACCCAGGACCTGAACTACCAGGGTCAGGGCAAGGAAAGCCACTGCCAGAAAGGCCAGTGCTAGAATGGCCAGTGCAAGGTCCAGAATGGCCATGGATGTAAGACCAGGGACAGGCCCAGAACGGCCAGGGCCAGTATGACAAGAGACAGAACAACTTGGGCATGGGTCAGAACGGCCAGGGTCTGGAACATGGCCAGGGCCAGTGAGAGGGCCAAGCATAGAACAGCCAAGGCAAGGGCCAGGGCCAGGGCCAGATCAGCCAGGGCTAAATACAGAATGGCCAGTGCCAGAAATCCAAGGGCAAAGGCCAGAACGGCAAGGGCCAGGGACAGAAATTCCTGTACCAGAACCCAGGACCTGAACGACCAGGGTCAGGGCAAGAAAAGCCAGAGTCAGAAAGGCCAGTGGTAGAATGTCCAGGGCAAGGGCCAGAATGGCCATGGCTTGTATGACCAGGGCTAGGCCCAGAACGGCCAGGGCCAGAAATCCAAGAGCAAAGGCCAGAAAGGCCAGGGCCAGAACATCCAGGGCCAGGGCCAGATCGGCCAGGGACAGAATGACCAGTGTAAGGGCCTGAACGGCCAGAGCCAGGGCCAATATCAGGGCTGGGTCCAGGGCCAGGGAGAGAACATCCAGGGACAGGGCCAGTGACAGGGCAAAGGGCAGGGCCAGGTCCAGTACCAGGTTCAGGGTCAGGGACAGAATGGCCAGGGACAGAAACAGGGTGGAAAGGCCAGGGACAGAATGGCAAGGGCCATAACTGCCAGGGTCAGATCTTTCAAGGCCAGGGACAGAACAGCCAGGGACAGTTCGGCCAGGACCAGAATTGCCATGGTCAGGGCCAGAACGTCCAGTGCCATACTATCAGGGCCAGATCGTTCATGACCGAGCCAAAACACCAAGGGACAGAACGGACAGGGACAGGGACAGACCGGCCAGGTTCAAGGACAGAACAACCAGATCCAGTTCCAGAGCAAGTGCTTGGGCCAGGGCAAGAAATGAAAGGGCCAGGGCCAGGGCCAGGGAGAGGGCCAGGGACCCGATTGGCCAGTGCCAAAACGACCAGGTTAATGGACTAAACAGCCAAGGCCAGGGCCAATATCAGGGCTGGGTCCAGGGCCAGGGCCAGCACAGATCAGCCAGGCATAGGGCCAGTGACAGGAAAAAGGCCAGTGTCAGGTCCAGGGCCAGGATCAGGGCCAGGGACAGAATGGCCTTGGACAGAACCAGGGTGAGATAGGCCAGGGCCAGAATGGCCAGGGCCAATACTGCCAGGGTCAGATCGTTCAAGGCCAGGGCCAAAACGAACAGGGAAAGAAAGGCCACGGCCAGGGACACAACGGCCAGGTTCAAAGACAGAACAACCAGACCCAGTTCCAGAGCAAGTGCTTGGGCCAGGGTAAGAAAGGAAATGGCCAGGGCCAGGGCAAGGGACAAGGCCAGGGACATGGCCATGGCCAGATCAGCCAGGGTTAAGTCCAGATCAACTAGGGCTAAGTCCAGAACGGCAAGGGCCATAAATCCAAGGGCCAGTGCCAGAAAGTACTGTACCAGAACCCAGGACCTAAACGACCAGGGTCAGGGCAAGAAAAGCCAGATCCTGAAAGGCCAGTGCTAGAATGGCCAGGGCAAGTTCCAGAATGGCCATGGATGTAAGACCAGGGCTAGTCCCAGAATGGCCAGGGCCATTACAGCAAGAGCCAGAACTACCTGGGTAAGGGTCAGAATGGCCAGAGTCAGGAACATGGCCAGGGCCAGTGGGAGGGTCAAGGATAGAACATCATAGCCAGGCCAGGGACACTGCCAGGGACAGGGACAGGGACAGGGACATGGGGACAGGGTCAGATCATCCAGGGCTAAGTACAGAACGGCCAGGGCCAGAAATAAAGGACAAAGGCCAGAAATGCCAGGGCCAGAATGGCAAGGGCCAAGGCCAGACAGTCCTGTACCAGAACCCAGGACCTGAAGGAACAGGGTCATGGCAAGAAAAGACAGAGACAGAAAGGCCAGTGTTTGAATGGCCAGAGCAAGGGCGAGAAATGCCATGGATTGTACGACCAGGGCCAGGGTCAGTACGTCCAGGGCCAATACGGCAAGAGCCAGAACGACCTGGGTAAGGGTCTGAATGGCCAGGTTCAGGAGCACTGCCAGGGCCAGTGCTAGGGCCAAGGACCAAACAGCCAGGGCCAGGGCCAAGGCAAGGGCCAGGGCCAGGGCCAGAACAGCCAGGGCCAGGTCCAGATCGGCCAGGGCCTGAACGACAAGGGTAATGGTCAGAACTGCCAGGGTCAGGGCCAATATCAGGGCCAGGTCCAGTGTCAGAGCTAGGAACAGACCAGCCAGGGCCAGGGCCAGTGAATGGGCAAAGGCCAAGGTCAGGGCCAGGTTCATGGCCAGGGAAAGAATGGCCAGGGACAGAACCAGGGTGAGAAAAACCATGGCCAGAATGGCCAGGGCCATAACTGCCAGGGCTAGATCGTTCAAGGCCGGGCCAGAACTGCAAGGGACAGAACGGCCAGATCCAGAATGGACATAGCCAGGGCCAGAACATCTAGGGCCATAACTACTAGGGCCAGTTTGTTCAAGGCCGGGCCAGAACAGCAAGGGACAGAAAGGCAGGGCAAGGGACAGACAAGGCCAGGTTCAAGGACAGAACAACAAGATCCAGTTCCAGAGCAAGTGCTTGGGCCAGGACAAGAAAGAAAAGGGTCAGGGCCGGGGCCAGGGCCAGTGCCATACCGCCCAGGGCCAGATCGGCCAATGCCAGAACGACCAGTGTAAGGGCCTGAACGGCCAGGGCCAGGGCCAATATCAGGGCTGGTTCCAGGGCCAGGGCCAGGGACAGAACATCCAGGGACAGGGCCTGTGACAGGGCAAAGGACAGGGCCAGGGCCAAGGCCTGGTTCAGGGCCATGGACAGAATGGCCAGGGAGAGAACCAGGGTGAGAAAGGCCAGGGCCAGAATGGCAAGGGCCATAACTGCCAGGGCCAGATCGTTCAAGGCTAGGGACAGAACGGCCAGGGACAGAACGGCCAGGAACAGAACGGCTAGGACCAGAATTGCCATGGTCAGGGCCAAAACGTCCAGTGCCATAACTACCAGAGCCAGTCATTCAATCCCGGGCCAAAATAGCAATGGACAGAACGGCCAGGGCCAGGGACAGACCGGACAGGTTCAAGGACAGAACAACCAGATCCAGTTCCAGATCAAATGCTTGGGCCAGGGCAAGGGAGAGGGCAAGGGCCAGGGCCAGGACCAGGGCCAGGACCAGGGTCAGGGCCAGGGTGAGGGCTAGGGCCAAGGTCTGGGCCAGATAAGACAGTGCTAAGTCCAGATCAGCCAGGGCTAAGTCCATAATGGCCAGGGTCAGAAATCCAAGGGCAAAGGCCAGAAAGGCCAGGGCAGAAAGTCCTGTACCAGAACCCAGGACCTAAACGAATAGGGTCAGGGCAAGAAAAGTCAGAGCCCAAAATGCCCGTGCTAGAGTGTCCAGGGCAAGGGCCAGAATGGCCAAGGCTTGTATGACCACGGCCAAACCCAGAATGGCCAGGGCTAGAAATCCAAGGGCAAAGGCCAGAAAGGCCAGGGCCAGAATGGCAATGGCCAGGGCCAAAAGTCCTGTACCAGAACCCAGGACCTGTACTACCAGGGTCAGGGCAAGGAAAGCCACTGCCAGAAAGGCCAGTGCTAGGATGTCCACGGCAAGGTCCAGAATGGCCATGGATGTAAGACCAGGGACAGCCCCAGAACGGCCAGGGTCAGTACGAAAAGAGACAGAACGACCTGGGTATGGGTCAGAATGGCCAGGGTCAGGAACATGGCCAGGGCCAGTGAGAGGGCCAATCATAGAACATCCAGGGCCAATCATAGAACAGTTCAAGGCCGGGCCAGAACTGCAAGTGACAGTACGGCCAGATCCAGAATGGACATAGCCAGGGCCAGAACATCTAGGGCCATAACTACTAGGGCCAGTTCGTTCAAGGCTGGGCCAGAACAGCAAGTGAAAAAAGGCAGGGCCAGGGACAGACAAGGCCAGGTTCAAGGACAGAAAAACAAGATCCAGTTCCAGATCAAGTGCTTGGGCCAGGGCAAGAAAGGAAAGGGCCGGGGCAGGGCCAGGGATATGGCCAGGGCCAGGGCCATGCCAGGGCCAGGGCCAGGGCCAGGGCCATACCTCCCAGGGGCAGTTCAGCCAATGCCAGAAAGACCAGTGCAAGGGCCTGAACGGCCAGGGCCAAGGCCAATATCAGGGCTGGGTCCAGGGCCAGGGACAGAACATCCAGGGACAGGGCCAGTGACAGGGCAAAGGACAGGGCCAGGGCCAAGGCCAGGTTCAGTGCCAGGGACAGAATGGCCAGGGAAAGAACCAGGGTGAGAAAGGCCAGGGCCAGAATAGCAAGGTCCACAACTGCCAGGGCAAGATCGTTCAAGGCTAGGGACAAAACGGCCAGGGACAGAATGGCCAGGACCAGATTTGCCATGGGCAGGGTCAGAAAGTCCAGTGCCATAACTAACAGGACCAGATCATTCAATGCCGGGCCAAAACAGCAAGGGACAGAACGGACAGGGCCAGGGACAGACAGGCCAGGTTTAAGGACAGAACATCCAGATCCAGTTCCAGAGCAAGTGCTTGGGCCAGGGCAAGAAAGGAAAGGGCCAGTGTCAGGGCCAGGTCAAGGGAGAGGGCCAGGGACAGATCCAGGTCCAGGGCCAGGTCCAGGGCCAGGGCCAGGGCCAGGGCCAGGACCAGATAGCCAGGGCCAGAACAACCAGGGTAATGGCCTGAATGGCCAGGGTGAGGGCCTATATCAGGGCTGGGTCCAGGGCCAGGGCCAGGACAGAACAGCAAGGCATAGGACCCGTGACAGGGCAAAAGCCAGGGCCAGGGCCAGGTCCAGTGCCAGGATCAGGGCCAGGGACAGAATGGCCTGGGACAGAACCAGGGTGAGATAGGCCAGGGCCAAAATGGCCAGGGCCATAACTGCAAGGGCCAGATCGTTCAAGGCCAGGGACAGAAAGGCCACGGTCAGGGACACACCGGCAAGGTTCAAAGACTGAACAACCAGACCCAGTTCCAGAGCAAGTGCTTGGGCCAGGGTAAGAAAGGAAACGGACAGGGCCAGGGCTAGGGCCAAGGCCAGGGACATGGCCATGGCCAGATCAGCCAGGGTTAAGTCCAGATCAACTAGGGCTAAGTCCAGAACGGCAAGGGCCATAAATCCAAGGGCCAGTGCCAGAAAGTACTGTACCAGAACCCAGGACCTAAATGACCAGGGTCAGGGCAAGAAAAGCCAGATCCTGAAAGGCCAGTGCTAGAATGGCCAGGGCAAGGTCCAGAATGGCCATGGATGTAAGACCAGGGCTAGTCCCAGAATGGCCAGGGCCATTACGGCAAGAGCCAGAACTACCTGGGTAAGGGTCAGAATGGCCAGAGTCAGGAACATGGCCAGGGCCAGTGGGAGGGCCAAGGATAGAACAGCCAGAGCCACTGCCAGGGACAGGGAAAGGGATAGGGACATGGGCACAAGGTCAGATCATCCAGTGCTAAGTACAGAACGGCCAGGGCCAGAAATAAAGGACAAAGGCCAGAAATGCCAGGGCCAGAATGGCAAGGGCCAAGACCAGACAGTCCTGTACCAGAACCCAAGACCTGAATGAACAGGGTCACAGCAAGAAAAGACAGAGACAGAAAGGCCAGTGTTTGAATGACCAGAGCAATGGCCAGAAATGCCATGGCTTGTACGACCAGGGCCAGGGCCAGACCGGCCAGGGCTAATACAGCAAGAGCCAGAACGACCCAGGTAAGGTTCTGAACGGCCAGGTTCAGGAACATAGCCAGGGCCAGTGCCAGGTCCAAGGACCGAAGAGCCAGGGCCAGGGCCAGGGCAAGGGCCAGGGCCAGGGTTAGAACAGCCAGGGCCAGGTCCAGATAGGCCAGGGCCAGAAAAACCAGGGTAATGGCCAGAACGTCCAGGGCCAGGGGCAATATCAGGGACAGGTCTAGTGTCAGGGCCAGGGACAGAACAGCCAGGGCCAGGGCCAGTGACAGGGCAAAGGCCAGGGCCTGGTCTAGGGCCAGGTTTAGGACCAGGGACAGAATGGACAGGGACAGAACCAGGGCAAGAAAAGCCACAGCCAGAAAGGCCAGTGCTAGAATGTACAGAGCAAGGGCCATGTCCAGAATGGACATAGCCAGGGCCAGAATGTCCAGGGCCATAACTACCAGAGCCAGATCGTTCAAGGCAGGGCCAGAACAGCAAGGGACATAAAGGCCAGGTCCAGGGACAGACCGGCCAGGTTCAAAGACAGAACAACCATATCCAGTTCCAGAGCAAGTGCTTGGGCCAGGACAAGAAAGAAAAGGGTCAGGGCCAGGGTCTGGGCCAGGGCCAGGCCCAGGTTCAGGGACAGTGACAGGGACAGGGCCAGATCATCCATGGCTAATTCCAGAATGGCCAGGGCTAGAAATCCAAGGACAAAGGCCAGAAAGGACAGGGCCAGAATGGCAATGGCCAGGGCCAAAAGTCCTGTACCAGAAACCAGGACCTGAACTAACAGGGTCATTGCAAGAAAAGCCAGATCCAGAAAGGCCAGAGCTAGAATACCCAGGGCAAGGTCCAGATTAGCCATGGATGTAAGACCAGGGCCAGCCCCAGAACGGCCATTGTCAGTACGGAAAGAGCCAGAAGGACCTCGGTAAGGGTCAGAATGGCCAGGGTCAGGAACATGGCCAGGGCCAGTGAGAGGGCCAAGCATAAAATAGCCAGGGCAAGGGCGAGGGCAAGGTCCAGACCAGGGCAAGAACAGCCATGGCCAGGTCCAGATCAGCCAGGGCCAGAAAGACCAGGGTAATGGCCAGAACTGCCAGTGTCAGGGCCAATATCAGGGCCAGGTCCAGTGTCAGAGCCAGGGCAAGGTCCAGAGCCAGGGCCAGATCAGCCAGGGCTAAGTTGAGAACGGCCAGGGCCAGAAATCCAAGGGCAAAGGCCAGAACGGCAAGGGTCAGAACGGCAAGGGCCAGGGCCAGAAAGTCTTTTACCAGAACGCAGGACCTGAAAGACCAGGTTCAGGGCAATAAAAGCCAGAGCCAGAAAGGCCAGTGCTAGAATGTGCAGGGCAAGGGCCAGAATGGCCATGGCTTGTACGACCAGGGCCAGGCCCAGAACGGCCAGGGACAGGCCCAGAATGGCCAGGGCCAGTACGGCAAGAGCCAGAACGACCTGGGTAAGTGTCAGAACGGCCAGGGTCAGGAACATGGCCTGGGCCAGGGCCAGGACCAAGGACAGAACAGCCAGGGCCAGGGCCAGGGCAAGGGCCAGGGCCAGGGCCAGGGCCAGAACAGCCAGGGCCAGGGCCAGATCGGCCAGGGCCAGAACGACCAGGGTAAGGGCCTGAACAGCCAGGGCCAGGGCCAAAATCAGGGCTGGGTCCAGGGCCAAGGCCAGGGCCAGAACATCCAGGGACAGGGCCAGTGACAAGTCCAGGGCCAGGGCCAGGGCCAAGGCCAGGTTCAGGGCCAGGGACAGAATGGTCAGGGACAGAAACAGGGTGAGAAATGCCAGGGCCCTAATGGCAAGGGCCATAACTGCCAGGGCCAGATCATTCAAGGTCAGGGACAGAACGGCCAGGGACAGAACGGCCAGGACTTGAATTGCCATGGTCAGGGCCAGAACGTCCAGGGCCAGATCGTTCCAGCCCGGGCCAAAATAGCAAGGGACAGAACGGACAGGGCCAGGGACAGACCGGCCAGGTTCAAGGACAGTACAACCAGATCCAGTTCCAGAGTAAGTGCTTGGGCCAGGGCAAGAAAGGAAAGGGCCTGGGACTGGGCGAGGGCCAGGACCAGGGCCAGGACCAGATCGGCCATGGCCAGAACGACCAGAGTAATGGCCTAAACAGCCTGGGCCAGGGCCACTATCAGGGCTGGGTCCAGGGCCAGTGCCAGGACAGTACATCCAGTTATAGGGCCAGTGACAGGGCAAAGGCCAAAGCCAGGTCCAGGGCCAGGATCAGGGCCAGGGACAGAACGGCCATGTCCAGAATGGACATAGCCAAGGCCAGAATGTCCAGGGCCATAACTACCAGGGCCAGATCGTTGAAGACCGGGCCAGAACAGCAAGGAACAGAAAGGCCACAGCCAGGGACAGACCACCCAGGTTCAAAGACAGAACAACCAGATCCAGTATCAGAGGAAGTGCTTGGGCCAGGACAAGAAGGGAAAGGGCCAGGGCCAGGAAAAGGGCCATATTAGACTGGACTAAGTCCAGATCAGCCAGGGCTAAGTCCAGAAGGGCGAGGGCCAGAAATCCAATGGCAAAGGCCAGAAAGGCCAGGGCCAGAACAGCAAAGGCCAGTGCCAAAAAGTCCTGTACCAGAACACAGGACCTGAACAACCAGGGTCAGAGCAAGAAAAGCCAGAGCCAGAAAGGCCAGTGCTAGAATGTCCAGAGCAAGGGCCATGTCCAGAATGGACATAGCCCGGGCCAGAATGTCCAGGGCAATAACTAGCAGGGCCAGATCGTTCAAGGCAGGGCCAGAATAGGAAGGGACAAAAAGGCCACGGCCAGGGACAGACTGGCCAGGTTCTAAGACAGAAAAACCATATCCAGTTCCAGAGCAAGTGCTTGGACAAGGGCAAGAAAGGAAAGGGCCAGGGCCAGGGCCAGGGCCAGGTTCAGGGCCAGGGCCAGAGCCAGGGACAGTTACAGGGACAGGGACAGATCATCCAGGGCTAAGTCCAGAACGGCCAGGGCCATAAATCCAAGGACAAAGGCCAGAAATGCCAGGGCCAGAATGTCAAGGGTCAAGGGCAGAAAGTCCTGTACCAGAACCCAGGACCTGAACGACGAGGGTCAAGGCAAGAAAAGCCAGAGACAGAAAGGCTAGTGTTTGAATGGCCAGAGCAAGGGCCAGAAATGCCATGGCTTGTACAACCAGGGCCAGGCAAAGAACGGACAGGGCCAGTACGGCAAGAGCCAGAACGACCTGGGTAAGGGTCAGAATGGCCAGGTTCAGGAACTGGCCAGAGCCAGTGCCAGGGCCAAGTACCCAACAGCCAGGGCCAGGGCCAGGGCAAGCGACAGGGCCAGAGCCAGAACATCCAGGGCCAGGTCCAGATTGGCCAGGGACAGAAAACCAAGGTAATGGCCAGAATGGCTTGGGTCAGGACTCATATCAGGGCCACGGTCAGTGTCAGGGCTAGGGACAGAACAGCCAGGGCCAGGGCCAGTGAAAGGGCAAAGGCCAGGGTCAGAGCCAAGTTCATGGCCAGGGAAAGAATGGCCAGGGACAGAACCAGGGTGAGAAAGGCCAGGGCCATAACTGCCAGGGGCAGATCGTTCAAGGTCGGGCCAGAACTGCAAGGGACAGTATGGCCAGATCCAGAATGGACATTCATACTGTCTTGCCTGATGAATTCTGTTGGCCTGACCTCATCACAAGTGCCTGAGTGTCTGTTTTAGTGCGGCAGGACGTGAGATAGTGGGCCAAATGCTCGCATAGCAGTAGTAGCCACAATGTTGATAACATCAGAAAAGAAGTCTGCAGCAGGGGCATCAATAGCATAGCTGAGAGAGATGTTCTTCCGTGTTCTGAGTCGTCATCCTTTTGCCAGGTCTCGGTGAAGGTGCCGACCTCCTAGTGCCCCTCCTTCTCTTGGTAGATCACAACCGATGTGAAAATGTGGAGGGAGAACAGGTAGTCAACAGCCAGACCACCGTGCCGGCCTTGGTGAAGTCCTCGTACTTCTCAGAGGGCACGGTGCAACCTTCAGGACTCAATCACCCAGCATCCCTCGTACTCTGGAAGATGCATATATCATTCAGAAAATGCTCTGCTCATGTCTACAACTTTCCTAACCTTGTCCCTGACAGATTTTTGCACCCTAAACATAACCGGTGATGACACTGTCTGTCGTTTACATAATTTAAAGAATTAAATAAGTCACTAATAGCTAACTGTCACAATAAATAGGGGATGTAGCATTCTAAAGGCAGGGAAGCATGGCCAGACTCCAGTCATGAAGGATGTCATCATCATCAATTGAGACAATGAATCATACAATGTGAAGATATTGCACATTATCTCCACAAGAGGTAGCTTTACAGGTCTCTTCATGGATGGAGGATTGTTGCTTACATAACAATACAAATATTTACATTATCTTGGGGATTAACACAGATTGTCAATTGAAATACATTAATTTTGTAATTAGATGAGCTGTGGCACCAGATACATTGGTGTCATGGACAATATAATCAATGTTTTATATAATTAAATAATCAAATAATTAGTTAATGTAACATCATCCACTTCCCTAAGGTGGCTCCAAACCAGGCTCATGAACGATGCTGTCGTGATAAATTTAAATATTTTAACTACATAATTGATATTAAGATGGTCTATAAAAATTGCCTCCCACATCGCGTCACCACAATCCACTTATCATGGATTATCTAATGTCCTATTTTAATAATCAAATAACAACATAATCAGTGGATGAAATGTTGTGCCATACTCCACACAATTGACTCTATGTTGACTCCCACAGGATTGTGGGAAACTCCCAGGTTCATCAGTTATTTAATCACAGAGCAGAGTAGTAACATGATTAAATGCTGAACTGTCATTATGTATGCAGGATTTTTAGAAGATATCACATATTTAATATTGGACAGCTGCCTCAAAAGAGATGGAGTGGAATCCAATAATCACAAAATCTACTCTAACAAAGAGATTATCACCTTCCTGTAGGAAGTCATCAATGGCAAACTCACCTTTTGATGAATAATTGTGAGACTTATTTGTCTTTTGTTCCATACTTTGACTTCTTAGGAGAGAGAGTATTCATAAACAGAAGACTTTGAACTGTTTCTACACAGACTATGTTCTCTGATGATTAGGTAATCTTGAATTTGGTAACCAGTAAAAGCTGTAGACACACTTCCAGAGGTGTGGCTATGACTTGGTTAGGCGAATCAAATGTTGTCATTAAAAGTTTTAGGAGATAGTTACCTTGGGAGACTGTAATGTCCCATGATAACACTTTCTCGAAGCTGCTCTCTGGTCCTTGGTCCATGATACCAGGATACAGAATGCAAGCAGGGTTGCCAGGCAACATTTATGAACCAACATTCTGTCACATTATAGTACCCCTTCCCCATGCTAAAAGGAGTATACTCACCAATTAACTAACCTTACAACCTCACTGAGTATCTCACAAAAACAAAGCAGTGCTCTATCTTTTGCGTTCTACATATTTACCAGTCTCTCAAGCTACAACTTGCCTATAGAGACATAAGCATGAAAACGAAAGCATCATTGTGCCATTCAAGTACAATTATGAGTATTTTAAACCTGTTTTCTATGCTTCAGTTTTCTAATTTTTAGAACGGAAACAATACAATTAATCGCCTCTACCTTAATCCTTTTCTCTTCATTGAAAATAAAATTAACCCCTCTGCATCCTCTTACCTTTAGAGGAGCTTGATCCCATGGTTTCTCAGAGTTGTTTATATTTGCATTAGGATGATGATCAAGGATTTTGAGCAGTGTCTTCTGTTTCCTTCAGTCATTTTGGATTCCTCAATTGACTGTTCTCTATTAAGTCCTGTACCCTTCTTCCTAATATGGTTATTTAGAGTTATTTATTGTTGGTGGTATCATGTTAACAGCCCAACAGAGTTCATTAGTTGAGATTTCCTGATCAGTAGATTATTCAGTTATTCCATTTTTAAAATTGGTGGTCACTGTGTAATTCATGGGTCAGTTCTGTTGCAACCACTCAGAAACTGATGATGCGCAACAGTAGAGTTTTTTTTTAAATCGTGTAATCATTCGATTATTAAAAATCTACTATTGCGTAATCAGTAATCACTGTATAAGGCAGTGTCTCCCATTCTCTGGCCCCTGCTTCTGGTACTGATACCTGCTGTGTCAATGCCATAGCAGCCAAATGACGTATGACACCATCATTACTTATGCAATCAAATAAGTTAATAATTGGATAGTCCTCCATAATTAACTTTCAAAAGATAGAACCAAACTTCAGTGATTGTCAAGGAAGTAATACTTAGAAAATTCAATAATGCCACGTGATTAACTCCCATGGAGGATTGGCCCGACTCCAGTTGAGAAGAACAACATCTTCATCGATTTTAATAATGAATATATAATGAAAAATCATTGAAAAATGACATGGTGGTACATACTTAAATCCTACATGGAGTAGTCAGACTGATCTCTTACTGGAATAATGATGTTTTTAAAATATTAAATTGAAAATTAATTAGTGGGCCTTTTATATTAACACTGACGAGATGGTACCAAAGTCCTAAATCTATCGCTGATGTAAAGATCTATTTACTTAGCTAAATGATGAAGTAATGAGATGATATTACATAATCAACTCCCAAAATCTGACTCCAAACGGGACTTATGGTCCATAACATTACCTGTATTTTAGAAGATATCACATATTTAATGTTGGGCGGCTGCCTCAAAAGACATGGTTTGATCTCTAAGTCTACTCTAACAAATGGATTATCACCTTCCTGAAGGAAGTATTCAATGGCAAACTCACCTTTGATGAATAATTGTGAGTCTTATTTGTCTTTTGTTCCATAGTGTGACTTCTTATGAGAGAGAGTATTCATAAACAGAAGACTTTGAACTGTTTCTCCACAGACTACGTTCTCTGATGAGTAGGTAATCTTTAATTTGCTAACCAGTAAAAGCTGTAGGCACACCTCCACAGGTGTGGCTATGACTTGTTTAGAAGAATCAAATGTTGTCATTAAAAGTTTTAGGAGATAGTTACCTTGGCAGACTGTAATGTCCCATGATAACACTTTCTCAAAGCTGCTCTCGTCCTTGGCCCATGACACCAGGATACAGAATGCACGGAGGGTTGCCAGGCAACATTTATGAACCAACATTCTGTCAAATTCTAGTGCCCCTCCCATAGGCTTAAAGGAGTATACCCACAGATGAACTAACCCTACAACCTCACTGAGATTCTCACAAAAACAAAGCAGGTCTCTCTCTTTTGTGTTCTACATATTTACCCGTCTCTCAAGCTACAACATGCCTATAGAGACATAACCATGAAAACGAAAGCATCATTGTGCCATTCAGGACAATGATGAGTATTTTAAACCTGTTTTCTATGCTTCAATTTGCTAACTTCTAGAATGGAAACAACACAGTTAATCGCCTCTATATAATCCTTTTTTATTTATTGAAAATAAAATAAACTCCTATTCATCCTCTTACCATTAGAGGAGCTTGATCCCATGGTTGCTCAGAGTTGTGTAGATTTGCATTAGGCTGATGATTAAGGATTTTGAGCAGTGTCTTATGTTTCTTTCAGTCATTTGTATTCCTCAATTGACTGTTCTCTATTAAGTCCAGTACCCCGCTTTCTAAGATGGTTATTTAGAGATATTTATTGTTTGAGGTGTGTCATGTTAACAGCCCGACAGAGTTCATTAGATGAGATTCCCTGATCAGGAGATTATACAGTTATTCCATTTTTAAAATCGGTGGTCACTGTTTCATTCAGGGTTCAGTTCTTTTGCAACCTCGCAGAAACTGATGATGCAAAACATTACAGTTTTTTAAAATCATGTAATCATTCGATTGTTAAAAATGTACTACTACGTAATCAGTAATAACTATATGAGGCAGTATCCCCCATTCCTGGGCACTGCATCTGGTACCGATCTCCTGCTGTGTCAATCCCACAACAGCCACATGACATATGACACCATCATTTCTTACGCAATCAGATAAGTTAATAATTGGATAGTCTTCCATACTTAAATTTCATAAGATGGAATGAAACTCCAGTGAATGTCAAGGAAGGAGTACTCAGATTATTAAATACTGCCACGTGATTAACTCCCATGGAGGAGAGGCCCTAATCTAGTCAAGAAGAACAACATCTTCATCGATTCAAATAATTAATATGTAATGAAAAATGATTGAATAATGCCATGGTGGTGCATACTTAAATCCCACATGGAGAAGTCAGACTGATCTCTTCCTGGAATAATGATTTATTTATAAAATTAAATTGATAATTAATTAGCTGGCGTTTAATATGAACACTGACAAGATGGCACCAAAGTCCTAAAATTATCGCTGATGTAATGACCTACTTACAGAGCTAAATGATGAAGTAATGAGATGATGTTACAACGTCTACTCAAAAAATCTGACTCCAAAAAGGACTTAGGGTCCATAACATTACCTGTATTTCAAATATGTTAATTAAATGATGAATTATTATTTAATTTCCTAGTTTAACAGGTAAATAAGTAAGTGTACTAGTAGATCATGCTATGTTCTGGCACGATGGACTCCCCTAAGGAGGCAAAAATCTTCACTGGTAACTGAATACATAATGACAGATTTTCATAATTCAATGAATAAACATTAAACTAGTGGATGGTGTTTTATGTGCGAAACCTAAAGGTTGATCAATACTGAAGAGTCATTGAGTTCTTAATTACACATTTTAACAATAAAATGAATGAATGAAGAGATAATTTCTCATAATTCACCCCTAGAGAGAAAACAAGATGATATCAACATTGATTTAAATAAATAAATAATGAAATCACAAGAGACATTTTAACACCGACAAGGGGGCTCCAGACTCCACTCTTCCTGGAGGAGAAAAAGACAGATTTAAATAATGAAAGCATCAGATTGTTAGATCATTTGTCAAACTTGAGGCACACAAGGTGGCACCACACTTCAGGGTTCACAGATTATATAATGAAACAATTTAATAATTACATCTTTACATAGCTAAGTCGTTGAAATTTTTCGTATCATCAATTCCTGGCCAGATTTGCAAGATATGAAAACGGATGCTGTCATCACGGATTTTTAATATTCCATCAGTTATTCGTCAGACAATCATACTTTCTTGCCTGGTGAATTCTGTTGGCCTGACAACCTAAACGGTGCCTGAATCCCTGTTGTGTTGCAGCAGGACCTGAGGTAATTGGCCCATTCCTGGCATACCAGTAGTAGCCAAAATGTTGATATCAGCTGAAAAGGTGGCTGCAGAAGGGGCATCAACAGCATAGCCGAGAGAGAGATGTTCTTCCGTGTTCTGAGTCGTCATCCTTTTGCCAGGTCTCGGTGATGGTGCCGACCTCCTAGTGCCGCTACATCTTCTAGATGTAGACCACACCCGATGTGAAGATGTGGAGGAAGAGCAAGTAGTCAACACCCAGACCACCATGCAGACCTCGGTAAAGTTCTTTTACTTCTCGGAGGGCAAAATGCAATCTTCTGCACTCTATTCTCCAGCATTGCTAGTGGTCTGGAAGACGCACAGACATTCAGAAAATGCTCTGCCCATGTCTACAAGTTTCCTAATTTGTCGCTAACAGATATCTACAACCTAAAAATAATCGGTGATGGCATTGTCTGTCGTTTAAGTAATTTAAAGAAGTAAATAAGTCAGTGATAGCTAACTATCCCAATAAAGACGTGATATAGCATTGAACTTGCAGGGAGGTATGGCCAGACTCCAGTATGCAGAATGTCATCATCATCCTTTGAAACCATGTATCATAAACTGTGATGATATTGCACATTAACGCCACAAGAGGGAGCTTTACGGGACTCTTCATGGAATGGACAATTTTTGGTTTACATAATTACACTCATATTTACATTATCTTGGGGATTAACACAGATTGTCAATATACATACATTAATTATGTAATTACGTGATCTCTGGCACCAGATTCCAAGTGTCATGGACGATATAATCATTGTTTTATATAACTAAATAATCAAATAATGAGTTCATGGAACATCATCCACTTCCCTAAGGTGGCTCCAAACCATGCCCATGAATGATGCTGTCGTGATTAATTTAAATATTTTAACTACATAATTGATATTAAGATGGTCTATAATAATTGCCTATCACACCGCGTCACAACAATCCACTGATCATGGATTATCTAATGACTTATTTTAATAAACAAATAACAAAATAATGAGAAGATGAAATGGTCTGCTATGCTCCACACAATTGAATCTCAGTTGACCTCCACATGATTGTGGGAAACTCCCAGGTTCATCCCTTATTTAATCGCAGAGGAGAGTAGTACCATGTTTAAATGCTGAACTCTCATTGTGTATGCAGGGTATTTAGAAGATATCACATATTTAATGTTGGACGGCTGCCTCAAAAGAGATGGACTGAACTCTAATAATAGCTAAGTCTACTCTAACAAACGTATTATCACGTTCCTTAAGGAATTCAATAATGTCAAACTCACCATTTTGATGAATAATCGTGAGTCTTATTATCTTTTGTTCCATAGTTTTACTTCTGAGAAGACAGAGTATTCAAAAACAGAAGACTCTGAACTGTTTCTCCACAGACTATGTTCTCTGATGATTAGGTAATCTTTCATTTGGTAACCAGTAAAAGCTGTAGGCACACTTCCAGAAGTGTGGCTATGACTTGGTTAGACGAATCAAATGCTATCATGAAAAGTTTTAGGAGATCCTTATCTTGGTAGACTGTAATGTCCCATGATAACAGTTTCTCGAAGCTGCTCTCTCGTCCTTGGCCCATGATACCAGCATACAGAATGCAAGGAGGGTTGCCAGGCAACATTTATGAACCAACATTCTGTCACATTCTAGTACCCCTCCCACAGGCTTAAAGGAGTATACTCACCGATGTACTAACCCTACAGCCTCATGAGTTTCTCACAAAAAGAAAGCAGGGCTCTTTCTTTTGAGTTCTACATATTTACCCATCTCTCAAGCTACAACATGCCTATAGTGACAGAAGCATGAAAACGAAAGCATCATTGTGCCATTCAAGTACAATGATGAGTATTTTAAACCTGATTTCTATGCTTCAATTTGCTAACTTCTAGAATGGAAACAATACAGTTAATCTCCTCTACCATAATCCTTTTCTCTTTATTGAAAATAAAATAAACTCCTCTTCATCCTCTTACCATTAGAGGAGCTTGATCCCATGGTTTCTCAGAGTTGTGTAGATTTGCATTAGTCTGATGATTAAGGATTTTCAGCAGTGTCTTATGTTTCTTTCAGTCATTTTGAATTCCTCAATTGACTGTTCTCTATTAAGTCCTGTACCCTGCTTTCTAATATGGTTATTTAGAGTTATTTATTGTTGGTGGTGTGTCATGTTATCAGCCCGACTGAGTTCATTAGAAGAGATTCCCTGATCAGGAGATTATACAGTTAATCCATTTTTAAAATCGGTGGTCACTGTGTCCTTCATGGGTCAGTTCTATTGCAACCTCTCAGAAACTGATGATGCGAAACAGTACAGTTTTTTTAAAATCGTGTAATCATTTGATTGTTAAAAATGTACTACTACGTAATCAGTAAACACTCTACGAGGCAGTGTCCCCCATTCTCTGGGCAGTGCTTCTGGTACCGATCTCTGCTCTGTCAATCTCACATGACCATCATTACTTACACAATCAAGTAAGTTAATAATTGGGTAGTCCTCCATACTTAACTTTCATAAGATGGAACCAAACTCCAGTGATTGTCAAGGAAGGAGTACTTAGATGATTAAATAATGCCACGTGATTAACTCCCATGGAGGAATGGCCCTACTACAGTCAAGAAGAACAACATCTTCATCGATCCAAACAATTAATATATAATGAAAAATGATTGAATAATGTCATGGTGGTGCATACTTAAATCCCACATGGAGTAGTCAGACTGACCTCTTCCTGGAATAATGATTTATTTATAAAATTAAATTGATAATTAATTAGCTGGCGTTTGATACTAACACTGACGAGATGGCACCAAAGTCCTAAAACTATCGCTGATGTAATGACCTACTTACAGAGCTAAATGATGAAGTAATGAGATGATGTTACATCGTCTACTCACAAAATCTGACTCCAAAAGGGACTTAGGGTCCATAACATTACCTGTTTTCAAATACGTTCATTAAATGATGAATTATTATTTAATTTCCTAGTTTAACAGGTAAATAAGTAAGTGTACTATTAGATGATGCTATGTTCTGGCACGATGGACTCCCCTAAGGAGGCTAAAATCTTCACTGGTAACTGAATACATAATGACAGATTTTCATAATTCAATGAATAAACATTAAACTAGTGGATGGTGTTTTATGTGCGAAACCTAAAGATTGATCAATACTGAAGAGTCATTGAGTTCTTAATCATAGATTTGAACAATAAAATGAATGAATGAAGAGATATTTTCTCATAATTCACCCATAGAAAGATAACAAAATGATATCAACATTGATTTAAATAAATAAATAATGAAACCACAAGAGACATTTTAACACCAACAAGGGGGCTCCATACTCCACTCTTCCTGGAGTAGAAGAAGGCAGATTTAAATAATGAAAGCATCAGATTGTTAGATCGTCTTTCACACTTGAGTCACACAAGGTGGCACCACACTTCAGGGTTCACAGATTATATAATGAAACAATTTAATAATTACATCTTTACATAGCTAAGTCGTTGAACTTTTTCGTATCATCAATACCTGGGCAGACTTGCGAGATATGGAAAAGGATGCTGTCATCACGGATTTTTAATATTCCATCAGTTAATCGTCAGATAATCATACTTTCTTGCCTGGTGAATTCTGTTGGCCTGACATCCTCACCGGTGCCTGAATCTCTGTTGTGTTGTGGCAGGACCTGAGTTAATTGGCCCATTCCTGGCATACCAGTAGTAGCCAAAATGTTGATATCATCTGAAAAGGTGGCTGCAGCAGGGGCACCAACAGCATAGCTGAGAGAGAGATGTTCTTCCGTGTTCTGAGTCATCATCCTTTTGCCAGGTCTTGGTGATGGTGCCGACCTGCTAGTGCCACTACATCTTCTAGACGTAGACCACAACCGATGTGAAGATGTGGAGGAAGAGCAAGTAGTCAACCCCCTGACCACCATGCAGACCTTGGAAAAGTTCTTGTACTTCTCGGAGGGCAAAATCCAATCTTCTGCACTCTATTCTCCAGCATTCCTAGTGGTCTGTAAGACGCATAGGCTTTCAGAAAATGCTCTGCCCATGTCTACAAGTTTCCTAATTTGTCGCTGACAGATATCTGCAACCTAATAATAATCGGTGTTGGCATTGTCTGTCGTTTAAGTAATTTAAAGAACTAAATAAGTCAGTGATAGCTAACTATCCCAATAAAGAGGTGATGTAGCATTTAATTGGCTGGGAGGTATGGCCAGACTCCAGTCATGAAGAATGTCATCATCATCCTTTGAAACCATGTATCATAAACTGTGATGATATTGCACATTAACGCCACAAGAGGGAGCTTGACGGGTCTCTTCATGGAATGGACAATTTTTGGTTTACATAATTACACACAGATTTGCATTATCTTGGGGATTAACACAGATTGTCAATTTAAATACATTAATTATGTAATTAGATGATCTGTGGCACCAGATTCCAAGTGTCATTGTTTTATATAACTAAATAATCAAATAATGAGTTCATGTAACATCTTCCACTTTCCTAAGGTGGCTCCAAACCAGGCTCATGAACGATGCTGTCGTGATTAATTTAAATATTTTAACTATATAATTGATATTAAGATGGTCTATGATACTTTCCTCCCACATCGTGTAACCACAATCCACTGACCATGGATTATCTAATGTCCTAATTTAATAATCAAATAACAATATAATCAGAGGATGAAATGGTTTGCCATTCTCCACACAATTAATTCTCAGTTGACTCCCACATGATTGTGGGAAACTCACAGGTTCATCCCTTATTTAATCGCAGAGTTGGGTAATAACATGATTAAATGCTGAACTGTCATTGTGTATGCAGCGTTTTTAGAAGATATCACGTATTTAATGTTGGAAAGCTGCCTCAAAAGAGATGGACTGAAATCCAACAATCCCTAAGTCTACTCTAACAAATGGATTATCACCTTCCTGAAGGAAGTCAACAATGGCAAACTCACCTTTTGACCAATAATTGTGAGTCTCATTATATTTTGTTCCATTTTTTCACTTTTTAGGAGAGAGAGTATTCATAAACAGAAGACTTTGTACTGTTTCTCCACAGACTACGTTCTCTGATGATTAGGTAATCTTGAATTTGGTAACCAGTCAAAGCTGTAGGCACACCTCCAGAGGTGTGGCTATGACATGTTTAGGTGAATCAAATTCTATCATTAAAACTTTTAGGAGATAGTTACCTTGGGAGATTGTAATGTCCCATGATAACACTTTCTCGAAGCTGCTCTCTGGCCCATGATACCAGGATACAGAATGCTACAGGGTTGCCAGGCAACATTTATGTACCAACATTCTGTCACATTCTAGTGCTCCTCCCACATGCTTAAAGGAGTATACCCACCGAAGAACTAACCTTACAGCCTCACTGAGTTTCTCACAAAAACAAAGCAGGGCTCTTTCTTTTGAGTTCTTCATATTTACCAGTCTCTCAAGCTACAAATTGCCTATAGTGACATAAGCATGAAAACGAAAGCATCATTGTGCCATTCAAGTACAATGATGAGTATTTTAAACCTGTTTTCTATGCTTCAGTTTTCTAATTTCTAGAAGGGAAACAATACAATTAATCGCCTGTAAAATAATCCCTTTCCCTTCATGGAAAATGAAATTAACTCCTCTGCATCCTCTGTCCTTTAGAGGAGCTTGATCCCATGGTTTCTCAGAGTTGTTTAGATTTGCATTAGGCTAATGATTAAGGATTTTGAGCAGTGTCTTCTATTTCTTTCAGTCATTTTGGATTCCTCAATTGACTGTTCTCTATTAAGTCCTGTACCCCGCTTTCTAATATGGTTATTTAGAGTTATTTATTGTTCGTGGTGTGTCATGATAGCAGCCCGACAGAGTTCATTAGATGAGATTCCCTGATCAGGAGATTATTCAGTTATTCCATTTTTTAAAATCGGTGGTCACTGTGTCCTTCATGGGTCAGTTCTGTTGCAACCTCTCAGAAACTGATGATGCGAAACAGTAGTTTTTTTTTTTTTTTAATCGTGTAATCATTCGATTGTTAAAAATCTACTATTGCGTAATTAGTAATCACTGTATAAGGCAGTGTCTCCCATTCTCTGGCCACTGCTTCTGGTCCTGATCTCCTGCTGTGTCAGTGCCAGAGCAGCCAAATGACGGATGACACCATCGTTACTTAATCAAATGAGTTAAATATTGGATAGTCCTCCATATTTAAGTTTCAAAAGATGGAACCAAACTCCAGTGATTGTCAAGGAAGTAGTACTTAGATAATTAAATAATGCCATGTAATTTACTCCCATGGAGTTTTGGCCCGACTCCAGTCAAGAAGAACAACATCTTCATCGATTTTCATAATTATTATATAATGAAAAATGATTGAAAAATGACATGGTGGTTCATACTTAAATCCCACATGGAGTAGTCATACTGATCTCTTACTGGAATAATGAAGTTTGTAAAAAATTAAATTGAAAATTAATTACTGGGCCTTTTATATCAACCCTGATGAGATGGCACCAAAGTCCTAAACCAATCCCTGATGTAAAGATCTATTTACAAAGCTAAATGATGTAGTAATGAGATGATATTACATCATCAACTCCCAAAATCTGAATCCAAACGGGACTTATGATCCATAACGTTACCTGTATTTTAAATACGTAAATTAAATGATAAATTATTTCTTAATTTCCTAGTTTAACAGTTAAAGAAGTAAGTGTAGTATTAGATGACATGATGGTCTGGTACAACGGTTTTCCCAAAGGAGGCTCAAAACTCCAGTGATCACTGAATACGTAATGACAGATTTTCATAATTAAATGAATAAACATCAAACAAGTGGATGGTGTTTTATGCGTGAAGCCTAAATGATTGCTCAATACTGAAGAGACATTGAGTTCTTAATCATAGATTTGAACAAAAAATGAATGAATAAAGAGATAGTTTCTCATAATTCAACCCTAGAGAGATAACAAAATTATATCAACATTGATTTAAATAAAGAAAGGGAGAAAGAAAGAATGAAAGAAATAAATAAAGAAAGAATTCACAAGATACAATTTAAAACCAACAAGGTGGATACAGACTCCACTCTCCCTGCAGTAGAAAAATACAGATTTGAATAATGAAATAATCAGATAGTTAGATTGTCTGTCACACTTGAGTCACACAAAGGTGGCTCCAAACTTAAGGGATCACAGATTATATAATGAAAAATTTTAACAATTATGTCTTTAAATATGTAAGCCGTTGACATTTTTTTGTATCATCAATTCCTGGGCAGACTTGCCAGGTATGAAACTGTATGCTATCATCACGCATTTTCAACATGCCATCAGTTAATCGTCAGATAATCATACTGTCTTGCCTGATGAATTCTGTTGGCCTGACCTCATCACAATCGCCTGAATGTCTGTTGTGGTGCGGCAGGATGTGAGATAGTGGGCCCAATCCTGGCGTAGCAGTAGTAGCCACAATGTTGATAACAGCTGAAAAGATGGCTGCAGCAGGGGCATCAATAGCATAGCTGAGAGAGAGATGTTCTTCCGTGTTCTGAGTCGTCATGCTTTTGCCAGCTATCGGTGATTGTGCCGACCTCCTAGTGCCACTCCTTCTTCTCATGGTAGATCAAAACCAATGTGAAGATGTGGAGGAAGAACAGGTAGTCAACAGCCAGACCACTGTGCCGGCCTTGGTGAAGTCCTTGCCCTTCTCAGAGGGCACCGTGCATCCTTCAGGACTCAATCACCCAGCATCCCTCGTACTCTGGAAGATGCATAGATCATTCAGAAAATGCTCTGACCATGTCTACAACTTTCCTAACCTTGTCCCTGACAGATTTTTGCACCCTAACTGTAATCGGTGATGGCACTGTCTGTCGTTTACTTAATTTAAAGAATTAAATAAGTTACTAATAGCTAACTGTCACAATAAATAGGGGATTTAGCATTCTACTGGCAGGGAAGCATGGTCAGACTCCAGTCATGAAGGATGTCATCATCATCAATTGAGTCAATGAATCATACAATGTGAAGATATTGCACATTATCTCCACCAGAGGGAGCTTTACAAGTATCTTCATGGAATGGAGGATTGTTGTTTACATAACTATACAAATATTTACATTATCTTGGAGATTGACAATGATTGTCCATTTTAAATACATTAATTATGTAATTAGTTGATCTGTGGCACCAGATTCCAGGTGTCATGGATGATATAATCATTGTTTTATATAATTAAATTATCAAATAACGAGTACATGTAACATCATCCACTTCCCTAAGGTGGCTCCAAACCAGGCTCATGAACGATGCTGTCGTGATAAATTTAAATATTGTAACTACATAATTGATATTTAGGTGGTCTATAATATTTGCCTCACACATCGCATCACCACAATCCACTGATCATGGAAAATCTAATGTCCTATTTTAATAATCAAATAACAACATAATCAGAGGATGAAATGGTCTGCAATACTCCGCACAATTGACTCTCTGTTAACTCCCACATGATTGTGGGAAACTCCCAGGTTCATCAGTTATTTAATCGCAGAGCAGAGTAGTAACATGTTTAAATGCTGAACTGTCATTGTGAATGTAGGGTTTTTAGAAGATATGACATAATTAATGTCGGGCGGCTGCCTCAAAAGAGATGGACTGAAATCCAATAATCACAAATTCTACTCTAACAAATGGATTATCACCTTCCAGACGGAAGTCAGCAAGGGCAAACTCACGTTTTGATGAATAATTGTGAGTTTATTATCTTTTGTTCCATAGTTTTTCTTCTTAGGAGAGAGAGGATTCAAAAACAGAAGACTTTGAACTGTTTCTCCACAGACTACGTTCTCTGATGATTAGGTAATCTTGAATTTGGTAACCAGTAAAAGCAGTAGACACACGTCCAGAGGTGTGGCTCTGACTTGTTTAGGCTCTTTCTTTTGAGTTCTACATATTTACCCGTCTCTCAAGCTACAACATGCCTATAGTGACATAAGCATGAAAACGAAAGTATCATTGTGCCATTCAAGTACAATGATGACTATTTTAAACCTGTTTTCTAGAATGGTTTCTAGAATGCTAATTTCTAGAATGGAAACAATACAACGAATCGCCTCTACCATAATTCTTTTCTCTTTATTGAAAATAAAATAAACTCCTCTTCATACTCTTACCATTAGAGGAGCTTGTTAAAAATCTACTATTACGTAATCAGTAATCACTGCATAAGGCAGTGTCCCCCATTCTCTGGGCACTGCTTCTGGTACCGATCTCCTGCTCTGTCAATCCCACAACAGCCACATGAGGGATGACACCATCATTACTTACGCAATCAAGTAAGTTAAAAATTGGATAGTCCTCCATACTTAACTTTCAAAAGATGGAACCATACTCCAGTGACTGTCAAGGAAGTAGTACTTAGATGATTAAATAATGCCACGTGATTAACTCCCATGGAGGAATGGCCCGACTCCCGTCAAGAAGAACAACATCTTCATCGATTGAAATAATTAATATATAATGAAAAAATGATTGAAAAATGACATGGTGGTGCACACTTAAATCCCACATGGAGTAGTCAGAATGATCTCTTCCTGGAATAATGATGTTTTTACAAAATTAAATTGATAATTATTTAGTGGGCCTTTTATAGTAACACTGACGAGATGGCACCAAAGTCCTAAACCTATCGCTGATGTAAAGATCTATTTACACAGCTAAATGATGAAGTAATGAGATGATATTACATCATCAACTCCCACAATCTGACTCCAAAAGGGACTTAGGGTCCATAACATTACCTGTCTTGTAAATACGTCAATTAAATGATGAATTATTACCTAATTTCCTAGTTTAACAGTTAAAGAAGCAAGTGTAGTATTAGATTATGTGATGGTCTGGTACAACGGTCTCCCCTAAGGAGGCTCAAAACTCCAGTGATCACTGAATACGTAATGACAGATATTCATCATAAAATGAATAAACATTAAACAAGTGGATGGTGTTTTATGCGTGAAGCCTAAATGATTGCTCAATACTGAATAGACATTGAGTTCTTAATCTTAGATTTGAACAAAAAAATGAATGAATAAAGAGAAAGTTTCTCATAATTCACCCTTAGAGAGATAACAAAATGATATCAACATTGATTTAAATAAGGAAAGGAAGAAAGAAAAAAAAAGAAAGAATTCCCAAGATACAATTTAACACCAACATGGTGGATCAAGACTACACTCTTCCTGGAGTAGAAAAAGACAGATTTGAAGAATGAAATAATCAGATATTTAGATAGTCTGTCACACTTGAGTCACACAAGGTGGCGCCAAACTTCAGGGATCACAGATTATATAATGAAAGAATTAAATAATTACATCTTTAAATATGTAAGCCGTTGACCTTTTTTTGTAACATCAATTCCTGGGCAGACTTGCCAGGTATGAAACTGTATGCTGTCATCACACAATTTTAAAATGCCACCAGTTAATCGTCAGATAATCATACTGTCTTGCGTGATGAATTTGGCTTGAACTCATCACAAGCGCCTGAATCTCTGTTGTGTTCTGGCAGGACGTGAGATAATGGGCCCAATTCTGGCATAGCAGTAGTAGCCACAATGTTGATAACAGCTGAAAAGATGGCTACAGCAGGGGCATCACCACCATAGCTGAGAGAGAGAGATGTTCCTCCGTGTTCTGAGTCGTCATCCTTTTGCCAGGTCTCGGTGATGGTGCCGACCTCCTAGTGCCACTCCTTCTTCTCATGGCAGATCACAACCGGTGTGAAGATGTGGAGGAAGAGCAGGTAGTCAACACCCAGACCACCGTGCCGGCCTTGATGAAGTCCTTGTACTTCTCGGAGGGCACCGTGCAACATTCTGGACTCAATCACCCAGCATCCCTCGCACTCTGGGAGATGCATAGATCATTCAGAAAACGCTCTGCCCATGTCTACAACTTTCCTAACCTTGTCCCTGACAGGTATTTGCACCCTAACCGTAATCGGTGATGGCACTGTCCTTCGTTTGCACAATTTAAAGAATTAAATGAGTTAGTAATAGCTAACTGTCACAATAAATGGGGGATGTAGCATTTTACTGGCAGGGAAGCATGGCCAGACTCCATTCATGAAGGATGTCATCATCACCAATTGAGTCAATGAATCATAAAATGTGTAGATATTGCACATTATCTCCACAAGAGGGAGCTTTACAGGTCTCTTCATGGAATGGAGGATTGTTGTTTACATAACTATACAAATATTTACATTATCCTGGGGATTAACACAGATTGTCAGTTGAAAGTAATTAATTACGTAATTAGGTGATCTCTGGCACCAGATTCCAGGTGTCATGGACGATAAAATCATTGTTTTATATAACTAAATAATCAAATAATGAGTTCATCGAACATCATCCACTTCCCTAAGGTGGCTCCAAACCAGGCTCATGAACGATGCTGTCGTGATAAATTTAAATATTGTAACTACATAGTTGATATTAAGATGGTCTATAATAATTGCCTCCCACATCGCGTCACCACAATCCACTGATCATGGATTATCTAATGTCCAATTTTAATAAACAAATAACAACATAATCAGAGGATGAAATGGTCTGCCATGCTCCACACAACTGAGTCTCAGTTGACTCCCACATGATTGTGGGAAATTCCAAATTTCATCCCTTATTTAATCGCAGAGCAGAGTAGTAACATGTTTAAATGCTGAACTCTCATTGTGTATGCAGGGATTTTAGAAGATATCACATATTTAATGTTGGACGGCTGCCTCAAAAGAGATGGACTGAAATCTAACAATCGCTAAGTCTACTCTAACAAACGGATTATCACCTTCCTGAAGGAATTCAACAATGTCAAACTCACCTTTTTGATGAATAATCGTGAGTCTTATTATCTTTTGTTCCATAGTTTTACTTCTGAGGAGAGAGAGTATTCATAAACAGAAGTCTCTGAACTGTTTCTCCACAGCCTATGTCCTCTGATGATTGGTAATCTTGCATTTGGGAACCAGTAAAAGCCGTAGGCAAACTTCCAGAGGTATGGCTATGACTTGGTTAGGCGAATCAAATGCTGTCATGAAAAGTTTTAGGAGATAGTTATCTTGGGAGACTGTAATGTCCCAAGATAACTCTTTCTCGAAGCTGCTCTCTCGTCCTTGGCCCATGATACCAGGATACAGAATGCAAGCAGGGTTGCCAGGCTACATTTATGAACCAGCATTCTGTCACATTCTAGTGCCCCTCCCACAGGCTTAAAGGAGTATACCCACCGATGAACTAACCTTACAGCCTCACTGAGTTTCTCACAAAAAAAAGCAGGGCTCTTTCTTTTGAGTTCTACATATTTACCCGTCTCTCAAGCTACAACATGCCTATAGTGACCTAAGCATGAAAACGAAAGCATCATTGTGCCATTCAAGTACAATGATGACTATTTTAAACCTGTTTTCTATGCTTCAATTTGCTAATTTCTAGAATGGAAACAATATAGTTAATCGCCTCTACCATAATCCTTTTCCCTTTCTTGAAAATAAAATAAATTCCTCTTCATCCTCTTACCATTAGAGGAGCTTGGCCCCATGGTTTCTCAGAGTTGTGTAGATTTGCATTAGGCTGATGATTAAGGATTTTGAGCAGTGTCTTATGTTTCTTTCAGTCATTTTGGATTCCTCAATTGACTTTTCTCTATCAAGTCCTGTATCCTGCTTTCTAATATGGTTATTTAGAGTTATTTATTGTTGGTGGTGTGTCATGTTATCAGCCCGACAGAGTTCATTAGATGAGATTCTCTGATCAGGAGATTATACAGTTATTCCGTTTTTAAAATCGGTGGTCACTGTGTCCTTCATGGGTCAGTTCCGTTGCAACCGCTCAGAAACTGATGATGCGAAACAGTACAGTTTTTAAAATCGTGTAATCATTCGATTGTTAAAAATCTACTATTACGTAATCAGTAATCACTGCATAAGGCAGTGTCCCCCATTCTCTGGGCACTGCTTCTGGTACCGATCTCCTGCTCTGTCAATCCCACAACAGCCACATGAGGGATGACACCATCATTACTTACGCAATCAAGTAAGTTAAAAATTGGATAGTCCTCCATACTTAACTTTCAAAAGATGGAACCATACTCCAGTGACTGTCAAGGAAGTAGTACTTAGATGATTAAATAATGCCACGTGATTAACTCCCATGGAGGAATGGCCCGACTCCCGTCAAGAAGAACAACATCTTCATCGATTGAAATAATTAATATATAATGAAAAAATGATTGAAAAATGACATGGTGGTGCACACTTAAATCCCACATGGAGTAGTCAGAATGATCTCTTCCTGGAATAATGATGTTTTTACAAAATTAAATTGATAATTATTTAGTGGGCCTTTTATAGTAACACTGACGAGATGGCACCAAAGTCCTAAACCTATCGCTGATGTAAAGATCTATTTACACAGCTAAATGATGAAGTAATGAGATGATATTACATCATCAACTCCCACAATCTGACTCCAAAAGGGACTTAGGGTCCATAACATTACCTGTCTTGTAAATACGTCAATTAAATGATGAATTATTACCTAATTTCCTAGTTTAACAGTTAAAGAAGCAAGTGTAGTATTAGATTATGTGATGGTCTGGTACAACGGTCTCCCCTAAGGAGGCTCAAAACTCCAGTGATCACTGAATACGTAATGACAGATATTCATCATAAAATGAATAAACATTAAACAAGTGGATGGTGTTTTATGCGTGAAGCCTAAATGATTGCTCAATACTGAATAGACATTGAGTTCTTAATCTTAGATTTGAACAAAAAAATGAATGAATAAAGAGAAAGTTTCTCATAATTCACCCTTAGAGAGATAACAAAATGATATCAACATTGATTTAAATAAGGAAAGGAAGAAAGAAAGAAAGAATTCCCAAGATACAATTTAACACCAACATGGTGGATCAAGACTACACTCTTCCTGGAGTAGAAAAAGACAGATTTGAAGAATGAAATAATCAGATATTTAGATAGTCTGTCACACTTGAGTCACACAAGGTGGCGCCAAACTTCAGGGATCACAGATTATATAATGAAAGAATTAAATAATTACATCTTTAAATATGTAAGCCGTTGACCTTTTTTTTGTAACATCAATTCCTGGGCAGACTTGCCAGGTATGAAACTGTATGCTGTCATCACACAATTTTAAAATGCCATCAGTTAATCGTCAGATAATCATACTGTCTTGCGTGATGAATTGGCTTGAACTCATCACAAGCGCCTGAATCTCTGTTGTGTTGTGGCAGGACGTGAGATAATGGGCCCAATTCTGGCATAGCAGTAGTAGCCACAATGTTGATAACAGCTGAAAAGATGGCTACAGCAGGGGCATCACCACCATAGCTGAGAGAGAGAGATGTTCCTCCGTGTTCTGAGTCGTCATCCTTTTGCCAGGTCTCGGTGATGGTGCCGACCTCCTAGTGCCACTCCTTCTTCTCATGGCAGATCACAACCGGTGTGAAGATGTGGAGGAAGAGCAGGTAGTCAACACCCAGACCACCGTGTGGCCTTGATGAAGTCCTTGTACTTCTCGGAGGGCACCGTGCAACATTCTGGACTCAATCACCCAGCATCCCTCGCACTCTGGGAGATGCATAGATCATTCAGAAAACGCTCTGCCCATGTCTACAACTTTCCTAACCTTGTCCCTGACAGGTATTTGCACCCTAACCGTAATCGGTGATGGCACTGTCCTTCGTTTGCACAATTTAAAGAATTAAATGAGTTAGTAATAGCTAACTGTCACAATAAATGGGGGATGTAGCATTTTACTGGCAGGGAAGCATGGCTAGACTCCATTCATGAAGGATGTCATCATCACCAATTGAGTCAATGAATCATAAAATGTGTAGATATTGCACATTATCTCCACAAGAGGGAGCTTTACAGGTCTCTTCATGGAATGGAGGATTGTTGTTTACATAACTATACAAATATTTACATTATCCTGGGGATTAACACAGATTGTCAGTTGAAAGTAATTAATTACGTAATTAGGTGATCTCTGGCACCAGATTCCAGGTGTCATGGACGATAAAATCATTGTTTTATATAACTAAATAATCAAATAATGAGTTCATCGAACATCATCCACTTCCCTAAGGTGGCTCCAAACCAGGCTCATGAACGATGCTGTCGTGATAAATTTAAATATTGTAACTACATAGTTGATATTAAGATGGTCTATAATAATTGCCTCCCACATCGCGTCACCACAATCCACTGATCATGGATTATCTAATGTCCAATTTTAATAAACAAATAACAACATAATCAGAGGATGAAATGGTCTGCCATGCTCCACACAACTGAGTCTCAGTTGACTCCCACATGATTGTGGGAAATTCCAAATTTCATCCCTTATTTAATCGCAGAGCAGAGTAGTAACATGTTTAAATGCTGAACTCTCATTGTGTATGCAGGGATTTTAGAAGATATCACATATTTAATGTTGGACGGCTGCCTCAAAAGAGATGGACTGAAATCTAACAATCGCTAAGTCTACTCTAACAAACGGATTATCACCTTCCTGAAGGAATTCAACAATGTCAAACTCACCTTTTTGATGAATAATCGTGAGTCTTATTATCTTTTGTTCCATAGTTTTACTTCTGAGGAGAGAGAGTATTCATAAACAGAAGTCTCTGAACTGTTTCTCCACAGCCTATGTCCTCTGATGAGGTAATCTTGCATTTGGGAACCAGTAACAGCCGTAGGCAAACTTCCAGAGGTATGGCTATGACTTGGTTAGGCGAATCAAATGCTGTCATGAAAAGTTTTAGGAGATAGTTATCTTGGGAGACTGTAATGTCCCAAGATAACTCTTTCTCGAAGCTGCTCTCTCGTCCTTGGCCCATGATACCAGGATACAGAATGCAAGCAGGGTTGCCAGGCTACATTTATGAACCAGCATTCTGTCACATTCTAGTGCCCCTCCCACAGGCTTAAAGGAGTATACCCACCGATGAACTAACCTTACAGCCTCACTGAGTTTCTCACAAAAAAAAAGCAGGGCTCTTTCTTTTGAGTTCTACATATTTACCCGTCTCTCAAGCTACAACATGCCTATAGTGACCTAAGCATGAAAACGAAAGCATCATTGTGCCATTCAAGTACAATGATGACTATTTTAAACCTGTTTTCTATGCTTCAATTTGCTAATTTCTAGAATGGAAACAATATAGTTAATCGCCTCTACCATAATCCTTTTCCCTTTCTTGAAAATAAAATAAATTCCTCTTCATCCTCTTACCATTAGAGGAGCTTGGCCCCATGGTTTCTCAGAGTTGTGTAGATTTGCATTAGGCTGATGATTAAGGATTTTGAGCAGTGTCTTATGTTTCTTTCAGTCATTTTGGATTCCTCAATTGACTTTTCTCTATCAAGTCCTGTATCCTGCTTTCTAATATGGTTATTTAGAGTTATTTATTGTTGGTGGTGTGTCATGTTATCAGCCCGACAGAGTTCATTAGATGAGATTCTCTGATCAGGAGATTATACAGTTATTCCGTTTTTAAAATCGGTGGTCACTGTGTCCTTCATGGGTCAGTTCCGTTGCAACCGCTCAGAAACTGATGATGCGAAACAGTACAGTTTTTTAAAATCGTGTAATCATTCGATTGTTAAAAATCTACTATTACGTAATCAGTAATCACTGCATAAGGCAGTGTCCCCCATTCTCTGGGCACTGCTTCTGGTACCGATCTCCTGCTCTGTCAATCCCACAACAGCCACATGAGGGATGACACCATCATTACTTACGCAATCAAGTAAGTTAAAAATTGGATAGTCCTCCATACTTAACTTTCAAAAGATGGAACCATACTCCAGTGACTGTCAAGGAAGTAGTACTTAGATGATTAAATAATGCCACGTGATTAACTCCCATGGAGGAATGGCCCGACTCCCGTCAAGAAGAACAACATCTTCATCGATTGAAATAATTAATATATAATGAAAAAATGATTGAAAAATGACATGGTGGTGCACACTTAAATCCCACATGGAGTAGTCAGAATGATCTCTTCCTGGAATAATGATGTTTTTACAAAATTAAATTGATAATTATTTAGTGGGCCTTTTATAGTAACACTGACGAGATGGCACCAAAGTCCTAAACCTATCGCTGATGTAAAGATCTATTTACACAGCTAAATGATGAAGTAATGAGATGATATTACATCATCAACTCCCACAATCTGACTCCAAAAGGGACTTAGGGTCCATAACATTACCTGTCTTGTAAATACGTCAATTAAATGATGAATTATTACCTAATTTCCTAGTTTAACAGTTAAAGAAGCAAGTGTAGTATTAGATTATGTGATGGTCTGGTACAACGGTCTCCCCTAAGGAGGCTCAAAACTCCAGTGATCACTGAATACGTAATGACAGATATTCATCATAAAATGAATAAACATTAAACAAGTGGATGGTGTTTTATGCGTGAAGCCTAAATGATTGCTCAATACTGAATAGACATTGAGTTCTTAATCTTAGATTTGAACAAAAAAATGAATGAATAAAGAGAAAGTTTCTCATAATTCACCCTTAGAGAGATAACAAAATGATATCAACATTGATTTAAATAAGGAAAGGAAGAAAGAAAGAAAGAATTCCCAAGATACAATTTAACACCAACATGGTGGATCAAGACTACACTCTTCCTGGAGTAGAAAAAGACAGATTTGAAGAATGAAATAATCAGATATTTAGATAGTCTGTCACACTTGAGTCACACAAGGTGGCGCCAAACTTCAGGGATCACAGATTATATAATGAAAGAATTAAATAATTACATCTTTAAATATGTAAGCCGTTGACCTTTTTTTGTAACATCAATTCCTGGGCAGACTTGCCAGGTATGAAACTGTATGCTGTCATCACACAATTTTAAAATGCCATCAGTTAATCGTCAGATAATCATACTGTCTTGCGTGATGAATTGGCTTGAACTCATCACAAGCGCCTGAATCTCTGTTGTGTTGTGGCAGGACGTGAGATAATGGGCCCAATTCTGGCATAGCAGTAGTAGCCACAATGTTGATAACAGCTGAAAAGATGGCTACAGCAGGGGCATCACCACCATAGCTGAGAGAGAGAGATGTTCCTCCGTGTTCTGAGTCGTCATCCTTTTGCCAGGTCTCGGTGATGGTGCCGACCTCCTAGTGCCACTCCTTCTTCTCATGGCAGATCACAACCGGTGTGAAGATGTGGAGGAAGAGCAGGTAGTCAACACCCAGACCACCGTGTGGCCTTGATGAAGTCCTTGTACTTCTCGGAGGGCACCGTGCAACATTCTGGACTCAATCACCCAGCATCCCTCGCACTCTGGGAGATGCATAGATCATTCAGAAAACGCTCTGCCCATGTCTACAACTTTCCTAACCTTGTCCCTGACAGGTATTTGCACCCTAACCGTAATCGGTGATGGCACTGTCCTTCGTTTGCACAATTTAAAGAATTAAATGAGTTAGTAATAGCTAACTGTCACAATAAATGGGGGATGTAGCATTTTACTGGCAGGGAAGCATGGCTAGACTCCATTCATGAAGGATGTCATCATCACCAATTGAGTCAATGAATCATAAAATGTGTAGATATTGCACATTATCTCCACAAGAGGGAGCTTTACAGGTCTCTTCATGGAATGGAGGATTGTTGTTTACATAACTATACAAATATTTACATTATCCTGGGGATTAACACAGATTGTCAGTTGAAAGTAATTAATTACGTAATTAGGTGATCTCTGGCACCAGATTCCAGGTGTCATGGACGATAAAATCATTGTTTTATATAACTAAATAATCAAATAATGAGTTCATCGAACATCATCCACTTCCCTAAGGTGGCTCCAAACCAGGCTCATGAACGATGCTGTCGTGATAAATTTAAATATTGTAACTACATAGTTGATATTAAGATGGTCTATAATAATTGCCTCCCACATCGCGTCACCACAATCCACTGATCATGGATTATCTAATGTCCAATTTTAATAAACAAATAACAACATAATCAGAGGATGAAATGGTCTGCCATGCTCCACACAACTGAGTCTCAGTTGACTCCCACATGATTGTGGGAAATTCCAAATTTCATCCCTTATTTAATCGCAGAGCAGAGTAGTAACATGTTTAAATGCTGAACTCTCATTGTGTATGCAGGGATTTTAGAAGATATCACATATTTAATGTTGGACGGCTGCCTCAAAAGAGATGGACTGAAATCTAACAATCGCTAAGTCTACTCTAACAAACGGATTATCACCTTCCTGAAGGAATTCAACAATGTCAAACTCACCTTTTTGATGAATAATCGTGAGTCTTATTATCTTTTGTTCCATAGTTTTACTTCTGAGGAGAGAGAGTATTCATAAACAGAAGTCTCTGAACTGTTTCTCCACAGCCTATGTCCTCTGATGAGGTAATCTTGCATTTGGGAACCAGTAAAAGCCGTAGGCAAACTTCCAGAGGTATGGCTATGACTTGGTTAGGCGAATCAAATGCTGTCATGAAAAGTTTTAGGAGATAGTTATCTTGGGAGACTGTAATGTCCCAAGATAACTCTTTCTCGAAGCTGCTCTCTCGTCCTTGGCCCATGATACCAGGATACAGAATGCAAGCAGGGTTGCCAGGCTACATTTATGAACCAGCATTCTGTCACATTCTAGTGCCCCTCCCACAGGCTTAAAGGAGTATACCCACCGATGAACTAACCTTACAGCCTCACTGAGTTTCTCACAAAAAAAAAGCAGGGCTCTTTCTTTTGAGTTCTACATATTTACCCGTCTCTCAAGCTACAACATGCCTATAGTGACCTAAGCATGAAAACGAAAGCATCATTGTGCCATTCAAGTACAATGATGACTATTTTAAACCTGTTTTCTATGCTGCAATTTGCTAATTTCTAGAATGGAAACAATACAGTTAATCGCCTCTACCATAATCCTTTTCCCTTTCTTGAAAATAAAATAAATTCCTCTTCATCCTCTTACCATTAGAGGAGCTTGATCCCATGGTTTCTAAGAGTTGTGTAGATTTGCATTAGGCTGATGATTAAGGATTTTGAGCAGTGTCTTATGTTTCATTCAGTCATTTTGGATTCCTCAATTGACTTTTCTCTATCAAGTCCTGTATCCTGCTTTCTAATATGGTTATTTAGAGTTATTTATTGTTGGTGGTGTGTCATGTTATCAGCCCGACAGAGTTCATTAGATGAGATTCTCTGATCAGGAGATTATACAGTTATTCCGTTTTTAAAATCGGTGGTCACTGTGTCCTTCATGGGTCAGTTCCGTTGCAACCGCTCAGAAACTGATGATGCGAAACAGTACAGTTTTTTAAAATCGTGTAATCATTCGATTGTTAAAAATCTACTATTACGTAATCAGTAATCACTGCATAAGGCAGTGTCCCCCATTCTCTGGGCACTGCTTCTGGTACCGATCTCCTGCTCTGTCAATCCCACAACAGCCACATGAGGGATGACACCATCATTACTTACGCAATCAAGTAAGTTAAAAATTGGATAGTCCTCCATACTTAACTTTCAAAAGATGGAACCATACTCCAGTGACTGTCAAGGAAGTAGTACTTAGATGATTAAATAATGCCACGTGATTAACTCCCATGGAGGAATGGCCCGACTCCCGTCAAGAAGAACAACATCTTCATCGATTGAAATAATTAATATATAATGAAAAAATGATTGAAAAATGACATGGTGGTGCACACTTAAATCCCACATGGAGTAGTCAGAATGATCTCTTCCTGGAATAATGATGTTTTTACAAAATTAAATTGATAATTATTTAGTGGGCCTTTTATAGTAACACTGACGAGATGGCACCAAAGTCCTAAACCTATCGCTGATGTAAAGATCTATTTACACAGCTAAATGATGAAGTAATGAGATGATATTACATCATCAACTCCCACAATCTGACTCCAAAAGGGACTTAGGGTCCATAACATTACCTGTCTTGTAAATACGTCAATTAAATGATGAATTATTACCTAATTTCCTAGTTTAACAGTTAAAGAAGCAAGTGTAGTATTAGATTATGTGATGGTCTGGTACAACGGTCTCCCCTAAGGAGGCTCAAAACTCCAGTGATCACTGAATACGTAATGACAGATATTCATCATAAAATGAATAAACATTAAACAAGTGGATGGTGTTTTATGCGTGAAGCCTAAATGATTGCTCAATACTGAATAGACATTGAGTTCTTAATCTTAGATTTGAACAAAAAAATGAATGAATAAAGAGAAAGTTTCTCATAATTCACCCTTAGAGAGATAACAAAATGATATCAACATTGATTTAAATAAGGAAAGGAAGAAAGAAAGAAAGAATTCCCAAGATACAATTTAACACCAACATGGTGGATCAAGACTACACTCTTCCTGGAGTAGAAAAAGACAGATTTGAAGAATGAAATAATCAGATATTTAGATAGTCTGTCACACTTGAGTCACACAAGGTGGCGCCAAACTTCAGGGATCACAGATTATATAATGAAAGAATTAAATAATTACATCTTTAAATATGTAAGCCGTTGACCTTTTTTTGTAACATCAATTCCTGGGCAGACTTGCCAGGTATGAAACTGTATGCTGTCATCACACAATTTTAAAATGCCATCAGTTAATCGTCAGATAATCATACTGTCTTGCGTGATGAATTGGCTTGAACTCATCACAAGCGCCTGAATCTCTGTTGTGTTGTGGCAGGACGTGAGATAATGGGCCCAATTCTGGCATAGCAGTAGTAGCCACAATGTTGATAACAGCTGAAAAGATGGCTACAGCAGGGGCATCACCACCATAGCTGAGAGAGAGAGATGTTCCTCCGTGTTCTGAGTCGTCATCCTTTTGCCAGGTCTCGGTGATGGTGCCGACCTCCTAGTGCCACTCCTTCTTCTCATGGCAGATCACAACCGGTGTGAAGATGTGGAGGAAGAGCAGGTAGTCAACACCCAGACCACCGTGTGGCCTTGATGAAGTCCTTGTACTTCTCGGAGGGCACCGTGCAACATTCTGGACTCAATCACCCAGCATCCCTCGCACTCTGGGAGATGCATAGATCATTCAGAAAACGCTCTGCCCATGTCTACAACTTTCCTAACCTTGTCCCTGACAGGTATTTGCACCCTAACCGTAATCGGTGATGGCACTGTCCTTCGTTTGCACAATTTAAAGAATTAAATGAGTTAGTAATAGCTAACTGTCACAATAAATGGGGGATGTAGCATTTTACTGGCAGGGAAGCATGGCTAGACTCCATTCATGAAGGATGTCATCATCACCAATTGAGTCAATGAATCATAAAATGTGTAGATATTGCACATTATCTCCACAAGAGGGAGCTTTACAGGTCTCTTCATGGAATGGAGGATTGTTGTTTACATAACTATACAAATATTTACATTATCCTGGGGATTAACACAGATTGTCAGTTGAAAGTAATTAATTACGTAATTAGGTGATCTCTGGCACCAGATTCCAGGTGTCATGGACGATAAAATCATTGTTTTATATAACTAAATAATCAAATAATGAGTTCATCGAACATCATCCACTTCCCTAAGGTGGCTCCAAACCAGGCTCATGAACGATGCTGTCGTGATAAATTTAAATATTGTAACTACATAGTTGATATTAAGATGGTCTATAATAATTGCCTCCCACATCGCGTCACCACAATCCACTGATCATGGATTATCTAATGTCCAATTTTAATAAACAAATAACAACATAATCAGAGGATGAAATGGTCTGCCATGCTCCACACAACTGAGTCTCAGTTGACTCCCACATGATTGTGGGAAATTCCAAATTTCATCCCTTATTTAATCGCAGAGCAGAGTAGTAACATGTTTAAATGCTGAACTCTCATTGTGTATGCAGGGATTTTAGAAGATATCACATATTTAATGTTGGACGGCTGCCTCAAAAGAGATGGACTGAAATCTAACAATCGCTAAGTCTACTCTAACAAACGGATTATCACCTTCCTGAAGGAATTCAACAATGTCAAACTCACCTTTTTGATGAATAATCGTGAGTCTTATTATCTTTTGTTCCATAGTTTTACTTCTGAGGAGAGAGAGTATTCATAAACAGAAGTCTCTGAACTGTTTCTCCACAGCCTATGTCCTCTGATGAGGTAATCTTGCATTTGGGAACCAGTAAAAGCCGTAGGCAAACTTCCAGAGGTATGGCTATGACTTGGTTAGGCGAATCAAATGCTGTCATGAAAAGTTTTAGGAGATAGTTATCTTGGGAGACTGTAATGTCCCAAGATAACTCTTTCTCGAAGCTGCTCTCTCGTCCTTGGCCCATGATACCAGGATACAGAATGCAAGCAGGGTTGCCAGGCTACATTTATGAACCAGCATTCTGTCACATTCTAGTGCCCCTCCCACAGGCTTAAAGGAGTATACCCACCGATGAACTAACCTTACAGCCTCACTGAGTTTCTCACAAAAAAAAAGCAGGGCTCTTTCTTTTGAGTTCTACATATTTACCCGTCTCTCAAGCTACAACATGCCTATAGTGACCTAAGCATGAAAACGAAAGCATCATTGTGCCATTCAAGTACAATGATGACTATTTTAAACCTGTTTTCTATGCTGCAATTTGCTAATTTCTAGAATGGAAACAATACAGTTAATCGCCTCTACCATAATCCTTTTCCCTTTCTTGAAAATAAAATAAATTCCTCTTCATCCTCTTACCATTAGAGGAGCTTGATCCCATGGTTTCTAAGAGTTGTGTAGATTTGCATTAGGCTGATGATTAAGGATTTTGAGCAGTGTCTTATGTTTCATTCAGTCATTTTGGATTCCTCAATTGACTTTTCTCTATCAAGTCCTGTATCCTGCTTTCTAATATGGTTATTTAGAGTTATTTATTGTTGGTGGTGTGTCATGTTATCAGCCCGACAGAGTTCATTAGATGAGATTCTCTGATCAGGAGATTATACAGTTATTCCGTTTTTAAAATCGGTGGTCACTGTGTCCTTCATGGGTCAGTTCCGTTGCAACCGCTCAGAAACTGATGATGCGAAACAGTACAGTTTTTTAAAATCGTGTAATCATTCGATTGTTAAAAATCTACTATTACGTAATCAGTAATCACTGCATAAGGCAGTGTCCCCCATTCTCTGGGCACTGCTTCTGGTACCGATCTCCTGCTCTGTCAATCCCACAACAGCCACATGAGGGATGACACCATCATTACTTACGCAATCAAGTAAGTTAAAAATTGGATAGTCCTCCATACTTAACTTTCAAAAGATGGAACCATACTCCAGTGACTGTCAAGGAAGTAGTACTTAGATGATTAAATAATGCCACGTGATTAACTCCCATGGAGGAATGGCCCGACTCCCGTCAAGAAGAACAACATCTTCATCGATTGAAATAATTAATATATAATGAAAAAATGATTGAAAAATGACATGGTGGTGCACACTTAAATCCCACATGGAGTAGTCAGAATGATCTCTTCCTGGAATAATGATGTTTTTACAAAATTAAATTGATAATTATTTAGTGGGCCTTTTATAGTAACACTGACGAGATGGCACCAAAGTCCTAAACCTATCGCTGATGTAAAGATCTATTTACACAGCTAAATGATGAAGTAATGAGATGATATTACATCATCAACTCCCACAATCTGACTCCAAAAGGGACTTAGGGTCCATAACATTACCTGTCTTGTAAATACGTCAATTAAATGATGAATTATTACCTAATTTCCTAGTTTAACAGTTAAAGAAGCAAGTGTAGTATTAGATTATGTGATGGTCTGGTACAACGGTCTCCCCTAAGGAGGCTCAAAACTCCAGTGATCACTGAATACGTAATGACAGATATTCATCATAAAATGAATAAACATTAAACAAGTGGATGGTGTTTTATGCGTGAAGCCTAAATGATTGCTCAATACTGAATAGACATTGAGTTCTTAATCTTAGATTTGAACAAAAAAATGAATGAATAAAGAGAAAGTTTCTCATAATTCACCCTTAGAGAGATAACAAAATGATATCAACATTGATTTAAATAAGGAAAGGAAGAAAGAAAGAAAGAATTCCCAAGATACAATTTAACACCAACATGGTGGATCAAGACTACACTCTTCCTGGAGTAGAAAAAGACAGATTTGAAGAATGAAATAATCAGATATTTAGATAGTCTGTCACACTTGAGTCACACAAGGTGGCGCCAAACTTCAGGGATCACAGATTATATAATGAAAGAATTAAATAATTACATCTTTAAATATGTAAGCCGTTGACCTTTTTTTGTAACATCAATTCCTGGGCAGACTTGCCAGGTATGAAACTGTATGCTGTCATCACACAATTTTAAAATGCCATCAGTTAATCGTCAGATAATCATACTGTCTTGCGTGATGAATTGGCTTGAACTCATCACAAGCGCCTGAATCTCTGTTGTGTTGTGGCAGGACGTGAGATAATGGGCCCAATTCTGGCATAGCAGTAGTAGCCACAATGTTGATAACAGCTGAAAAGATGGCTACAGCAGGGGCATCACCACCATAGCTGAGAGAGAGAGATGTTCCTCCGTGTTCTGAGTCGTCATCCTTTTGCCAGGTCTCGGTGATGGTGCCGACCTCCTAGTGCCACTCCTTCTTCTCATGGCAGATCACAACCGGTGTGAAGATGTGGAGGAAGAGCAGGTAGTCAACACCCAGACCACCGTGTCGGCCTTGATGAAGTCCTTGTACTTCTCGGAGGGCACCGTGCAACATTCTGGACTCAATCACCCAGCATCCCTCGCACTCTGGGAGATGCATAGATCATTCAGAAAACGCTCTGCCCATGTCTACAACTTTCCTAACCTTGTCCCTGACAGGTATTTGCACCCTAACCGTAATCGGTGATGGCACTGTCCTTCGTTTGCACAATTTAAAGAATTAAATGAGTTAGTAATAGCTAACTGTCACAATAAATGGGGGATGTAGCATTTTACTGGCAGGGAAGCATGGCTAGACTCCATTCATGAAGGATGTCATCATCACCAATTGAGTCAATGAATCATAAAATGTGTAGATATTGCACATTATCTCCACAAGAGGGAGCTTTACAGGTCTCTTCATGGAATGGAGGATTGTTGTTTACATAACTATACAAATATTTACATTATCCTGGGGATTAACACAGATTGTCAGTTGAAAGTAATTAATTACGTAATTAGGTGATCTCTGGCACCAGATTCCAGGTGTCATGGACGATAAAATCATTGTTTTATATAACTAAATAATCAAATAATGAGTTCATCGAACATCATCCACTTCCCTAAGGTGGCTCCAAACCAGGCTCATGAACGATGCTGTCGTGATAAATTTAAATATTGTAACTACATAGTTGATATTAAGATGGTCTATAATAATTGCCTCCCACATCGCGTCACCACAATCCACTGATCATGGATTATCTAATTTCCAATTTTAATAAACAAATAACAACATAATCAGAGGATGAAATGGTCTGCCATGCTCCACACAATTGAGTCTCAGTTGACTCCCACATGATTGTGGGAAATTCCAAGTTTCATCCCTTATTCAATCACAGAGCAGAGTAGTAACATGTTTAAATGCTGAACTCTCATTTTGTTCTTGTACTTCTCGGAGGGCACCATGCAATCTTCTGGACTCTATTCTCCAGAATTCATAGTGGTCTGGAAGACGCATAGACATTCAGAAAATGCTCTGCCCATGTCTACAAGTTCCTAATTTGTCGCTCACAGATATCTGCAACCTAATAATAATCGGTGTTGGCATTGTCTGTCGTTTAAGTAATTTAAAGAATTAAATAAGTCAGTGATAGATAACTGTCCGAATAAAGAGGTGATGTAGCATTTAATTGGCTGGGAAGTATGGCCAGACTCCAGTCTTGAAGAATGTCATCATCATCCATTGAAACCATGAATCATAAACTGTGATGATATTGCACTTTAACGCCACAAGAGGGAGGATGACGGGTCTCTTCATGGAGTGGACAATTTTTGGTTTACATGATTACACACAGATTTACATTATCTTGGGGATTAACACAGATTGTCATTTTAAATACATTAATTATGTAATTAGATGATCTGTGGCACCAGATTCCAGGTGTCATGGACGATATAATCATTGTTTTGTATAATTAAATAATCAAATAATGAGTTCATGTAACATCATCCACTTCCCTAAGGTGGCTCCAAACCAGGCTCATGAACGATGCTGTCGTGATTAATGTAAATATTTTAACTATATAATTGATATTAAGATGGTCTGTAATAATTGCCTCCCACATCGCGTCACCACAATCCACTGATCATGGATTATCTAATGTCCTATTTTAATAATCAAATAACAACATAAGCAGAGGATGAAATGGTCTGCCATTCTCCACACAATTTTCTCTCAGTTGCCTCCCACAGATTGTGGGAAACTCCCAGGTTCACCCCTTATTTCATCGCAGAGCACAGGAGTAACATGTTTAAATGCTGAACTGTCATTCGGTATGCAGGGTTTTTAGAAGATATGAAAACGGATGCTGTCATCACAGATTTTTTAATATTCCATCAGTTAATCGTCAGATAATCATACTTTCTTGCCTGGTGAATTTTGTTGGCCTGACATCCACACCAGTGCCTGAATCTCTGTTGTGTTGCGGCAGGACCTGAGGTAACTGACCCATTCCTGCCATACCAGTAGTAGCCAAAATGTTGACATCAGCTTAAAAGGTGGCTGCAGAAGGGGCATCAACAGCATAGCTGAGAGTGAGATGTTCTTCCGTGTTCTGAGTCGTCATCCTTTTGCCGGGTCTCGGTGATGGTGCCGACCTCCTATTGCTGCTACATCTTCTAGACGTAGACCACAACCGATGTCAAGAACAACATCTTCATCGATTCAAATAATGAATATATAATGAAAAATGATTGAGTAATGTCATGGTGGTGCATATTTAAATCCCACATGGAATAGTCAGACTGGTCTCTTCGTGGAATAATGATTTATTTATAAAATTAAATTGATAATTAATTAGCTGGCGTTTTATACTCACACTGAGGAGATGGCACCAAAGTCCTAAAACTATCGCTGATATAATGACCTATTTACAGAGCTAAATGATGAAGTAATGAGATGATGTTCCATCGTCTACTCACAAAATCTGACTCCAAAAGGGACTTATGGTCCATAACATTACCTGTATTTCAAATACGTTAATTAAGTGATGAATTATTATTTAATTTCCTGGTTTAAGCGCTAAATAAGTAAGTGTACTATTACATGATGTGATGATCTGGCACGATGGACTCCCCTAAGGAGGCTAAAAACTTTAGTGGTCACTGAATACATAATGACAGATTTTCATAATTCAATGAATAAATATTAAACTAGTGGATGGGGTTATATGCACGAAACCTAAAGAATGATCAATACTGAAGAGTCATTGAGTTCTTAAGCATAGATTTGAACAATAAAATGAATGAATGAAGAGATAATTTCTCATAATTCACCACTAGAGAGATAACAAAATGAGATCAACATTGATTTATATAAATAAATAGTGAAACCACAAGAGTCATTTTAACACCAACCATGGGGCTCCAGACTCCACTCTTCCTGGAGTAGAAAAAGGCAGATTTAAATAATGAAATCATAAGATTGTTAGATCGTCTGTCACACTTGAGTCACACAAGGTGGCACCACACTTCAGGGTTCACAGATTATATAATGAAACAATTTAATAATTACATCTTTACATATCTAAGTCGTTGAACTTTTTCGTATCATCAATACCTGGGCAGACTTGCCAGATATGAAAACGGATGCTGTCATCACGGATTTTTAATATTCCATCAATTAATCGTCTGATAATCATACTTTCTTGCCTGGTGAATTCTGTTGGCCTGACATCCTCACCTGTGCCTGAATCTCTGTTGTGTTGCGGCAGGACCTGAGGTAATTGGCCCATTCCTGGCATACCAGTAGTAGCCAAAATGTTGATATCAGCTGAAAAGATGGCTGCAGAAGGGGCATCAACAGCATAGCTGAGAGAGAGATGTTCTTCCGTGTTCTGAGTCATCATCCTTTTGCCAGGTCTCGGTGATGGTGCCGACCTCCTAGTGCCGCTACATCTTCTAGACGTAGACCACAACCGATGTTAAGATATGGAGGAAGAGCAAGTAGTCAACACCGAGACCACCATGCAGACCTTGGAAAAGTTCTAGTACTTCTCGGAGGGCACCATGCAATCTTCTGGACTCTATTCTCCAGAATTCCTATTGGTCTGGAAGACGCATAGACATTCAGAAAATGCTCTGCCCATATCTACAAGTTTCCTAATTTGTCGCTGACAGATATCTGCAACCTAATAATAATCGGTGTTGGCATTGTCTGTCGTTTAAGTAATTTAAAGAACTAAATAAGTCAGTGATAGCTAACGGTCCCAATAAAGAGGTGATGTAGCATTTAATTGGCTGGGAAGTATGGCCAGACTCCAGTCATGAAGAATGTCATCATCATCCATTGAAACCATGAATCATAAACTGTGATGATATTGCACATTAACGCCACAAGAGGGAGCTTGACGGGTCTCTTCATGGAATGGACAATTTTTGGTTTACATAATTACACACAGATTTACATTATCTTGGGGATTAACACCGATTGTCAATTTAAATACATTAATTATGTTATTAGTTGATCTGTGGCACCAGATTCCAGGTGTCATGGACGATATAATCATTGTTTTGTATAATTAAATAATCAAATAATGAGTTCATGTAACATCATCCACTTCCCTAAGGTGGCTCCAAACCAGGCTCATGAACGATGCTGTCGTGATTAATTTAAATATTTTAACTATATAATTGATATTAAGATGGTCTATGATAATTGCCTCCCACATCGCGTAACCACAATCCACTGATCATGGATTATCTAATGTCCTATTTTAAATCAAATAACAACATAATCAGAGGATGAAATGGTCTGCCATTCTCCACACAATTTTATCTCAGTTGCCTCCCACATGATTGTGGGAAACTCCCAGGTTCATCCCTTATTTAATCGCACAGCACAGTAGTAACATGTTTAAATGCTGAACTGTCATTGTGTATGCAGGGTTTTTAGAAGATATCACATATTTAATGTTGGACGGCTGCCTCAAAAGAGATGGACTGAAATCTAGTAATCGCTAAGTCTACTCTAACAAACGGATTATCATCTTCCTGAAGGAAGTCAACAATGTCAAACTTACCTTTTTGATGAATAATCGTGAGTCTTATTATCTTTTGCTCCATAGTTTTACTTCTGAGGAGAGAGAGTATTCATAAACAGAAGTCTCTGAACTGTTTCTCCACAGACTACGTTCTCTGATGATTAGGTAATCTTGAATTTGGTAACCAGGAAAAGCTGTAGGCACACTTCCAGAGGTGTGGCTCTGACTTGGTTAGGCGAATCAAATGCTGTCATGAAAAGGTTTAGGAGATAGTTATCTTGGCAGACTGTAATGTCCCATGGTAACACTTTCTCGAAGCTGCTCTCTCGTCCTTGGCCCATGATACCAGGATAGAGAATGCAAGGAGGGTTGCCAGGCAACATTTATGAACCAACATTCTGTCACATTCTAGTGCCCCTCCCACAGGCTAAAAGGAGTATACCCACCGGTGAACTAACCCTACAGCCTCACTGAGTTTCTCACAAAAACAAAGCAGGGCTCTTTCTTTTGAGTTCTACATATTTACCCGTCTCTCAAGCTACAACATGCCTATAGTGACGTAAGCATGAAAACGAAAGAATCATTGTGCCATTCAAGTACAATGATGAGTATTTTACTCTTGTTTTCAATTCTTCTTTTTGCTAATTTGTAGAATGGAAACAATACAGTTAATCGCCTCTACCATAATCCTTTTCTCTTTATTGAAAATAAAATAAACTCCTCTTCATCCTCTTACCATTAGAGGAGCTTGATCCCATGGTTTCTCAGAGTTGTTTAGATTTGCATTAGGCTGATGATTAAGGATTTTGAGCAGTGTCTTATGTTTCTTTCAGTCATTTTGGATTCCTCAATTGACTGTTCTCTATTAAGTCCTGTACCCCGCTTTCTAAGATGGTTATTTAGAGTTATTTATTGTTAGTGGTGTGTCATGTTATCAGCCCGACAGAGTTCGTGAGATGAGATTCCCTGATCAGGAGATTATACAGTTATTCCGTTTTTAAAATCGGTGGTCACTGTGTCCTTCATGGGTCAGTTCCGTTGCAACCTCGCAGTAACTGATGATTCGAAACAGTACAGTTTTTTTTTTTTAATCGTGTAATCATTCGATTGTTAAAAATGTACTACTACGTAATCAGTAATCACTGTATGAGGCAGTGTCCCCCATTCTCTGGGCACTGCTTCTGGTACCGATCTGCTGCTGTGTCAATCCCACAACAGCCACATGACGGATGACACCATCATTACTTACGCAATCAAGTAAGTTAATAATGGGATGGTCCTCCATACTTAACTTTCATAAGATGGAACCAAACTCCAGTGATTGTCAAGGAAGGAGTACTTAGATGATTAAATACTGCCATGTGATTTACTCCCATGGAGGATTGGCCCTAGTCCAGTCAAGAAGTACAACATCTTCATCGACTCAAATAATGAATATATAATGAAAAATGATTGAGTAATGTCATGGTGGTGCATACTTAAATCCCACATGGAGTAGTCAGACTGTTCTCTTCCTGGAATAATGATTTATTTATAAAATTAAATTGATAACTAATCAGCTGGCGTTTTATACTAACACTGAGGAGATGGCACCAAAGTCCTAAAACTATCGCTGATGTGATGACCTATTTACAGAGCTAAATGATGAAGTAATGAGATGATGTTCCATCGTCTACTCACAAAATCTGACTCCAAAAGGGACTTAGGGTCCATAACATTACCTGTATTTCAAATACGTAATTAAGTGATGAATTATTATTTAATTTCCTAGTTTAACCGGTAAATAAATAAGTGTACTATTAGATGATGCGATGTTCTGGCACGATGGACTCCCCTAAGGAGGCTAAAAACTTTAGTGGTCACTGAATACATAATGACAGATTTTCATAAATCAATGAATAAATATTAAACTAGTGCATGGTGTTATATGCACGAAGCCTAAAGAATGATCAATACTGAAGAGTCATTGAGTTCTTAATCATAGATTTGAACAATAAAATGAATGAATGAAAAGATAATTTCTCATAATTCACCCCTAGAGAGATAACAAAACGATATCAATATTGATTTAAATAAATAAATATTGAAATCACAAGAGACATTTTAACACCAACAAGGGGGCTCCAGACTCCACTCTTCCTGGAGTAGAAAAAGACAGATTTAAATAATGAAAGCATAAGATTGTTAGATCGTCTGTCACACTTGAGTCACACCAGGTGGCACCACACTTCAGGGTTCACAGATTATATAATGAAACAATTTAATTATTACATCTTTACATATCTAAGTCGTTGAAATTTTTCGTATCATCAATTCTTGGGCAGATTTGCCAGATATGAAAACGGATGCTGTCATCACAGATTTTTTAATATTCCATCAGTTAATCGTCTGATAATCATACTTTCTTGCCTGGTGAATTCTGTTGGCCTGACATCCTCACCGGTGCCTGAATCTCTGTTGTGTTGGGGCAGGACCTGAGGTAATTGGCCCATTCCTGGCATACCAGTAGTAGCCAAAATGTTGATATCAGCTGAAAAGATGGCTGCAGAAGGGGCATCAACAGTATAGCTGAGAGAGAGATGTTCTTCCGTGTTCTGAGTCATCATCCTTTTGCCAGGTCTCGGTGATGGTGCCGACCTCCTAGTGCCGCTACATTTTCTAGACGTAGACCACAACCGATGTGAAGATGTGGAGGAAGAGCAAGTAGTCAACACCGAGACCACCATGCAGACCTTGGAAAAGTTCTTGTACTTCTCGGAGGGCACCATGCAATCTTCTGGACTCTATTCTCCAGCATTCCTATTGGTCTGGAAGACGCATAGACATTCAGAAAATGCTCTGCCCATGTCTACAAGTTTCCTAATTTGTCGCTGACAGATATCTGCAACCTAATAATAATCGGTGTTGGCATTGTCTGTCGTTTAAGTAATTTAAAGAACTAAATAAGTCAGTGATAGCTAACGGTCCCAATAAAGAGGTGATGTAGCATTTAATTGGCTGGGAAGTATGGCCAGACTCCAGTCATGAAGAATGTCATCATCGTCCATTGAAACCATGAATCATAAACTGTGATGATATTGCACATTAACGCCACAAGAGGGATCTTGACGGGTCTCTTCATGGAATGGACAATTTTTGGTTTACATAATTACACACAGATTTACATTATCTTGGGGATTAACACCGATTGTCAATTTAAATACATTAATTATGTAATTAGATGATCTGTGGCACCAGATTCCAGGTGTCATGGACAATATAATCATTGTTTTGTATAATTAAATAATCAAATAATGAGTTCATGTAACATCATCCACTTCCCTAAGGTGGCTCCAAACCAGGCTCATGAATGATGCTGTCGTGATTAATTTAAATATTTTAACTATATAATTGATATTAAGATGGTCTATGATAATTGCCTCCCACATCGATTAACCACAATCCATTGATCATGGATTATCTAATGTCCTATTTTAATAATCAAATAACAACATAATCAGAGGACGAAATAGTCTGCCATGCTCCACACAATTGAGTCTCATTTGCCTTCCACATGATTGTGGGAAACTCCCATGTTCATCCCTTTTTTAATCGCAGAGCAGAGTAGGAACATGTTTAAATGCTGAACTCTCATTGTGTATGCAGGGATTTTAGAAGATATCACATATTTAATGTTGGACGGCTGCCTCAAAAGAGATGGACTGAAATCTAATAATCGCTAAGTCTACTCTAACAAACGTATTATCAGCTTCCTTAAGGAATTCAATAATGTCAAACTCACCTTTTTGATGAATAATCGTGAGTCTTATTATCTTTCGTTCCATAGTTTTACTTCTGAGGAGAGAGAGTATTCATAAACAGAAGACTCTGAACTGTTTCTTCACAGACTACGTTCTCTGATGATTAGGTAATCTTGAATTTGGTAACCAGTAAAAGCTGTAGGCACGCTTCCAGAGGTGTGGCTATGACTTGTTGAGGCGAATCAAATGTTGTCTTTAAAAGTTTTAGGAGATAGTTACCTTGGGAGACTGTAATGGCCCATGATAACACTTTCTCGAAGCTGCTCTCCTGTCCTTGGCTCATGATAACAGGATAGAGAATGCAACAGGGTTGCCAGGCAACATTTATGAACCAACATTCTGACACATTCTAGTGCCCCTCCCACATGCTTAAAGGAGTATACCCACCGATGAGCTAACCTTACAGTCTCACTGAGTTTCTCACAAAAACCAAGCAGGGCTCTTTCTTTTGAGTTCTACATATTTACCGGTCTCTGAAGCTACAACTTGCCTATAGTGACTTAAGCAGAAAACGAAAGCATCATTGTGCCATTCAAGTACAATGATGAGTATTTTAAACCTGTTTTCTAAGCTTCAGTTTTCTAATTTCTAGAATGTAAAGAATACATTTAATCGCATGTACCATAATCCTTTTCCCTTTATTGAAAATAAAATTAACTCCTCTTCATCCTCTTACGTTTAGAGGAGCTTGATTCCGTGGTTTCTCAGAGTTGTTTAGATTTGCATTGGTCCAGAACAGCCAGGGCCAGGGCCAAGGCCAGGGCCAGGGCCAGATTGTTATGACACTGACCAAGGAGCAAAATGATCAAATACAATGGACCCAGCTTAGTCTTTGTAGATGCTGAAAAATTATTTGCACCTTCTTTGCCTAGACAACAGGTCATTCTTCTCCATGTCTGTCTTCCACAGATAAAATACAAACAAACTAACAAAAAGCCTCTCACAGTATAGTGGGTGAAGTACTTCTGTCCTCAATCCCATACACAATTGGTTATGGCTAGGAATATAAGGAATGGTCCCTGTTATTTTTTTAATAGATTGAACAGTTAATTAACTATATTTTTTCACATCTGATAGTTTTGATGGCTGGGTTAACCATAACTTTGACAGCTTGGCAGTATCAGGCAGCATTAATATGGGTCTAAATAAGGATCTAAAATCATAAAAGTCATTTTTGAACATTTATTTATTAATTTTGCATACAGTGTTCTGCCTTCATGTGTCTGCAGGCAAGAAGAGGTAGTCAGATCTCATTACTGATGTTTGTGAGCCACAATGTAGTTGCTGTTGATTGAACTCAGGACTTCTAGAAGATCAGCCAGTACTCTTAACCAATGAGCCATCTCTCTAGCCCAAGAAATATATGTCTTAAAATATATAAAATTAATTTATGATATAAAAATTCATAGCTTAACTTTTAATCCAGTTCTGTTAAGCTAATCTAGCAGGGACTCCCAGCTGTTTAGTCACAAACTCAATGTTTTATGATTTATATTGGGTGGTATCGAAGTGTAAATATGAAGGATATTTCCTCAGGCCTAAGGCACCACTGACCAGTATATACATCAATCTCTCTTGACAGAAGATAAATGTAACCCAAATCTGTAGTTTTTGCTAGGACTCAAATGCATAAGTACATTCCTGCTGTTTTACAGATACCCAATATCTACTTTTTCTACAGTATAGATTTCAGAACAGAGTGGTGATTATAATATATCTCAAACTTATGTTCTAAATTTAACTATGTCTCAGCAGATTTGTGCTTCTGGCAGATGAGCATCAGTTACTGACTACACTCTGCTCTAAATACTGCTCTGGACTTACTGTGAACCAGCACAGCCAATGTGAATCTTCAACAGGGTCTATAAACTAATGCCTCTGATAAATGTGCAATTTGCTGAAGCCCCCCTCCTTTTAATACTTTTTTTATTGGTTTTACATAGCATTTTAGCCATCTCATGCCAAGAAAACACTGCAAATGTAAGCAGGAAGTAGTACAGGAAAAGAATACATTTCACCTTTTCCCTGGTTGAGATGCTATTTCAAAAGTAAACAAAAGTAAACTAATATACATAGGAGGCAAAGTAAATAACCTGTACACCAAAAAAACACCAGAACTCTTTTACCTATTGGAGGCCCAAAAAATGGGCCTCTAATGTTTGTTGCAAAGTGGAAATGTGATGGAAAAATTAATAACTAAATGTTATAAAATTACGGCTTATTGCAAGAAGGAAAAAATAATGGGAACAAGAATTTCTGCCAATAGATAAATCCCTGACTACAGAGTACAGAACCCACATCCTCAGGAGAAGAAGTAAAAACAAAGAAAAAACACCAACCCTTTCAGGTGTGCTCATCAATCTTGCCTAAACAAATGATGGAAAATATTAACTTAGTTCCATGTTGACAATGTAAATAAATTTGAACTCTATGGACTGCCTGTATCTTGGAAACCTTGTGAACTGAGACTTGTGGTCTCAAGTTTCCCTTTCTGTTTACCCTGTTATAAACCCCTCACAATTTTAAGCCACTACCTTACTTTTCTGACAGAGTGAGGTCCCATCTGGTTTGATTTTTACCAGTAAAAACAATTTGCTTTTGCAGCCAGGAGTCACTTCCTTGGAAGTTGAGGAAACCAGTAGACATAATAGTAACAATCTGCTCAAGGAGGCTTTATAGGCTATAGAACTCCAGGTGACAGCTATTTGAAAATCAAAACACTGTTGTGCCAGCAACATGCCTGCACTACTTCCTGCTTACTTTTGCAGAGTTTTCTTAGCTGCAAGTAGGCTAAAATGCTAGACAATACCAACAAAAGGAAGTGGGATTCAGGAAATGGACCATTTATCAGAGGCATCGGTTTGTAGACACTGTTGAAGATTCGCTTTGACTGGGCTGGTTCACAGTAAGGAGGGAGAGCACTATAGAGGAGCAGGCTGTAGCCAGCAATTGATACTCATTTGCCAGAAGCACAATTCGTCTGAGACAGGTTTAAACTGGGAACAAAGTTTAAAATGTATATATTTAATTGGAACTCTTTGTTCCTTGCCTTTGGTGATCAACAAAGACAGCAAGACCAGGGAGAAAATTCCATCGTCAGGATAGCTGTATTAATCTGTAGTCCTTTTGACCTATAAGAAGTGGATCCAAGCTTTATGACATTTGTTCCTCTGAAGCCTATATGAACTGTGTTATATAAAAGGACATAAAAGTTTTAGATATATTATCATCACCAATCTGTGCTGAAATCCAAATTGTAGAAAAAGTAGATTTTGGGTATCTATAAAACAACAGGAATGAACTTATGACTTTGAGCCCTAGCAAAATTTACTAGGTTTGGGTTAGAAGCATTTTCTTCTGTCAAGAGTGATCCATGTATAGATTGGTCAGTGGTGCCTTAGGCTTAATGAAGCATCCTTCATATTTACACTTCGATGAAACCCAATATAAATCATAAAACTTTGAGTTTTTGACTAAACAGCTGGGAGTCCCTGCTCTATTAGCTTATCAGAACTTGATTAAAAGTTAAGCTCTGAATTATTATATTGTAAATTAATTTTTTATATATTTAAGAAGTCTTGGGCTAGAGAGATGTGACAGAGGTTAAGATTACTGTCTGCTCTTCTAGAAGTCCTGAGTTTAATCCCCAGCAACTACATTGTGGCTCACAAACATATATAATGTGATGTGGTATCCTCTTTGGGTGTGCAGACATGTATGCAGGCAGAACACTGTATGCATAATTAATAAATAAATGTTCAAAAAAAGACTTATATATCTTTATATTTTTAAATTCTTATTTAGGATCCATATCAAGGCTGCTTTTATTGCCAAGCTCACAAAGTTTTGGTTAGCCAAGCCATCAATAGAATTAGAGATCTGAGAAGGATAAACTATATGTTACTTTTGAATCTATTAAAAAAAATCACAGGGACCATTCCTTATAGTCTTAGCCTTATCCAATTTTCTATGGCATTGAGGGGATAAATTTTTCACCGAGTACATAATGTGAGATGTGTGTTTTTTTTCCCCCCTATGGAACCTGGAATTGGAAAAGTCTGAACTTATTTTGTCTAGGCAAAGGTGCAGACAATTTTCCAGTACCCTGCAGCCTCTACACAGTCCGAGCTGGGTCCTATCATGCTGTAGGCTTTGTGTTTCAGCATCTTGCTCCCTGGTCAGTGTCATCACAATCCATGATGCTCCACAATGTTCTTTAGAGACCTTTCTTTGGTCATTGTTAGGTTCTGTGATTCTTTGTCTGATATTATTACACTTTTTTAGTTAATATTTAAATGTCTTATTATACAGATCTCTGTAGTATTAGAAGTCTTTCTAGGTAGATCTTAATAGACAACTTGGTTTTCACTTACTCGATTTAAGCTTAAACTTTTAGAATATGTATAGGAGAGAGAGTGAGGTTTATTCCTGTTATTAATCATTAATATTAGTTTGACTATAACCAAAAGTTAATCAATAAGGATGGTTGGTAAGTTCTGTTTCTTAACATTTTATAATAGTTACCAGATTTTATAAAACTAGAACTATGCATTGTCAGTTTAGCTTTAAAAATACTGATTTTAATTTGAAACTCCTTTTTGGAAAACATAAAACAGCTATGTGATTCAGTTTATCTAAATAACTTATGCTTACCAAATTTAGCAAAAACAAGGATGGATTGCCATCTGTATCATTAAAAAATGAGCTTCTCAACTTTTGGTTAGTATATACAGTTTATGGCTATGATCTTAAATTTTAGCCCTTTAAGTACAAATATTAATAATGTAATAAAGCACAAATATAATGTAACCTTCTGAATTTAAACATATAAAAAACTGTTTGATAAAACAATTAAACATCCTGTACTGACTTCTTATAATATCAAATAATTTTAGCATCCTTTATGTCTTTAAACCCATTGTCACCTTGGTGCCTGTTAAGTTTATGTTAATTTCCAGTGTTAATAATTGTAACTTTTTAACTAGTTTCAATTTTTAACAGCTTTCGACATAAAACAGAATTAATGTCATCTACATTAAAAGGCCATCTGATTTTCTGATAATCTGAATTTAATGACCAGTGCTCAGAGGTAAATTTTGAGCTGGGGGCTGTTATCATTAGACAGCAAAAATGTTTAAACCATTTTTGTTTTAGCTCTATTCTTGCAACAAACCAGTTTCTAACAAGAAACACTGATAGAACTTTTTAGCAAGTACATATATTTTTCTTGAGAGAACTAAACAGAACTTTTAAACCATTAACCTGGTATGGTCAAAAATTTTAACTCATACTACTAATCTTAAATTTATATTTGTAGATATGAGAGCCCAAGTAAACAGTTTACATCTTTCTCGACATTTGACGACTTTTCTTTGAACCTCCATAACTTTTTACATTACCTTTAGTCTCTCTCGATTTTCTCAGACATTCCTAGCGTAGAAATGTCTCTTCTTTTCTCTTTTTCTTTTTTTCTTATCAGTGACTCTTACCCAGATATGCATGCCTGAAGTGAAATCTTATTTATTTATTTATTTAATTCCTGACTCTACCTTCTTACATTGGTGCTTTCCCCTTAGCCTCTCTGCACCCTCTTCTCTCTTAACTGTTGGCCCCTTTTATGGATTTTGTGGGTTACACCAGATCTTCTTTTATGTTATCTTTCAGTATTATAATTTTATTTATATCTCTTTTCCACTCTTCTGGATCTTGCCAATCCTTTTTCCTGTTCTACTTTTATTGCCCAGAGAAATTGAATCATACTCATAACACCTGAAGTTCCTTCTGATGTTCTCTGTTCTGCTTTGATGAGTTGCGTTGACCTATAAAACTGCAGGCCACTTGACATGTCTACTAGACCACTGTTATCTTATTCTGTCTTCTTTGCTTCAGACTGATTGTAACAAGTCTGCACATAGCCATCCCTTCTAATTATCATATATTTTGTTATTTTTATTTTTTTAGTTGACACAAAAATCTTTATCAAAGTTGTTCTCCCCAACACCCCTAATCCTCCTCCTCCCCACTCTCACCCTCACCCCTTTCCCTGTGGTCACAGTCACTGCCACCTGAGGAGAGGAGGGCTGGGCTAGGGGCTGGTTCTGTCATTAGCCCCCAGGGATTCAGAACCCCTCTCCTCTCTGACTACCCACCAGGTGGACTAATGCACCTAGGCCTTCAGAAACCCAGCATGGAGCCTGGATGAGCATGGCTTAGGACTTCTGTACCAGGAGGAGCCTTGTGCTGTTTACACTGGTGTTCTGTATTACCAGCAGCTTGTAAGATTCTGGCCTGGGAGTATTTATTTTATTTTATTTTTTAATTTACTTATTTATTTTTTATTTCACATGCCGATCCCATTTCCCTCTCCCTCCCTCCCACCCACCCATTTACACGCTATTCCCCCCTCACATGCGCAGTTACCACCCTCTGATCCCAACTCCCAACCCAATTCCACATGTATGACAATGCCATCCAGGTGTATTCATGTAGATCTGTCAAGTCATTTGAAGTAGGGAGTAGGGCTTCTCTCCTGTTTCTAGGTTAAGTGAGTACCTTCCATGGGCGATGTGTGTGCAATGACCTTTTGTGCATGAGGAACACATCCTGGTTCCACTGTCTGCAGTCCCTAGGACTGCTCAGTCATTCTGGCTGAGACCCATATTTAGAGAAGACTGAGTCAGTACCATGCTGGATTCCAAGCTATCAGTCTGGGTGCCTGTTATTTGCTCCTTGTTCAGGTCAGCTGTCTCTGTGTGTTTCTACAACCTGGTCTTGTTCTGTCCATCTGCATCTGGTTTCTCGTTAAACTCAGTGTTTAGGTTTGGGTGTTTGTTTCTGTTTCCAACAGCACTATAGAAGGGCTCTATGATGGTGAATAAGTTAGTTGTTGATCTCACTATCCAGGAGGGTATTTATGGTAGCCTTTTCACAGTTGCTCAAATTGTTAGTTGGCAACAGACTTGTAGGTCTCTAGACCTTTGTTTAGATTCACTTTTCTCCTAAAACCTATACTGGCTCCCTCTTTCTCCCCTCTCTCTCTCTCTCTCTCTCTCTCTCTCTCTCTCTCTCTTCTTTCTGTCTCCTCTCTCTCTCTTTCACTCACTCTCAATCTCTCTCTCTCTCTCTCTCTCTCTCTCTGTCTTATGTCTATTCCAACCCTGACTCAATCTTCCTAGTCGCAATTATTTTCCTCTCCTTCCCTTCTCTTTCTCCTAGTTCTCTCTACATTCATTGACCCCCCCCACCTCCCATGTGCTCTGGGGGACTTGTCCAGTCAACCTTCTTTGAACGACTTTATATGAATCTCTTAGAATACACCTTGTATCCTAATTCATCTGGTGGTGTGAATTATAGGCTGGTGATCCTTTGCTCTAGGTCTAAAACCCATATATGAGCGAGTACATCCTATGTTCATGTTTTTGTGACTGGGCTACCTCATTCAGGATGGTTGTTTCAAGAGCCATTCACTTGCCTGCGAATTTCAAGATTCGATTATTTTTTTTTTCTACAGAGTAGCATTCCATTGTGTAGATGTGGCATATCAATTGATTATCATCTAGGTTGTTTCCAATTTTTTGCTATTACAAATAATGCTGCTATCAACATAGTTGTGCAGATGTGTTTGTTGCCGGGATATGGATCATTTGTGTATATGTCTAAGGGGGGATTGCTGGATCGCGTGATAAACTAATTCCCATTATCCTGAGGAAACAACATATTTATCTCCAAAATGGGTGTACGAGTTTGCACTCCCACCAGCAGTGGAGGAATGTTCCCTTTCTCCACATCTTCTTTGTTATAAATTGTCATTTGGTGGTTCTAATTTTAGCCATCCTGGCAGGAGTAAGATGGTATCTCAAAGTTGTTTTGATTTGCATTTCCCTGATAGCTAAAGATGTTGAACATTTTCTTAAGTGTTTTTCAGCTTTTTTGGTTTCCTCTATTGAGAATTATTTCTTCTGTTCTGTACCCCATTTTTATTTTTGATTTTATAAAGTTTTGTTTTCAATGAACGCTTCTATTCTTTTTTTTTCATTTTGTATAACCAAGTCCATTTAAATAATAACAAGCATTTATAGACAATATTTGGGGATTTGGGTGTCGTTCTTTCCAAACTACTTCCTGCTGGTAAGAGGCGCTGTCATGGGGGATTCTATGAAGTTGCAAAAATACTGCCTGTAGTCTGAGAGGCTGCTTTGTCCACCTGTTTTGAATGTAGGATCACCTGGTATTCTCTATCAGGTGGTCTGGCTTGATCAAACCACATTAGTCTGGAAGGAATCCACATCTTTTCATTTTCTGTGGAAACAATAATAGAAATCCTTTTCCCCAGTAACATGTCCTTGAACTTCGTTTTGGAGTCAAAGCATTTTTTTAAATTTCATTTATTATTTTACATGTCGATCCCAGTTCCCTCTTCCTCCCTCCCTCCCTCCCTTCCTTTCCCCCCCCCTTCCCTCCCTTTTACTCACTCTGCCCTCTCACATGCACTCTAACCACCCTCCCCTCCCATCCCCCCACCCCAATTCCATGTGTAGGGGAATGACATCCAATTGGGGTCCTGTAGATCTGACAGGTCATGTGAAGCAGGGACTAGGGCGTCTCTCCTGTCTCTAGATTAAGGCAGTTATTCCTCCATGGGGAATGTGTTCGCAAAGTCCTTTTGTGTACCAGGGATACATCCTGGCTCCACTGTCTGAGGTTCCTTAGACTGCTCAGTCCTTCTGGCTGAGACCCATATTCAGGGGGGGCCGGATTCAGTCCCATGCTGGCTTCCCAGCTATCAGTCTGGTGGTCTGTTAGCTACTCCTTGTTCAAGTAAGCTGTCTGTATGTGTTTCTGTCACCTGGTCTTGTCCTCTCAACATTCATCTGTGTTCTACTTTGACTTAGTGTTTATGTATGGGTATTTGCTCCTGTTTCCAACAGGCATTAATTGAGGTCTCCATGGATAAGTTAGTGGTTGATCTCACTCTCTGGGAAGGGCATTTATGGTAGCCTTTCCAAGGAAGCTCAAATTGTTAGTTGGGAGAAGTCTTGTAGTTCTCTAGACCTTTCTTTGAGTTCAATTTTATCTTCAAACCAATATTGGCTCCCTCTTTTATATTCTCTCTCTCTCTTTGTGTTTCTCTTTCCTGCCTTCTATTCCTAATCAGTCTCAATCTTCCTGGTTGCACATGTTTTCCTTTCCTCCCCCTCGTTTTCTCCTACTACTCTCTCCATTCGCTGCCCCCCCAAACTTCCCCTGAGCTCTGGGGGACTTGTCCCTTCCTGGTTATGTGAGGGAGTTTATATGAATCTCTTATTATACCCCTTGTATCCTAGTTCCTCTGCTGGTCTGTACCCCATTTTTTAATGGGGTTGTTTGGTGTTTTGTTGATTAGGTTTTTGAGTTGTTTGAATATTTTGGAGATCAGCTCATTATCTTATGTAGTATTGGTGAAAATTGATGTGAGTTGCCCTTCTGTAAATGTTGGGCAATAGGAAAGGAAGATAGGAGGGACTAAGAGACAAGGAGGGAAGAGGAAATTGGAAGGAGGAGTCAGCATGGAGAGTCTGGAGAAAGCAGAATACCGGTATGCTCCTCAGTAAGAAGACCACATGAACATACATAGATCAGCAGAAATGGGTTAATACTTAAGACAGAGATAGCAGATAAGAAACTAGTACCAGGCCAATAGCATTATGTCAAATATAGAGTCTCTGTGTTAATTGGGGCTGGCATGATGGCAGGACCAGACCCGTGGCAGGCAGAAAAACCTTATTCCTTACATAAAATCTTTTCCCAGTCTGTGGGCTGCCATTTTGTCTTTCCACTGTGTCCTTTGCCTTACAGAACCTTCTAAGTTTGAAGAGGTCCCATTTATTGTTTCTCTCAGTTTCTGTGCCCCTGGAGTTACGTTCAGGAAGTGGTCTCCTATACCAATTTGTTCAAGGGCACCTCCTAAGTTCTCCTCTAAGAGGTTCAGTGTGGTTGGATTGATGTTGAGGTCTTTGATCCATTTGGACCAAAATTTTGTGTATGGCTACAGACTTGGGTCTATCTGCACTCTTCTAAACACATTCATCCAAACGGGCCAGCACCATTTGTTGAAGATGATTTCCTCATCCCATTGTATTGTTTTATATGTTTTGTAGAAAATCAGGTGTTCACACCTATGTGGGTTTGTATCAGGTTTTTGAAATCCATTCCATGTTCTACCTGTTTTATTTTTTTTTGTTGTTGTTGTTTTGTTTTGGTTTTGTTGCAATTTCAGGCTATTTTCAGGAGTATAGCTCTGTAGTAGATCTTAAAGTCACAGATGGTGATGCCTTTCAAGTTCTTTTATTTTACAGGTTTGTTTTGGCTATGCTGGGTCTTTTGTTTTTCCATAAAAAGTTGATTATTATCCTTTCAAGGTCAGTGATGAATTGTGGTGGGTTTTTAATGGAGATTGCATTGCATCTCTAGATTGCTTTTTGGCAAGATTGCCATTTTTACTGTATTTATCCTACCTATTCAAGAACATGAGAGATCTTCCCATATTCTGGTATCTTCTTTAATTTCTTTCTTTAGAGCCACAGATTTTTATTATATAGGACTTTCATTTGTTTGGGAAGTGTTCCTCCAAGATACTTTATGTTCTTTCTGGCTATTGTAAATTGTTATGTTTCTCTGATTTCTTTCTCAATCTCATTGTTGTCTGAAAAAAGTAGGGCTACAGATTATTTTGAGTTTATCTTGTACCCTGCTAGTTTGCTGAAGGTATTTATCAGCTATTGGTGTTCCTTGGTAGAGTTTATTGGGATGCCTATTAAGCTATCATATCATCTTCAAATAGTGATAGTTTGACTTCTTCCTTTCAAATATGGATCCCTTTTTATCTTCTTTTCTTGTCTTATAGCTTTAGCTAGAACTTCATGTACAATATTGAAGAGATATTGAGAGAGAGGGCAGCCTTGTCTTGTTCGTGATTTTAGAAGAATCACCTTAAGGTTCTCTCCTTTCAGTCTGATGTTGGCAGTTGGTTTACTCTGGGTTCCTTTGTATTACGGGCATAAATTTTCAGAATTGAGACTTTGTGTTGAAGGAATTCTCCTGCAATGAATACTGAATGAGCATCTTCATCTCTTTTGATTAATTTTGGTTTGAAGTCTAACTTGTTAGATATTAGGATAGCCATGCCTGCTTGCTTTTTGTGGACATTGGATTGGAAGATATTCCCCAACATTTTACCCTGAAGTAATGTCTACCTTTGAAACTTAGATGTGTTTCTTGTATGTAGCAGAAGAATGCATTCTTTCTTCGTATCCATTCTGTTAGCCTGTGTCTTTTTATAGGTGAGTTAAGACCATTAATATTGGGGGTGAGTAAAGGCCATTGATTAGTGATGCTTGTTTGTTTTAGATTTGATTGTGGCAGTGCTATTGTGAATATATTTGACCTCCATTACCCTTGGTTTCTTGTATAGGGAGATTATCTTTTTCCTACATTTTGTGTGCATAGTTAACATCCGTGGGTTGGAGTTTTCCTTCCAAATATTTCTGTAGTGCTGGATTTGTAGGTAAGTACTGGAAAAAATCTGTCTTTGTCATTAAATATCTTGTTTTCTCCATCTATAATGATTGAGTGTTTTGCTGGGTATAGTAGCCTGTCCTAGCATCTGTGGATTCTTAGTATTTGTAGAACATCTATGCAGGACATTTTTGGCCTTGAGGGATTCCATGGAAAAGTCAGTTGTAATTTTGATCGGTTTGCCTTTATGTGTTACCTGTCCTTTCTCCTTTGCTGCACTTAGTATTCTTTATTCTGTGCTTTAGGTGTTTTCCTTATTTTATTTCTAGGGTTGGTTTTTTTTTTTTTTTTAACTTTGGTCCAGCCTAATTGGTGTTCAGTATACTTCTTGTACTTTCATGTGCGTGTCCTTCTTCAGATTGGGAAAGTTGTCCTCGATGATTTTGTTTAGCATGTTTTTGACACCTTTGAGCTGGTCTTCCTCACCTTCCTCGCTGCCAATTATTCCTAGGTTTGGCCTTTTCATGGTGTCCCAGATTTCTTGGATGTTTTGTGTTAAGGATTTGTTGGATTTATGATTTTCTTTGGTAGTTGAATCTATTTCCTCTAGTTTATCTTCCATGCCTGAGATTCTCTCTTTTTTTCTGTTGGTCATTTTGTGTCTGTAGTTCACAATCATTTGCACAGTTTTTCTATTTCCAGCATTCCTTCGGTTTTTGTTGTCTTTACTTTCTCTATTTTAGTCTTTCAGGGTTAAAGGTCCTGGGTGGTTGGAGGAAATTTGAGATGAGCCCACAAACTTTGTACCTCCTGGATTTCCTCAAGTCCAATGAAGTTATTCCCAAATGTGAAAGCAAAAGGTTTTAATTGGGAAGAAGAAAACAGTCTGGGAGTTCATTCTATTGGAAGGCTAAGCTACCTAGCAACAAAAGTGAAATGGAGGCATGACACCACTAGTCTCAGCTCATAGGGTTTTCAAGGTTACAGCATTTCATAGAGTACAAAGTTTGCTTGCAAGGGCATCAAGATTCATTAGCCTGCAAGGTTTTCTTTTTCTTTTTCCTGTATCTCATGAAAATAACATGTGGGGTCTGTACTCTGAAATCAGGAAGTTATCCACTAGAAGAGATTCTTGTTCTTTGTAGTTTTTCCTTCTGCCATTAACCCTAAATTTTAATTTTTCCATCACATCACATAAAGTAAAATATAAATTGTTAAAAGTCTCCAAGAACTGTAGTCATTCCAAGGATGCAAAAAAAGTTCATTGAAGTTGACTAATAAGATCTTTTTACACAGGGCTCCCTGCTCCCAATACTCTGAAGAGATTCAACCCACAAAGTTTTACTCAGAGTCATATCATTGATTCCAGGGAGATTCACGTATCTCATGAAAACCCACAGGAAGGAAAATATGTCTTCATGTTCCCACTCAGATGTTGGGAGGACCCAACACATGATTCATATACTACTCAATGCACTCCTCCATCCTGGGGACAGCGACCCCTCACTCACAATGTGATTACTGAGCTCTCCCAAGCTCTCCATTGAACTTACTGCAGCAATAATCGAAAAACAGCACACACAAAAAAAGGTGCCAGCTCTCCTTTAGAGAAAAGCCTGAATCTGGTAATAAGAAGGCCCCTGTACCTTTTATTATTGACAGATCTTTAGGAGGGTCTGGTTGGCTAGTGATGACTGAGTAATAAGATCACCTTCTTAAAGACACAGCGCAATGATTCCTGACCTGGACTTCCAACCAAGACAAAAACCATTTGTAGGTCAGCAGAGATACACATTTCTACTGCACTGGCTTTGACTCCAATAGCAAATACTGCTCTCTTCCTGCACCCACTCCTTTCTCCTGAAAACAAGGTGGCTCTCTAGCTTTCACAGGCCACTACACAATCATATGATGTGATTATTCCCTGTCATAACTACTAATGAGAGAGATTTTGGCACAGAAAATGAGATGTTCTGTAGTTTCCCACTGATGTCATATGTACTGAAACCACTTATTTCATGGTTGTCACTGGGACTTCAGAAAAGCAGGGGAAAAAAAAGTAAAGAAAACAGGAACCAGATCTCAAACAAGAAAAAAAAGTCTTTCTGCAATCTCAAGGATGTATGATGGATCCACTGATTTAGAAACCTGACAACAGTCTTGTTCAAGAAGAGAACACTGAATAATGCAGCTATTTCCTCACTGTACCCTGAGGAAGCTCTGCTCGGTCACCACAGTGCTTGTAGAAGCAAGCTTCCCAGCCCAATCTCTCAGAGTATTCAAATTACCCTGAAGACAACAGTTTTTATTATTATTCATTTTTCAAGAATTTCAGGAATAAAACTGCCAATGCATTGGAGCTATCACCCACGCATCTGACAGGAGAAAGTTATATTATCTTCTTTCTGATATTGTTCCTTCCCTTCTCTCATGGTTTCTAAATTGTCTGTGACCACTAGATAAAATGTACACCCAGTTTCCTTGACCTCAGCAAAAAGCCCAGAACAAACATCTTCTTTTTTTGCCATATGCCCTAAAATCTCTCTCAAGTTTTTAATATTCTAGGCACCCTTCCCTCTGTTGACTAAAATATTCATTCCCATCTGCATTTTGTAATTTTTTTGGGGAAGGAGGGGATGATCTTTCACACTGCTGGAAGAGAGTGAGTTGTCTATTTTAGACAGGGGTAAGTGACATTGAGATCTGTGTCTCTACAGTTGGCTCTTAGGTCTGGATCTTGAGTAGAAGCCAGACCCAAGGTACCCATGGTGTGTCTTTAAGCACACTTTAACCCTTAAGGAAGTGATCTTGTTGATCAAGCCTTACTAGCCAATCAGCAACATCAGGCCAACCTGCGAGTCACAGGCATTTCAGGACACTTCCTATAGCCATACTGTAGGCTTCTGTTCTTGATGCAGTTTTGGTTTTAAGCAGAACTAGTGCCCGTGGACTGATTGCTTTTGTGGGAGTGCTACTGTAGTAAATTGTGATTGGAACATGGTTGAGCAGCAGTCACAGAGCAGCAATCAATCCTCTGGTGGCTATTCTGATATAAAAGCAAGCCTGCAGCATGACTCTAGGAAGTCTCCTTTCAGACATGAGACTGGTGGGTAGGCTCAGTGTACCTGATTGGCTAGTGAGGCTTGATTGACAAGAGCTCTTCCTCAAGAGTACAGTGTGCCTAAAGACAAAGCAAGCCCAGCATCTCCTTTGGCCCTGGATTTTACTCCATACCTAGACATTTCAATCCTATGCCTTGCTCAGTAAACTGTGCCAGTGAATGCCTTCCTAATTATTAATATTAATCTTGTTCTTGTTTTCTGGTAGATTTTTTTGATTCACTGTCTAATACTTATTTATTTATTTATTTTGGTCTTTGATATAGAGTTTCCCTTTGTGGCCCTGCTGTCCTGGGACTTACTCTGTAGACCAGGCTGTCCTCAAACTCAGAGATATCCACTTCCATCTACTTCCTGAGTGCTGTAATAAAAGGCAAAAGCCACCACTGCCTAGTCAGACACAGATTTCAATGTCACTTACCAATGTCACCAATAGAAGACCCAGATCTGTTCCTGCAGTGCACAAGTACAAACTCTTTCTCCCTCCATGCAATGTGCAGAGCTTGCACAGATCATTACATGATGCAGACTGAAACGATTCTGTTCTTCAACCATAAACATATCTAAACAAAAACAAACTTGCTTTAAAAATAGAGTTTGGAGCTATGCATTAGATAGCCATAGATAACAGGCCATGGTGGAGCACACCTTTAATCCCAGCATTTGGGAGACATAATCAGGTGCATCTCTGTAATTTCTTGGCTGCCCCAGGCTACACCAGATTGATCCAGTCTAAAAGAGAAAGAGAGACAAGTGGTGCCTCATTCCTTTATCCCTGAACTTGGGAGGTAGAAATGCTTGGAGGAGAGAAATATAAGGGGGAAGAAGACAAAAGTTCATTGTTTTCTGAGGGAAGAATCCTGGGGTCAGAATAGCCCAGCCCTTTGGTCTGAGAATTCAGTAGAAGTGAGAGCTAGGGCTTGGCTGCTCTGCTTCTCTGATCTTTCATCATTAATTGCATATCTGAATACAGGATTTGATTATTAAGAATAGCTAGAAGTAGCTTTACAATTTCAAGTGCAGTGTGTGAACGCTAAACTGTAGTGTACAATAATAGAATTTATGGCAATAATATTGATTGTACTAATCTTTACCATTTTATCAAGTTTATTGCTATATTTTTTATGTATGAGTTTGAGAGAAAATGGCTTGTGCAAGTATAAAGGTTATGGGATGTAGATAATTATGTGAAGTTGAATGTCAGTATCTGAACTATGTTCATCCCCCAAAAGATGTGCTGAGTCTCTTGCCAAGATATACAACACGTTTTATCTGATGAGCCAAAACTCTTCCACAGATTAACAATAAAACCAAAATAAAGAAAGAACTAAATAATGGTCTTTGGGAACATGAAGTATCAGAATTAAAGATGCTATTTATGGTAATTTTGTAACATGAAATGAATACAATCCAATGACAATGAACAACAATTAATAACAAAATGCAGATTACAGAGGCACAGTAACATTTTTTTTTTTTAGAAATACTCAGAAAGCTCTGTGGAATTATGAAAACACGATACACAAACTGACATAATATGACTTTTATACTTACCAAAAAGCAACAACAATAAAATAAGTATATTATTTGTGAAAGAATAAAAGAGATAGAGAGAATAACCCAAGAGCAAAGGTCAAAATATATCAACAATTAATATAAAGTACAACAGAAATTTAGCCACGAAAATTGTGATCTTGACCAATGTTATCCAAATACCTATGAATCCAAGAGTAAAGAGATTAAATAAACACAGACTTCAATACCCCAATTAAATCAGGTCAAAGTGACCCTTCAACACTTTTGACCCTGCAGCTATGGATATCTATTCCAAAGATAGGATGTCTCTGCTCTAGAGCTCTCTATGCAAAAGGACCTTATCTTCTACTATGGCTCTGTAGACCTTTATGCCCCTTTATGGATTCAGGTAAACCAAGCCCCACTGATGCCCATTCCACAAACAACATGGGAGAATAATTTAAAATCTGCTTCCTGCCAAGTGATTTATAGCCCAAGATGAAGACCTTCACCTAACTCCCTACCCCAAACCATACACATCTGAGAAATCCCTGCAGAACAAAGACTCATTTTGTACACTAGAATTAAACTTCACTCAACACAGTATTGGAATTCTTGGTAGCAGAGAATTAAAAACATTATAATCTTGTATTGCTGAGAGACATCCACATCACCATTTTTTACTACTTTCTAAAATATTTATAAGGCAAACCTGAACGTGGAATGGAATATTCAGAACTTCAAGAAATCAGACCTTCAGTTTTCCAGTGTCAGCCCCCACTGCACACCAACAACAGTGCATTCATGTGCACACTGGACAGTTGTATAATAAACAGCACATCTTCCCATGCCAGGGCTGCAGAGTCTCCCCCAAGCCAAGAAACACATGGAGAGGAAGGCTCAACGGACAAGAGTAACTGCCCAGCTCACCACATGAACCAAAAGAACACTAGTCTGTCTCTTGGTCCACACAAATTTTGCAGAAATGACATCTGAGCAGATCTGCTTTGAAAACCCTACACTCAGCATGATGTAACCTGTGTTCTTCCTTACAACTTGATAGATCAGAAGGAAAAGAGAATCATGGAAAGAAACCTTTTCAGAGTCTAGCATTGCCTGTGATCACCCAGTTGGACCTAAAATTTTGCAGCCCACTGCCAGGGAATCAGAAATCAATGACTCAGTTTGTATAGTCCTTGTAGCTCTGCACTACCCACCCAGCAGAAGAATGTTTTAGTAAACATTCTTCTACTGTACTGGAAGTCAAGCTGCTCATTATGATAATCACACTGTCCTTTGTCTGCACATTTTGTTACACACTCATTGTTCCTGGTCAGTAACCATTGACCTCATAGCTGGGAAATACTGCAGCCAAATGTATGCCACCTTCCAATATTCACTGTGTTTAATGTGAAACTCCTGTTTAAGAAAACCAGGCTGTGAATTAGAGAACATAGAGTAATCATGGTAGGGTTTGTGGGCAGAAAAGTATATGTGGATATGATGTAGTTATGTTCTAAAAAAAAAAAAAAATATTTTGAAAAGCTGAAAATAGCTTCATGGCCAGAGACTAGGGGTTTTAATTAGAGCACACCAATGATTTCTCCAACCTTTTCTCTCAGACTGTACATCCAAACCCACAAAAAATAACAGTCCTGTTACATAGTCCTGAAGAGTTCACTGAGACTGGTTTTGCCTGAATACTGTAATTATAGCAAATTGTATACATAATAAGGTCTCTACGCTATCCAGAATCTTGATAGCTCTCATCTGTTGATTCCAAGAAACTGCCCACCAAGACAATTATGGATTATCTAGGAACGATTACCTAATACCACATTGCTCACCTCAACTACTGTTAAAGAAGGAAATCTCAGCTTCCATCCTGCCTCTCCCTTTCTTCACTGTGACTCCATCAGTATCCAAGTGGGACATGAACTCAATCATTGCACAAATCCCTCTTCATTTATGAGACCCCACAATAATCAAAGATCTTGGGAGTTCACCCATTTTCTGGTCTATTTTCCTTCTCCCTGACCAGGCAAGGGCCCAACTGGAACGAAGTGTAGGATTTTCTTCCCAACACTGTACAGGAGAAGCAGGATTGGGAGTTCAAAACAATTCTAAATTACACAGCATAAGACAAGCCACAGTTAGAAGACATTTTGCTCTACACAGAAATAAATAATCAGCATTACTTGAGAAAAGGAATGAAATAAGTAAAATCTAAGAAACATAGGAGTGCAGAAAAATAGAGATAAAAACAGTAATATGTTTAAAGAAGACATTTAAAAAGATAACCAATACCTGGGTGGTGGTGGCAAATGCATTTAATGCTGGTGCTCAGGAGGCATATGGAAGCTTATCTCTGTGAGTTCAAACCACCCTGTTCTACAAGATATAGTTGTGGGACAGGCGGCAGAGCCAAAAAGAAATGGGGTCTCCAAAAAACAATAAAGTAAAACACAGGAAAACAAAACAAAAAAATCAATGCTACAAAGAGTTGGTTTTTTTGAGAAAATTAACAAGGTAGACAAACTTTTATCCAAACCTACGAAAAAGCATAAAGAGAATATGGAAATTAACAAAATCAGAAAAAAAATGTGGTATGTAACAATAGACACTGAGGAAATCCAGACAATTTTAAGGTCATATTTTGAAAACCTATACTCCACAAGATTTGAAAATTCAAAGGATATTTACAAATTTCTGGATAACTATTATTTACCAAAATTAAATCAAGAATAGACATATAACAACTAACAAAGTAGGAGTAATAAAGAAAAGCCTTCCAACATAAAAAATCCCAGAGCTAGATGTCTTCTTCAGTGAAGAATTCTACCAAAAATTTATGGAAGAGCTATATTAATACTCCTGAAATTGTTCCACACAATAGAAACAGAAGGTACATTAACAAACTCTTTTTTGAGGCTATAATCACCTTGATTCCCATCCACACAACGACACAAATAAGAGAGAAAATTACAGACCAATATCCCTCATGCACATTGATGCAAAAATACTCAAGAAAATACAGGAGGACCGAATCTAAGAATATATCAGAGAAATCATCTACCATGATCAAGTAGGCTTCATCTCTGGCTTGCAGGGATGGATTCACATAGGAAAATTTATCAAATATATCACTATATAAACAAACTGAAAATGAAAAGACACATGATCATCTCCCTCAACAGTCCTTACTCACCCTGAACATTAATGCTCTTAACTCACCTATAAAAAGACACAGGCTAACAGAACGTATACGAAGACAGAATCCATCCTTCTGCTGCATACAAGAAACACATCTTAGCTTCAAAGATAGACATTACCTCAGGGTAAAGGGTTGGGAAAAGATTTTCCAATCAAATAGAAATAAGAACAAAGCAGGCGTAGATATCCTAATATCTAACAAGTTAGACTTCAAACCAAAATTAGTCAAAAGAGATGAAGACAGTCATTTCACATTCACCTCAGCAGAAATCCATCAACACAAAGTCTCAATTCTGAACATCTATGCCCCTAATACAAAGTCACCCACATTCGTAAAAGAAACACTACTAAAACTCAAAGCTCATATAAAACCTCACACACTTATAGTGAGAGAGAAACTATGTCTTTATTCATTCATTTTTTGTTCAAATCTATGATTAAGAACTCAATGTCTATTCAGTATTGAGCAATCATTTAGGCTTCACGCATAAATCACCATCCACTTGTTTAATGTTTATTCATTTAATTATGAAAATCTGTCATTATGTATTCAGTGATCACTGGAGTTTTGAGCCTTCTTAGGGGAGACCGTTGTACCAGACCATCACATAATCTAATACTACACTTGCTTCGTTAACTGTTAAACTAGGAAATTAGGTAATAATTCATCATTTAATTGACATATTTACAATACAGGTTATGTTATGGACCATAAGTCCCTTTTGGAGTCAGATTGTGAGACTTGATGATGTAATATCATCTCATTACTTCATCATTTAGCTGTGTAAATAGATCTTTACATCAGCGATAGGTTTAGGACTTTGGTGCCATCTCGTCAGTGTTACTATAAAAGGCCCACTAATTAATTTTCAATTTAATTTTTTAAAAACATCATTATTCCAGGAAGAGATCATTCTGACTACTCCATGTGGGATTTAAGTGTGCACCACCATGTCGTTTTTCAATCATTTTTCATTATATATTAATTATTTCAATCGATGAAGATGTTGTTCTTCTTGACGGGAGTCGGGCCATTCCTCCATGGGAGTTAATCACGTGGCATTATTTAATCATCTAAATACTACTTCCTTGACAAACACTGGAGTATGGTTCCATCTTTTGAAAGTTAAGTATGCAGGACTATCCAATTATTAACTTACTTGATTGCGTAAGTAATGATGGTGTCATCCCTCATGTGGCTGTTGTGGGATTGACAGAGCAGGAGATCAGTACCAGAAGCAGTGCCCAGAGAATGGGCGACACTGCCTTATGCACTGATTACTGATTACGTAGTAGTACGTTTTTAACAATTGGATGATTACACGATTTTAAAAAACTGTACTATTTCGCATCATCAGTTTCTGCGAGTTTGCAATAGAACTGACCCATGAAGGACACAGTGACCACCGATTTTCAAAATGGAATAACTGTATAATCTCCTGATCAGGGAATCTCATCTAATGAACTCTGTCGGGCTGATAACATGACACACCACCAACAATAAATAACTCCAAATAACCATCTTAGAAAGAGGGGTACAGGACTTAATAGAGAACAGTCAATTGAGGAATCCAAAATGACTGAAAGAAACATAAGACACTGCTCAAAATCCTTAATCATCAGCCTAATGCAAATATACACAACTCTGAGAAACCATGGGGTCAAGCTCCTCTAATGGTAAGAGGATGAAGAGGAGTTTATTTTATTTTCAATAAAGAGAAAAGGATTATGGTAGAGGCGATTAAATGTATTGTTTCCATTCTAGAAATTAGCAAATTGAAGAATTAAAAACAAGAGTAAAATACTCATCATTGTACTTGAATGGCACAATGATTCTTTCGTTTTCATGCTTATGTCACTACAGGCATGTTGTAGCTTGAGAGACGGGTAAATATGTAGAACACAAAAGAAAGAGCCCTGCTTTGTTTTTGTGAGAAACTCAGGGAGGCTGTAGGGTTAGTTCACAGGTGGGTATACTCCTTTTAGCCTGTGGGAGGGGCACTAGAATGTGACAGAATGTTGGTTCATAAATGTTGCCTGGCAACCCTCCTTGCATTCTGTATCCTGGTATCATGGGCCAAGGACGAGAGAGCAGCTTCGAGAAAGTGTTATCATGGGACATTACAGTCTGCCAAGATAACTATCTCCTAAACCTTTTCATGACAGCATTTGATTCGCCTAACCAAGTCAGAGCCACACCTCTGGAAGTGTGCCTACAGCTTTTCCTGGTGACCAAATTCAAGATTACCTAATCATCAGAGAACATAGTCTGTGGAGAAACAGTTCAGAGTCTTCTGTTTATGAATACTCTCTCTCCTCAGAAGTAAAACTATGGAGCAAAAGATAATAAGACTACGATTATTCCTCAAACAGGTGAGTTTGACATTGTTGACTTCCTTCAGGAAGGTGATAATCCGCTTGTTAGAGTAGACTTAGCGATTATTAGATTTCAGTCCATCTCTTTTGAGGCAGCCGTCCAACATTAAATATGTGATATCTTTGAAAAACCCTGCATACACAATGACAGTTCAGCATTTAAACATGTTACTACTGTGCTCTGCGATTAAAAAAGGGATGAACCTGGGAGTTTCCCACAATCATGTGGGAGGCAAATGAGAGAAAATTGTGTGGAGCATGGCAGACCATTTCATCCTCTGATTATGTTGTTATTTGATTATTAAAAATGACATTAGATAATCCATGATCAGTGGATTGTGGTGACGCGATGTGGGAGGCAAGTATCATAGACCATCTTAATATCAATTATGTAGTTAAAATATTTAAATTTATCATGACAGCATCGTTCATGTGCCTGGTTTGGAGCCACCTTAGGGAAGAGGATGATGATACATGAACTCATTATTTGATTATTTAATTATATAAAACAATGATTATATCGTCCATGACCCCTGGAATCTGATGCCACAGATCATCTAATTACATAATTAATGTATTTAAATTGACAATCTGTGAGAATCCTCCAGATAATGTAAATATTTGTATAGTAATGTAAACAACAATCCACCATTCCATGAAGAGACCCGTCAAGCTCCCTCTTGTGGCGATAATGTGCAATATCATCACAGTTTATGATTCATGGTTTCAATGGATGATGATGACATTCTTCATGACTGGAGTCTGGCCATACTTCCCAGTCCATTAAATGCTACATCACCTCTTTATTGGGACAGTTAGCTATGACTGACTTATTTAATTCTTTAAATTACTTAAACGACAGACAATGCCAACACCGATTATTATTAGGTTGCAGATATCTGTCAGCGACAAATTAGGAAACTTGAAGATATGGGCAGAGCATTTTCTGAATGTCTATGCATCTTCCAGACCACTAGGAATGCTGGAGAATAGAGTCCAGAAGATTGCATGGTGCCCTCCGAGAAGTACAAGCACTGTTCCAAGGTCTGCATGGTGGTCTGGGTGTTGACTACTTGCTCTTCCTCCACATCTTCACATCGGTTGTGGTCTACGTCTAGAAGATGTAGCGGCACTAGGAGGTCGGCACCATCACCGAGACCTGGCAAAAGGATGACGACTCAGAACACGGAAGAACATCTCTCTCTCTCAGCTATGCTGTTTATGCCCCTTCTGCAGCCACCTTTTCAGCTGATATCAACATTTTGGCTACTACTGGTATGCCAGGAATGGGCCAAATACCTCGGGTCCTGCCGCAACACAACAGAGATTCAGGCACCGGTGAGGATGTCAGGCCAACAGAATTCACCAGGCAAGAAAGTATGATTATCTGACGATTAACTGATGGAATATTAAAAAATCTGTGATGACAGCATCCGTTTTCATATCTGGCAAATCTGCCCAGGAATCGATGATACGAAAAATTTCAACGACTTAGCTATGTAAAGAGGCAATTATTAAATTGTTTCATTATATAATCTGTGAACCCTGAAGAGTGGTGCCACCTTGTGTGACTCAAGTGTGACAGACGATCTACCAATCTTATGCTTTCATTATTTAAATCTGTCTTTTTCTACTCCAGGAAGAGTGGAGTCTGGAGCCCCCTTGTTGGTGTTAAAATGTCTCTTGTGATTTCATTATTTATTTATTTAAATCAATGTTGATCTCATTTTGTTATCTGTCTAGGGGTGAATTATGAGAAATTATCTCTTCATTCATTCATTTTATTGTTCAAATCTATGATTAAGAACTCAATGACTCTTCAGTATTCATCAATCTTAAGGTTTCGTGCATATAACACCATCCTTTAGATTAATATTTATTCATTGAATTATGAAAATCTGTCATTATGTATTCAGTGACCACTAACGTTTTTAGCCTCCTTAGGGGAGTCCATCGTGCCAGAACATCCCATCATCTAATAGTACACTTACTTATTTACCGGTTAAACTAGGAAATTAAATAATAATTCATCACTTAATTAACGTATTTGAAATACAGGTAATGTTATGTACCCTAAGTCCCTTTTGGAGTCAGATTTTGTGAGTAGACGATGTAACATCATCTCATTACTTCATCATTTAGCTCTGTAAATAGGTCATTACATCAGCGATAGTTTTAGGACTTTGGTGCCATCTCGTCAGTGTTAGTATCAAACGCCAGCTAATTAATTATCAATTTAATTTTATAAAAAAATCATTATTCCAGGAAGAGACCAGTCTGACTACTCCATGTGGGATTTAAGTATGCACCACCATGACATTAAACAATCATTTTTCATTATATATTCCTTATTTGAATCGATGAAGATGTTGTTCTTCTTGACTGGAGTAGGGCCATTCCTCCATGGGAGTTAATCACGTGGCAGTATTTAATCATCTAAGTACTCCTTCCTTGACAATCACTGGAGTTTGGTTCCATCTTATGAAAGTTAAGTATGGAGGACCATCCCATTATTAACTCACTTGATTGCGTAAGTAATGATGGTGTCATCTGTCATGTGGCTGCTGTGGGATTGACACAGCAGGAGATCGGTACCAGAAGCAGTGCCCAGAGAATGGGGGACACTGCCTCATACAGTGATTACTGATTACGTAGTAGTACGTTTTTAACAATCGGATGATTACACGATTTTAAAAAACTGTACTGTTTCGCATCATCAGTTTCTGCGAGGTTGCAACATAACTGACCCATGAAGGACACGGTGACCACCGATTTTAAAAACGGAATAACTGTATAATCTCCTGATCAGGGAATCTCATCTCATGAACTCTGTCGGGCTGATAACATGACACACCACCAACAATAAATAACTCTAAATAACCATCTTAGAAAGCGGGGTACAGGACTTAATAGAGAACAGTCAATTGAGGAATCCAAAATGACTGAAAGAAACATAAGACACTGCTCAAAATCCTTAATCATCAGCCTAATGTAAATCTAAACAACTCTTAGAAACCATGGGATCAAGCTCCTCTAATGGTAAGAGGATGAAGAGGAGTTTATTTTATTTTCAATAAAGAGAAAAGGATTATGGTAGAGGCGATTAAATGTATTGTTTCCATTCTAGAAATTAGCAAATTGAAGAATTGAAAACAAGAGTAAAATACTCATCATTGTACTTGCATGGCACAATGATTCTTTCGTTTTCATGCTTATGTCACAAGAGGCATGTTGTAGCTTGAGAGACGGGTAAATATGTAGAACTCAAAAGAAAGAGCCCTGCTTTGTTTTTGTGAGAAACTCAGAGAGGCTGTAGGGTTAGTTCACTGGTGGGTATACTCCTTTTTGCCTGTGGTAGGGGCACTAGAATGTGACAGAATGTTGGTTCATAAATGTTGCCTGGCAACCCTCCTTGCATTCTGTATCCTGGTATCGTGGGCCAAGGACGAGAGAGCAGCTTCAAGAAAGAGTTATCTTGGGACATTACAGTCTCCCAAGATAACTATCTCTTAAAACTTTTCATGACAGCATTTGATTCGCCTAACCAAGTCAGAGCCACACCTCTGGAAGTGTGCCTACAGCTTTTCCTGGTTACCAAATTCAAGATTACCTAATCATCAGAGAACATAGTCTGTGGAGAAACAGTACAGAGTCTTCTGTGTATGAATACTCTCTCTACTCAGAAGTAAAACTATGGAGCAAAGATAATAATACTAAGATTATTTATCAAAATGGTGAGTTTGACATTGTTGACTTCCTTCTGGAAGGTGTTAATCCGTTTGTTAGAGTAGACTTAGCGATTATTAGATTTCAGTCCATCTCTTTTGAGGCAGCTGTCCAACATTAAATATGTGATATCTTCTAAAAACCCTGCATACTAAATGAGAGTTCATCATTTAAACATGGTACTACTGTGCTCGCGATTAAATAAGGGATGAACCTGGGAGTTTCCCACAATCATGTGGGAGGCAACTGAGAGAAAATTGTGTGGAGAATGGCAGACCATTTCGTCCTCTGATTATGTTGTTATTTGATTATTAAAATAGGACATTAGATAATCCATGATCAGTGGATTGTGGTGACACGATGTGGGAGGCAAGTATCATAGACCATCTTAATATCAATTATATAGTTAAAATATTTACATTAATGACGACAGCATCATTCATGAGCCTGGTTTGGAGCCACCTCAGGGAAGTGGATGATGTTACATGAACTCATTATTTGATTATTTAATTATACAAAACAATGATTATATCGTCCATGACACCTGGAATCTGGTGCCACAGATCATCTAATTACATAATTAATGTATTTAAATTGACAATCTGTGTTAATGCCCAAGATAATGTAAATCTGTGTGTAATTATGTAAACCAAAATTGTCCATTCCATGAAGAGACCCTTCATGCTCCCTCTTGTGGCGTTAATGTGCAATATCATCACAGTTTATGATTCATGGTTTAAATGGATGATGATGACATTCTTCATGACTGGAGCCTGGCCATACTTTCCAGCCAATTAAATGCTACATCACCTCTTTATTGGGACAGTTAGCTATCACTGACTTATTTAATTCTTTAAATTACTTAAACGACAGACAAAGCCAACACCGATTATTATTAGGTTGCAGATATCTGTCAGCGACAAATTAGGAAACTTGTAGACATGGGCAGAGCATTTTCTGAATGTCTATGCGTCTTCCGGACCACAAGGAATGCTGGAGAATAGAGTCCAGAAGATTGCATGGTGCCCTCCGAGAAGTACAAGAACTTTTCCAAAGTCTGCATGGTGGTCTGGGTGTTGACTACTTGCTCTTCCTCCACATCTTCACATCGCTTGTGGTCTACATCTAGAAGATGTAGCGGCACTAGGAGGTCGGCAACATCACCGAGACCTGGAAAAAGATGACGACTCAGAACAAGGAAGAACATCTCTCTCTCAGCTATGCTGTTGATGCCCCTGCTGCAGCCACCTTTTCAGCTGATATCAACATTTTGGCTACTACTGGTATTCCAGGAATGGGCCAGTTACCTCAGGTCCTGCTGCAACACAACAGAGATTCAGGCACCGGTTAGGTTGTCAGGCCAACAGAATTCACCAGGCAAGAATGTATGATTATCTGACGATTTACTGATGGAATATTAAAAATCTGTGATGACAGCATCCGTTTTCATATCTGGTAAGTCTGCCAAGAATTGATGATACGAAAAAGTTCAACGACTTAGATATGTGAAGATGTAATTATTAAATTGTTTCATTATATAATCTGTGAACCCTGAAGTGTGGTGCCAACTTGTGTGACTCAATTGTGACAGACGATCTAACAATCTTATGCTTTCATTATTTAAATCTGTCTTTTTCTACTCCAGGAAGAGTGGAGTCTGGAGCCCCCTTGTTGGTGTTAAAATATCTGTTGTGATTTCATTATTTATTTATTTAAATCAATGTTGATATCATTTTGTTATCTCTCTAGGTTGAATTATGAGAAATTATCTCTTCATTCATTCATTTTATTGTTCAAATCTATGGTTAAGAACTCAATGACTCTTCAGTATTGATTAATCTTTAGGTTTCGCACATAAAACACCATCCACTAGTTTAATGTTTATTCATTGAATTATGAAAATCTGTCATTATATATTCATGACCACTGAAGTTTTTAGCCTCCTTAGGGGAGTCCATCGTGCCAGAACATAGCATCTTCTTATAGTACACTTATTTATTTACCTGTTAAACTAGGAAATTAAATAATAATTCATCATTTAATTAACGTGTTTGAAATACAGGTAATGTATTTCAATTTGGAGTCAGATTTTGTGAGTAGACAAAGTAACATCATCTCATTACTTCATCATTTATCTCTGTAAATAGGTCATTACATCAGCGATAGTTTTAGGACTTTGGTGGATCTCGTCAGTGTTAGTATCAAACGCCAGCTAATTAACTATCAATTTAATTTTATAAATAAATCATTATTCCAGGAAGAGACCAGTCTGACTACTCCATGTGGGATTTAAGTATGCACTACCATGACATTACTCAATCATTTTTCATTATATATTCATTATTTGAATCGATGAAGATTTTGTTCTTCTTGACTGGAGTAAGGGCATTCCTCCATGGGAGTTAATCACGTGGCAGTATTTAATCATCTAAGTACTCATTCCTTGACAATCACTGGAGTTTGGTTCCATCTTATGAAAGTTAAGTATGGAGGACTATCCAATTTTTAACTTACTTGATTGCGTAAGTAATGATGGTGTCATCCGTCATGTGGCTGCTGTGGGATTGACACAGAAGCAGATCGGTACCAGAAGCAGTGCCCAGAGAATGGGGGACACTGCCTCATACAGTGATTACTGATTACGTAGTAGTACGTTTTTAACAATAGAATGATTACACGATTTTAAAAAAGTGTACTGTTTCGCATCATCAGTTTCTGCGAGGTTGCAACGGAACTGACCCATGAAGGACACAGTGACCACCGATTTTAAAAATGAAATAACTGTATAATCTCCTGATCAGGGAATCTCATCTAATGAACTCTGTCAGGCTGATAACATGACACACCACCAACAATAAATATCTCTAAATAACCATCTTAGAAAGCGGGTTACAAGACTTAATAGAGAACAGTTAATTGAGGAATCCAAAATGACTGAAAGAAACGTAAGACACTGCTCAAAATCCTTAATCATCAGCCTAATGCAAATCTACACAACTCTGAGAAACCTTGGGATCAAGCTCCTCTAATGGTAAGAGGATGAAGAGGAGTTTATTTTATTTTCAATAAAGAGAAAAGGATTATGGTTGAGGCGATTAACTGTATTGTTTCCATTCTAGAAAATAGCAAATTGAAGCATAGAAAACAGGTTTAAAATACTCATCATTGTACTTGAATGGAACAATGATGCTTTCATTTTCATGCTTAAGCCACTATAGGCAAGTTGTGGCTTGAGAGACTGGTAAATATGTAGAACTCAAAAGAGAGAGCCCTGCTTTGTTTTTTTCAGAAACTCAGTGAGGCTGTGGGGTTAGTTCATCAGTGGGTATACTCCTTTAAGCCTGTGGGAGGGGCACTAGAATGTGACAGAATGTTGGTTCATAAATATTGCCTGGCATCCCTCCTTCCATTCTGTATCCTGGTATCATGGGCCAAGGACTAGAGAGCAGCTTTGAGAAAGTGTTATCACGGGACATTACAGTCTGCCAAGATAACTATTTCCTAAAACTTTTCATGATAGCATTTTATTCGCGTAACCAAGTCATAGCCACACATCTGGAAGTGTGCCTAAAGCTTTTACTGGTTACCAAATGCAAGATTACCTAATCATCAGAGGACATAGTCTGTGGAGAAACAGTTCAGAGTCTTGTGTTTGTGAATACTTTCTCTCCTCAGAAGTAAAACTATGGAACAAAAGATAATAAGACTCACAATTATTCATCAAAAAGGTGAGTTTGACATTGTTGATTTCCTTCAGGAAGGTGATAATCCGTTTGTTAAACTAGAAGTAGCGATTATTAGTTTTCAGTCCATCTCTTTTGAGGCAGCTGTCCAACATTAAATATGTGATATCTTCTAAAAACCCTACATACACAATGAGAGTTCAGCATTTAAACATGGTACTACTCTGCTCTGCGATTCAATAATGGATGAACCTGGGAGTTTCCCACAATCATGTGGTAGTCAACTGAGACTCAATTGTGTGGAGCATGGCAGACCATTTCATCCTCTGATCATGTTGTTATTTTTATTAATATAGGACATTAGATAATCCATGATCAGTGGATTGTGGTGACACGATGTGGGAGGCAATTATTATAGACCATCTTAATATCAATTATATAGTTAAAATATTTAAATTAAATAACAGCATCGTTCATGAGCCTGGTTTGGAGCCACCTTAAGGAAGTGGATGATGTTACATGAACTCATTATTTGATTATTTAGTTATATAAAACAATGATTATATCGTCCATGACACCTGGAATCTGGTGGCACAGATCACCTAATTACATAATTAATGTATTTAAATTGACAATCTGTGTTAATCCCCAAGATAATGTAAATATGAGTGTAATTATGTAAACCAAAAATTGTCCATTCCATGAAGAGAACCGTCAAGCTCCCTCTTGTGGCGTTAATGTGCAATATCATCACAGTTTATGATTCATGGTTTCAATGGTTGATGATGACATTCTTCATGACTGGAGTCTGGCCATACCTCCCTGCCAGTTAAATGCTACATCACCTCTTCATTGGGACAGTTAGCTATCACTGACTCATTTAATTCTTTAAATTACTTAAACGACAGACAATGCCAACACCTATCATTTTTAGGTTGCAAATATCTGTCAGCGACAAAGTAGGAAACTTGTAGACATGGGCAGAGCATGTTCTGAATGTCTATGCGTCTTCTAGACCACTAGGAATGCTGGAGAATAGAGTCCAGAAGATCGAATGGTGCCCGCCGAGTAGTACAAGAACTTTACCAAGGTCTGCATTGTGGTCTCGGTTTTGACTATTTGCTCTTCCTCCACATCTTCACATCGGTTGTGGTCTACGTCTAGAAGATGTAGCGGCACTAGGAGGTCGGCACCATCACCGAGACCTGGCAAAAGGATGATGACTCAGAACATGGAAGAACATCTCTCTCTCAGCTATGCTGTTGATGCCCCTGCTGCAGCCACCTTTTCGGCTGATATCAACATTTTGGCTACTACTGGTATGCCAGGAATGGGCCAATAACATCAGGTCCTGCCGCAACACAACAGAGATTCAGGCACCGGTGAGGATGTCAGGCCAACAGAATTCACCAGGCAAGAAAGTATGATTATCTGACGATTAACTTATGGAATATTAAAAATCTGTGATGACAGCATCTGTTTTCATATCTGGCAAGTGTGCCAAGAATTGTTGATACGAAAAAGTTCAACGACTTAGATATGTAAAGATGTAATTATTAAATTGTTTCATTATATAATCTGTGAACCATGAAGTGTGGTGCCACCTTGTGTGCCTCAAGTCTGACAGACAATCTAACAATCTGATGCTTTCATTATTTAAATCTGTCTTTTTCTACTCCAGGAAGAGTGGAGTCTGGAGCCCCCTTGTTGGTGTTAAAATGTCTCTTGTGATTTCATTATTTATTTATTTAAATCAATGTTGATATCATTTAGTTATCTCTCTTGGGGTGAATTATGAGAAATTATCTCTTCATTCATTCATTTTATTGTTCAAATGTATAATTAAGAACTAAATGACTCTTCAGTATTGATTAATCTTTAGGTTTCCCACATGAAACACCATCCACTAGTTTAATGTTTATTCATTGAATCATGAAAATCTGTCATTATATATTCAGTGACCACTGAAGTTTTTAGCCTCCTTAGGGGAGACCATCATGCCAGAAAATAGCATCATCTTATAGTACACTTATTTATTTACCTGTTAAACTAGGAAATTAAATAATAATTCATCATTTAATTAATATATTTGAAATACAGGTATTGTTATGGACCCTAAGTCCCTTTTGGAGTCAGATTTTGTGAGTAGACAATGTAACATCATCTCATTACGTCATCATTTAGCTCTGTAAGTAGGTCATTACATCAGCGATAGTTTTAGGACTTTGGTGGATCTCGTCAGTGTTAATATAAAACACCATCTAATTAATTATCAATTTAATTTTATAAATAAATCATTATTTCAGGAAGAGGTCAGTCTGACTACTCCATGTGGGATTTAAGTATGCACCACCATGACATTATTCAATCATTTTTCATTATTTATTAATTATTTGAATCGATGAAGATGTTGTTCTTCTTGACTGGAGTAGGGCCATTCCTCCATGGGAGTTAATGACGTGGCAGTATTTAATCATCTAAGTACTCCTTCCTTGACAGTCACTGGAGTTTGGTTCCATCTTATGAAAGTTAAGTATGGAGGACTATCCAATTATTAACTTATCTGATTGCGTAAGTAATGATGGTGTCATATGTCATGTGGCTGTTTTGGGATTGACACAGCAGGAGATCGGTACAAGAAGCAGTGCCCAGGAATGGGGGATATGCCTCATACAGTTATTACTGATTACGTAGTTGTACATTTTTCACAATAGAATGATTACACGATTTTAAAAAACTGTGATGTTTCGCATCATCAGTTTCTGCGAGGTTGCAAAAGAACTGACCCATGAATGACACAGTGACCACCGATTTTAAAAATGGAATAATTGTATAATCTCCTGATCAGGGAATCTCATCTAATGAACTCTGTAGGGCTGATAACATGACACACCTCAAACAATAAATATCTCTAAATAACCATCTCAAAAAGCCGGTTACAAGACTTAATAGAGAAAGGTCAATTGAGGAATCCAAAATGACTGAAAGAAACATAAGACACTGCTCAAAATCCTTAATCATCAGCCTAATGCAAATCTACACAACTCTGAGAAACCGTGAGATCAAGCTCCTCTAATGGTAAGAGGATGAAGAGAAAAGGATTATGGTTGAGGCGATTAACTGTATTGTTTCCATTCTAGAAATTAGCAAATTGAAGCATACAAAACAGTTTAAAATACTCATCATTGTACTTGAATGGAACAATGATGCTTTCATTTTCATGCTTATGCCACTATAGGCAAGTTGTGGCTTGAGAGACTGGTAAATATGTAGAACTCAAAAGAGAGAGCCCTGCTTTGTTTTTGTCAGAAACTCAGTGAGGCTGTAGGGTTAGTTCATCAGTGGGTATACTCCTTTAAGCCTGTGGGAGGGGCACTAGAATGTGACAGAATGTTGGTTCTTAAATGTTGCCTGGAAACCCAGCTCCATTATGTATCCTGGTATCATGGGCCAAGGACCAGAGAGCAGCTTCGAGAAAGTGTTACCATGGGACATTACCGTCTCCCAAGGTAACTATCTCCTAAAACTTTTAATGACAACATTTGATTCGCCTAAAAAAGTCATATCGACACCTCTTGAGTTGTGCCTACAGCTTTTAATGGTGAGCAAATTCAAGATTACCTAATCATCAGAGAACGTAGTCTGTGGAGAGACAGTTCAAAGACTTCTGTTTATGAATACTCTCTCTCCTAAGAAGTCACACTATGGAACAAAAGACAAATAAGACTCACAATTATTCATCAAAAGGTGAGTTTGCCATTGATGACTTCTTTCAGGAATGTGATAATCCATTTGTTAGAGTAGACTTAGTGATTATTGGATTTCATCCATCTCTTTTGAGGCAGCCGCCCAACATGAAATATATGATATCTTCTAAAAACCCTGCAATCACAATGACAGTTCAGCATTTAAACATCTTACTACTCTGCTCTGCGATTAAATAACTGATGAACCTGGGAGTTTCCCACATTCATGTGGGAGTCAACAGAGAGACAATTGTGTGGAGTATGGCAGACCATTTCTTCCTCTGAATATGTTGTTATTTGATTATTAAATTAGGACATTAGATAATCCATGATCAGTGGATTGTGGTGACGCGATGTGGGAGGCAATTATTATAGACCATCTTAATATCAATTATGCAGTTAAAATATTTAAATTCATCACGACAGCATCATTCATGAGCCTGGTTTGGAGCCACGTTAGGGAAGTGGATGATGTTACATGAACTCATTATTTGATTATTTAATTATATAAAAAGCAATGATCATATCGTCCATGACACCGGGAATCTGGTGCCACACATCATCTAATTACATAATTAATGAATTTAAATTGACAATCTCTGTTAATCGCCCAGATAATGTAAATATATGTATAGTTATGTAAAGTTATGAAGAGACCTGAAAAGCTCCCTCTTGTGGAGATAATGTGCAATATCTTCACATTGTATGATTCATTGACTAAATTGATGATGATGACATCCTTCATGACTGGAATCTGGCCATGCTTTCCTGCCAGTAGAATGCTACTGTGACAGTTAGCTATTAGTCACTTACTTAATTCTTTAAATTATGTAAACGATAAACAGTCCCATCAATGATTACAGTTAGGGTGCAAAGATATGTCAGGGACAAGGTTAGAAAAGTTGTAGACATGGGCAGAGCATTTTCTTAATGATCTATTCATCTTCCAGAGTACGAGGGATGCTGGGTGATTGAGTCCTGAAGGTTGCACGGTGACCTCTGAGAAGTACAAGGACTTCACCAAGGCCGGCACGGTGGCCTGGGTGTTGACTACCTACTCTTCCTCCACATCTTCACATCAGTTGTGATCTACCATGATAAGAAGGAGTGGCACTAGGAGGTCGGCACCATCACCGAGACCTGGCAAATGGATGACGACTCAGAACACAGAAGAACATCTCTCTCTCAGCCATGCCATTGATGCCCCTGCTGCAGCCATCTTGTCAGCTGTTATCAACATTGTGGCTACTACTGCTACGCCAGGATTGGGCCCACTATCTCACATCCTGCCGCACCACAGCAGACATTCAGGCGCTTGTGATGATGTCAGGCCAACAGAATTCATCAGGCAAGACAGTATGATTATCTGACGATTAACTGATGGCATGTTAAATATGCGTGATGACAGCATACAGTTTCATACCTGGCAAGTCTGCCCAGGAATTGATGATACAAAAAAATGTCAAGGGCTTACATATTTAAAGATGTAATTATTAAATTCTTTCATTATATAATATGTGATCCCTGAAGGTTGGCGCCACCTTGTGTGACTCAAGTGTGACAGAACATCTAACTATCTGATTATTTCATTATTCAAATCTGTCTTTTTCTACTCCAGGGAGAGTGGAGTCTGTATCCACCTTGTTGGTGTTAAATTGTATCTTGTGAATTCTTTATTTCTTTCTTTTTTCTTGATTTCATTCTTTCTTTCTTACTTTCTTTATTTAAATCAATGTTGATATCATTTTGTTATCTCTCTAGGGGTGAATTATGAGAAACTATCTCTTTATTCATTCATTTTTTGTTCAAATCTATGATTAAGAACTCTATCTCTCTTCAGTATTGAGCAATTATTTAGGCTTCACGCATAAAACACCATCCATTTCTTTGATGTTTATTCATTTAATTATGAAAATCTGTCATTATGTATTCAGTGATCACTGGAGTTTTGAGCCTCCTTTGGGGAGACCTTTGTACCAGACCATCACGTCATCTAATACTACACTTACGTCTTTAACTGTTAAACTAGGAAATTAAGTAATAATTCATCATTTAATATACGTATTTAAAATACAGGTAATTTTATGGACCATAAGTCCCGTTTGGAGTCAGATTTTGGGAGTTGATGATGTAATATCATCTCATTACTTCATCATTTAGCAGGGTAAATAGTTCTTTACATCAGCGATCGGTTTAGGATATTGGTTCCATCACTTCAGTGTTAATATAAAAGGCCCACTAATTATTTTTCAATTTAATTTTTTAAAAACATCATTATTCCTGTAAGAAATCAGACTGTCTACTCCATGTGGGATTTAAGTATGCACCACCATGTCATTTTTCAATCATTTTTCATTATATATTAATTACTAAATTTGATGAAGATGTTGTTCTTCTTGATTGGATTCGGGCCAAACCTCCACGGGAGTTAATCATGTGGCATTATTTAATTATCTAAGTACTACTTCCTTGACAATCACTGGAGTTTGGTTCCATCTTCTGAAAGTTAAATATGGTGGACTATCCAATTATTAACTTTTTTGATTGCGTAAGTAATGATGGTGTCATCCGTCATTTGCCTGCTGTGGCATTGACACAGCAGGAGATCGGTACCAGAAGCAGTGGCCAGAGAATGGGAGACACTGCCTTATAAAGTGATTACTGATTACGCAATAGTAGATTTTTAACAATCGAATGATTACACGATTTAAAAAAAAAAACTGTATTGTTTCGCATCATCAGTTTCTGAGAGGTTGCAACAGAATTGACCCATGAATGACAAAGTGACCACCGATTTTAAAAATGGAATAACTGAATAATCTCCTGATCAGGGAATCTCATCTAATGAACTCTGTCGGGATGTTAATATGACACACCACCAAGAATAAATAACTCTAAATAACCATATTAGAAAGCAGGGTACATGACTTAATAGAGAACAGTCAATCGAGGAATCCAAAATGAATAAAAGAAACAGAAGACACTGCTCAAAATCCTTAATCACCAGCCAAACGCAAATCTAAACAACTCTGAGAAACCATGGAATCAAGCTCCACTAAAGGTAAGAGGATGCAGAGGTGTTAATTTTATTTTCAATAAATGCAAAAGGATTATGGTAGAGGCGATTAATTGTATTGTTTCCGTTCTAGAAATTAGAAAACTGAAGCATAGAAACCAGGTTTAAAATACTCATCATTGTACTTGAATGGCACAATGGTGCTTTCATTTTCATGCTTATGTCACTATAGGCAAGTTGTAGTTTCAGACACTGGTAAATAGGTATAACCCAAAAGAAAGAGCCCTGCTTTGTTTTTTGTGAGAAACTCAGTGAGGCTGTAAGGTTAGCCCATCGGTGGGTATACTCCTTTAAGCATGTGGGAGGGGCACTAGAATGTGACAGAATGTTGGTTCATAAATGTTGCCTGGCAACCCTGTTGCATTCTGTATCCTGGAATCATAGGCCAAGGACCAGAGAGCAGCTTCGAGAAAGTTTTACCATGGGACATTACAGTCTCCCAAGGTAACTATCGCCTAAACCTTTTCATGAAAACATTTGATTCGCCTAAACAAGTCATTGCCACACCTCTGGAAGTGTGCCTACAGCTTTTACAGGTTACCAAATTCAAGACTACCTAATCATCAGAGAACGTAGTCTGTGGAGAAACTGTTCAAAGTCTTCTATTTATGAATATTCTCTCTCCTAAGAAGTCACACTATGGAACAAAAGACAAATAAGACTCACAATTATTCATCAAAAGGTGAGTTTGCCATTGATGACTTCCTTCAAGAAGGTGATAATCCATTTGTTAGAGTAGACTTAGTGATTATTGGTTTTCAGTCCATCTATTTTGAGACAGCCACCCAACATTAACTATGTGATATCTTCTAAAAACCCTTCATACACAATGACAGTTCAGGATTTAAACATGTTAATACCCAACTCTGCGATTAAAAAATGGATGAACCTGGGAGTTTCCCACAATCATGTGGGAGTCAACTGAGAGGCAATTGTGTGGAGTATGGCAGATCATTTATTTCATCCTCTGATTATGTTTTATTTGATTATTAAAATAGGACATTCGATAATCTATGCTCAGTGGATTGTGGTGACGCGATGTGGGAGGCAATTATTATAGACCATCCTAATATCAATTATGTAGTTAAAATATTTAAATTTATCACAAAAGCATCGTTCATGAGCCTGGTTTGGAGCCACCTTAGGGAAGTGGATGATGTTACATGAACTCATTATTTGATTATTTAATTATATAAAACAATGGTTATATCGTCCTTGACACCTGAAATCTGGTGTCACAGATCATCTAATTACATAATTAATGAATTTAAATTGACAATCTCTGTTAATCCCCAAGATAATGTAAATATTTGTATAGTTATGTAAACAACAATCCCCCATTCCACGAAGAGACCTGTAAAGCTCTCTATTGTGGAGATAATGTGCAATATCTTCACATTGTATGATTCATTGACTAAATTGATGATGATGACATCCTTCATGACTAGAGTCTGGCCATGCTTCCCTGCCAGTAGAATGCTACATCCCCTATTTATTGTGACAGTTAGCTATTACTGACTTATTTAATTCTTTAAATTATGTAAACGACAGACATTGCCATCACCGATTACGGTTAGGGTGCAAAAATCTGTCAGGGACAAGGATAGGAAAGTTGTAGACATGGACAGAGCATTTTCTGAATGATCTATGCATCTTCCAGAGTACGAAGGATGATGGGTTATTGAGTCCTGAAGGTTGCACGGTGCCCTCTGAGAAGTACAAGTACTTCACCAGGGCCGGCACGGTGGTCTGGCTGTTGACATCCTGTTCTTCCTCCACATCTTCACATCGGTTGTGATCTACCATGAGAAGAAGGAGTGGCACTAGGAGGTCGGCACCATCACCGAGACCTGGTAAAAGGATGACGACTCAGAACACGAAAGAACATCTCTCTCTCAGCTATGCTATTGTTGCCCCTGCTGCAGCCATCTTGTCAGCTGTTATCAACATTGTGGCTTCTACTGCTTTGCCAGGATTGGGCCCACTATATCACCTTCTGCCGCACCAAAACAGACATTCAGGCGCTTGTGATGATGTCAGGCCAACAGAAATCATCAGGCAAGACAGTATGATTATCTGACGATTAACTGATGGCATGTTAAAAATGTGTGATGTCAGCATACAGTTTCATACCTGGCAAGTCAGCCCTGGAATTGATGATACAAAAAAATGTCATCGGCTTACATATTTAAAGATGTAATTATTAAATTATTTCATTATATAATCTGTGATCCCTGAAGTTTGGAGCACTAGTAGCCACAATGTTGAAAACAGCTGTAAAGATGGGTGCAGAAGTGGCATCAGCAGCATAGCTGAGAGAGAGATGTTCTTCCGTGTTCTGAGTCGTCATCCTTTTGCCAGGTCTCGGTGATGGTGCCGACCTGCTAGTGCCACTCCTTCTTCTCATGGTAGATCACAATCGATGTGAAGATGTGGAGGAACAGCAGGTAGTCAACACACAGACCACTGTGCTGGCCTTGGTGAAGTCCTTGTACTTCTAGGTTGGAACCGTGCAAACTTCTGGACTCAATCATCCAGCATCCCTCGTACTCTGGGAGATGCATTGATCATTCAGAAAATGCTCTGCCCATGTCTACATCTTTCTGAACCTTATTCCTGAAAGATATTTGCACCCTATCCGTAAACGGTGATGTCATTGTCGATCGTTTACATAATTTAAAGAATTTAATAAGTCAGTAATACCTAACTGTCAAAATTAATAGGTCATGTAGCATTTAACTTGCAGAGAAGTATGGTCAGAATCCAAGAAAGAAGGATGTCATCATCATCAATTGAAAAAATGAATCATAAAATGTGATGATATTGCACATTAACTCCACAAGAGGGAGCTTTAGAGGTCTCTTCATGGAATGGTTGTTTACATTACTATACAAATATTTACATTATCTTGGGGAATCACACAGATTGTCTATTTAAGTACATTAATTATGTAATTAGATGATATGTGGCATCAGATTCCAGGTGTCATGGACGATATAATCATTGTTTTATATAATTAAATAATCAAGTAATGAGTTCATGTAACATCATCCACTTCCCTGAGTTGGCTCCAAATCAGGCTCATGAACGATGCTGTTGTGATTAATTTAAATATTTTAAATACGTAATTGACATTAAGATGGTCTATAATAATTGCCTCCCACGTCATGTCACCACAATCCACTGATCATGTTTTATCTAATGTCCTACTTTAATAATAAAATAACAATATAATCAGATGATGAAACGGTCTGCCTACTCCACACAATTGAGTCTCAGTTGACTTCCACATGTTCGAGGGAAACTCCCTGGTTCATCCCTTATTTAATCGCAGAGTTGGGTAGTAACATGTTTAAATGCTGAACTGTCATTGTATATCCTTTAGCTCCTCTAAAGGAAAGAGGATGCAGAGGAGTTAATTTTATTTTCAATGAAGGGAAAGGGAATATGGTACAGGCAATTAATTGTATTGTTTCCGTTCTAGAAATAAGAAAACTGAAGCATAGAAAACAGGTTTACAATACTCATCATTGTACTTGAATCGCACAATGATGCTTTAATTTTCATGCTTATGTCACTATAGGCAAGTTGTAGCTTGAGAGACTGGTAAATATGTAGAACTCAAAAGAAATAGCCCTGCTTTGTTTTTGTGAGAAACTCAGTGAGGCTGTAAGGTTAGTTCATCGGTGGGTATACTCCTTTAGGCATGGGGGAGGGGTACTAGAATGTGACAGAATGTTGGTACATAAATGTTGCCTGTCAACCCGGCTTGCATTCTGTACCCTGGTATCATGAACAAAGGACCAGAGAGAAGCTTCGAGAGTGGGTTAACATGGGACATTAGTCTCCCAAGATAACTTTCTCCTAAAACTTTTAATGACAACATTTGATTCGCCTAAACAGGTCATAACCACACCTCTGGAGGTGTGCCTACAGCTTTTACAGGTTAGCAATTTCAAGATTACCTAATCATTAGAGAATGTAGTCTGTGGAGAAACAGTTCAAAGTCTTCTGTTTATGAATACTCTCTCCTAAGAAGTCACACTATGGAACAAAAGACAAAGAAGACTCACAATTATTCATCAAAAGGTGAGTTTGCCATTGATGCCTTCCTTCAGGAAGGTGATAATCCATTTGTTAGAGTAGAATTTGTGATTATTGGATTTCAGTCCTTCTCTTTTGAGGCAGCCGCCTAACATTAATTATGTGATATCTCCTAAAAACCCTGCATCCACAATGACAGTTCAGCATTTAAACATGTTACTACTCTGCTCTGCAATTAAATAATGGATGAACCTGGGAGTTTCCCACAATCATGTGGGAGCCAACAGAGAGTCAATTGTGTGGAGTATGGCAGACCATTTCATCCTCTGATAATGTTGTTATTTGATTATTAAAATAGGACATTAGATAATCCATGATCAGTGGATTGTGGTGACACGATGTGGGAGGCAATTATTATAGACCATCTTAATATCTATTATGTAGTTAAAATATGTAAATTTATCACGACAGCATCGTTCATGAACCTGGTTGGGAGCCATCTTAGGGAAGTGGATGATGTTACATGGACTCATTATTTGATTATTTAGTTATATAAAACAATGATTATATCGTCCATGACACCTGGAATATGGTGCCACAGATCATCTAATTACATAATTAATTAATTTAAATTGACAATCTGTGTTAATCCCCAGGATAATGTAAATATTTGTATAGTTATGTAAACAACAATCCTCCATTCCATGAAGAGACCTGTAAAGCTCCCTCTTGTGGAGATAATGTGCAATATCTACACATTTTATGATTCATTGACTCAATTGATGATGATGACATCCTTCATGAATGGAGTCTGGCCATGCTTCCCTGCCAGTAAAATGCTACATCCCCTATTTATTGTGACAGTTAGCTATTACTAACTTATTTAATTCTTTGAATTATGCAAACGACAGACAGTGCCATCACCGATTACGGTTAGGGTGCAAATACCTGTCAGGGACAAGGTTAGGAAAGTTGTAGACATGGGCAGAGCGTTTTCTGAATGATCTATGCATCTCCCAGTGTTCGAGGGATGCTGGGTGATTGAGTCCAGAAGGTTGCACGGTGCCCTCCGAGAAGTACAAGGACTTCATCAAGGCCGGCACGGTGGTCTGGGTGTTGACTGCCTGCTCTTCCTCCACATCTTCACATCGGTTGTGATCTGCCATGAGAAGAAGGAGTGACACTAGGAGGTCGGCACCATTAAGGCGACCTGGCAAAAGGATGACGACTCAGAACACGGAGGAACATCTCTCTCTCAGCTATGCTGGTGATGCCCCTGCTGTAGCCATCTTTTCAGCTGTTATCAACATTGGGGCTACTACTGCTATGGCAGAATTGGGCCCATTATCTCACGTCCTGCCACACCACAACAGAGATTCAGGCGCTTGTGATGAGTTCAAGCCAATTCATCACGCAAGACAGTATGATTATCTGACGATTAACTGATGGCATTTTAAAAATGCGTGATGAGAGCATACAGTTTCATACCTGGCAAGTATGCCCAGGAATTGATGATACAATAAAAGGTCAACGGCTTACATATTTAAAGATGTAATTATTAAATTCTTTCATTACATAATCTGTGATACCTGAAGTTTGGCGCCACCTTGTGTCACACTCATGTTTGACAGACGATCTAACCATCAGATTATTTCATTATTCAAATCTGTCTTTTTCTACTCCAGGAAGAGTGGAGTCTGGATCCACCTTGTGGTGTTAAATTGTATCTTGTGAATCTTTCTTTCTTTATTCCTTCCTTCCTTCCTTAATTTCTTCCTTCCTTTATTTAAATCTATGTTGCTATCATTTTGTTATCTCTCTAGGGGTGAATTATGATAAACTATCTCTTTATTCATTCATTTTTTTGTTCAATTCTATGATTAAGAACTCAATGTCTCTTCAGTATTGAGCAATCATTTAGGCTTCACGCATAAAACACCATCCACTAGTTTAATGTTTATTAATTTAATTATGAATATCTGTCATTATGTATTCAGTGATCACTGGAGTTTTGAGCCTCCTTAGGGGAGACCGTTGTACCAGACAATCACGTCATGTAATACTACACTTACTTCTTTAACTGTTAAAGAAGGAAATTAAGTAATAATTCATCATTTAATTTATGTATTTAAAATAAAGATAATGTTATGGACCATAAGTCCCTTCTGGTGTCAGATTTTGGGAGTTGTTGATGTAATATCATCTCATTACTTCACATTTAGTTATGTAAATAGATCTTTACATCAGCGATAGGTTTAGGACTTTGGTGCCATCTCATCAGTGTTAATATAAACGGCCCACTAATTAATTATCAATTTAATTTTTTAAAACCATCATTATTCCAGAAAGAGATCAGTCTGACTACCTCATGTGGTATTTAAGTATGCACCACCATGTCATTTTTCAATCATTTTTCATTATATATTAATTATTGAAATCGATGAAGATGTTATTCCTCTTGACTGGAGTCGGGCCATTCCTCCATGGGAGGATTACGTAATAGTAGATTTTTAACAATGGAATGATTAAAAAACAACTATATGGTTTCACATCATCAGGTTTTGAGAGGTTGCAACAGAACACACCCATGAAGGACACAGTGACCACAGATTTTCAAAATGCAATAACAGAATAATCTCCTGATCAGGGAATCACATCTAAAGAACTCTGTCGTTTTCAAGCTTATGTCACTATAGGCAAGTTGTAGCTTGAGAGACTGGTAAATATGTAGAACTCAAAAGAAAGAGCCTTGCTTTGTTGTTGTGAGAAACTAAGTGTGGCTGTAAGGTTAGTTCATCGGTGGGTATACTCCTTTTAGCATGTGGGGGGGGGACTAGAATGTGACAGAATGTTGGTTCATACATGTTGCCTGGCAACCCTGCTTGCATTCTGTATCCTGGTATCATGGGTCCAGCACCAGAGAGCAGCTTAGAGAAAGTGTTATCATGGGACATTACAGTCTCCCAAGATAACTATCTCCTAAAACTTTTAATGACAGCATTTGATTCGCCTAAACAAGTCATAGCCACACCTCTGGAAGTATGCCTACAACTTTTACTGGTTACCAAATTCAAGAATACCTGAGCATCAGAGAACATAGTCTGTGGAGAAACAGTTCAAAGTCTTCCGTTTATGAATACTCTCTCTCCTAAGAAGTCACACTATGGAACTAAAGACAAATAAGACTCACAATTATTCATCAAAAGGTGAGTTTGCCATTGTTGACTTCCTTCAGGAAGGTGATAATCCATTTGTTAGAGTAGACTTAGTGATTATTGGATTGCAGTCCATCTCTTTTGAGGCAGCCGCCCAACATTAAGTATGGGATATCTTCTAAAAACCCTGCATCCACAATGACAGTTCAGCAATAAAACATATTACTACTCTGCTCTGCGATTAAATAAGGGATGAACCTGGGAGTTTCCCACAGTCATGTAGGAGTCAACTGAGAGTCAATTGTGTGGAGTATGGCAGACCATTTCATCCTCTGATTATATTGTTATTTGATTCTTAAAATAGGACATTAGTTAATCCATGATCAGTGGATTGTGGTGATGCGGTGTGGGAGGCAATTATTATAGACCATCTTAAAATCAATTATGTAGTTGAAATATTAAAATATTTAAATTAATCACGACAGCATCGTTCATGAGCCTGGTTTGGAGCTACCTTAGGGAAATGGATAATGTTACATGAACTCATTATTTGATTATTTAATTATATAAAACAATGATTATATCGTCCATGACACCAGGATTCTGGTGCCACAGATCATCTAATTACATAATTAATAATTTAAATTGACAATCTGTGTTAATCCCCAAGATAATGTAAATATTTGCATAGTTACATAAACAACAATCCTCCATTCCATGAAGAGACCTGTAAAGCTCCCTCTTGTTGAGACAATTTACAATATCTTCACATTTTATGATTTATTGACTCGATGATGATGACATCCTTCATGACTGGAGTCTGGCCAATGCTTCCCTGCCAATAAAATGCTACTATTTATTGTGACAGTTAGCGATTACTGACATTTAATTGTTTAAATTATGTAAACGACAGACAGTACCATCACCGATTACTGTTAGGGTACAAAAATCTGTCAGGGACAAGGTTAGGAAAGTTGTAGACATGGGCAGAGAATTTTAGGAATAATCTATGCTTCTCCCAGAGTACGAGGGATGCTGGATGATTGAGTCCTGAAGGTTGCACAGTGCCCTCGGAGACGTACAAGGACTCACCAATGCCAGCACTGTGGTCTGGGTTTTGACTACCTACTCTTCCTCCACATCTTTACATCCGTTGTGATCTACCATGAGAAGAAGAAGTGGCACTAGGAGGTCGGCACCATTACCGAGACCTGGCAAAAGGATGACGACTCAGAACAGGGAAGAACATCTCTCTCTCAGCTATGCTGGTGATGCCCCTGCTGCAGCCATCTTGTCAGCTGTTATCAACATTGTGGCTACTACTGCTACGCTAGGATTGGGCCCATTATCTCACGTCCTGCCGCACCACAGCAGAGATTCAGGTGCTTGTGATGATGTCAGGCCAACAGAATTCATCAGGGGAGACACTATGATTATCTGACGATTAACTGATGGCATTTTCAAAATGCGTGATGACAGCATACAGTTTCATACCTGGCAAGTCTGTTCAGGAATTGATGATACAAAATAGGTCAACGGCTTACTTATTTAAAGATGTAATTATTAAATTCTTTCATTATATAATCTGTGATCCTTGAAGTTTGGCTCCACCTTGTGTCACACTCAAGTGTGACAGAGACCATCTAACTATCTGATTATTTCATTATTCAAATCTGTCTTTTTCTACTCCAGGAAGAGTGGTGTCTGGATCTACCTTGTTGGTGTTAAATTGTATCTAGTGAATTATTTCTTTCTTTCTTTCTTACTCCCTTTCTTTATTTGAATAAATGTTGATATCATTTTGTTATCTCTCTAGGGGTGAATTATGAGAAACTATCTCTTTACTCATTCATTTTTTTTGTTCAAATCTATGATTGAGAACTCAATGTCTCTTCAGTATTGAGCAGTCATTTAGGCTTCACATATTAAACACCATCCACTTGTTTAATGTTTATTCATTTAATTATGAATATCTGTCATTATGTATTCAGTGATCACTGGAGTTTTGAGCCTCCTTAGGGCAGACCGTTGTACCAGACAGTCACGTCACCTAATACTACACTTAGTTCTTTAACTGTTAAACTAGGAAATTAATTAATAATTCATCATTTAAATTACGTATTTAAAATACAGGTAATGTTATGGACCATAAGTCCCATTTGGAGTCAGATTTTGGGAGTTGATGATGTAATATAATCTCATTACTTCATCATTTAGCTATGTAAATAGTTCTTTACATCAGCGATAGGTTTAGGAATTTGGTGCCATCTCATCAGTGTTAATATAAACGGCCCACTAATTAATTATCAATTTAATGTTTTAAATTCCTCATTGTTCCAGGAAGAGATCAGTCTGACTACTCCATGTGAGATTTAAGTATGCACCACCATGACATTATTTAATCATTTTTCATTACATATTAATTATTAAAATCAATGAAGATGTAGTTCTTCTTGACTGGAGTCGGGCCATTCCTCCATGGGAGTTAATCACATGGCATTATTTAATTATCGAAGTACTACTTCTTTGGCAATCACTGGAGTTGGGTTCCATCTTATGAAAGTTATCTATGGAGGACTATCCAATTATTAACTCATTTCATTGCATAAGTAATGATGGTGTCATCCATCATTTGGCTTCTGTGGCATTGCCACAGCAGGAGATCGGTACAAGAAGAAGAGCCCAGGGAATGGGGGATACTGCCTCGTACAGTGATTACTGATTATGTAGGAGTATATTTTTAACAATAGATGATTACATGATTTAAAAAAAAAACTGTACTGTTTTGCATCATCAATTTCTGAGAGTTTGCAACAGAATTGACCCATGAAGGATACAGTGACAACCGATTTTAAAAATGGAATAACTGAATAATCTCCTGATCAGGGAATCTCATCTAATGATCTCTGTCGGGCTGATAACATGACACAACAACAACAATAAATCAATCTAAAGAACCATATTAGAAAGCATGGTACAGGACTTAATAGAGAACAGTCAATTGAGGAATCTAAAATGGCTGAAAGAAACAGAAGACACTGCTCAAAATCCTTAATCATCAGCATAATGCAAATCTAAACCACTCTGAGATACCATGGCATCAAGCTCCTCTAAAGCTAAGAGAATGAAGAGGAGTTTATTTTATTTTCAATAAAGAGAAAAGGATTATGGTACAGGCGATTAGTTCTATTGTTTCCATTCTAGAAATTAGAAAATTGAAGCAGAGAAAACAGGTTTAAAATACTCATCATTGTACTTGAATGGCACAATGATGCTTTCGTTTTTATGCTTATGTCACTATAGGCATGTTGTAGCTTGAGAGACTGGTTAATATGTAGAACTCAAAAGAAAGAGCCCTGCTTTGTTTTTGTGAGAAACTCGGTGAGGATGTAAGGTTACTTCATTGGTGGGTGTACTCCTTTTAGCATGCGGGAGGGGCACTAGAATATGACAGAATGTTGGTTCATAAATGTTGCCTGGCAACCCTCCTTGCATTCTGTATCCTGGTATCATGGGCCAAGGACCAGAGAACAGCTTCGAGAAAGTGTTATCATGGGACATTACAGTCTCCCAAGATAACTATCTCCTAAAACTTTTAATGACAGCATTTGATTCGCCTAAACAAGTCACAGCCACACCTCTGGAAGTGTGCCTACAGATTTTACTGGTTATCAAATTCAAGATTACCTAATCATCAGAGAACGTAGTCTGTGGAGAAACAATTCAAAGTCTTCTGTTTTGAATACTCTCTCTCCTAAGAAGTAAAACTATGGAACAAAAGATAATAAGACTCACAATTATTCATCAAATGGTGAGTTTGCCATTGGAGACTTCCTTCAGGATGGTGATAATCCATTTGTTAGAGTAGACTTAGTGATTATTGGATTTCAGTCCATCTCTTTTGAGGCAGCCACCCAACATTAAGTATATGATATCTTCTAAAAACCCTGCATACACAATGACAGTTCAGCATTTAAACATATTACTACTCTGCTCTGCGATTAAACAAGGGATGAACTTGGGAGTTTCCCACAATCATGTGGGAGTCAACTGAGAGTCAATTGTGTGGAGTATGGCAGACCATTTCATCCTTTGATTATGTTGTTATTTGATTCTTAAAATAGGACATTAGATAATCCATGATCATTGGATTGTGGTGAGGCGATGTGGGAGGCAATTATTGTAGACCATCTTTATATCAATTATGTAGTTAAAATATTTAAATTAACCATGACAGCATCGTTCATGAGTCTGGTTTGGAGCCACCTTAGGGAAGTGGATGATGGTACATGAACTCATTATTTGATTATTTAATTATACAAAGCAATGATTATATCGTCCATGACACCTGGAATCTGGTGCCACAGATCATCTAATTACATAATTAATGTATTTAAATTGACAATCTGTGTTATTCCCCAAGATAATGTAAATATTTATATAGTTATGTAAACAACAATCCTCCATTCCATGAAGAGACATGTAAAGCTCCCTCTTGTGGAAATAATGTGCAATATCTTCACATTGTTTGATACATTGATTCAATTGATGATGAAGACAACCTTCATGACTAGAGTCTGGCCATGCTTTCCTGCCAGTAAAATGCTACTTCCCTATTTTTTGTGACAGTTAGCTATTACTGACTTATTTAATTCTTTAAATTATGTAAACGACAGACAGTGCCATCACCTATTACGGTTAGGGTGCAAAAATATGTCAGGGACAAGGTTATCAAAGTTGTAGACACGGGTAGAGCATTTTCTGAATGATCTATGCATCTCCCAGAGTACGAGGGATGCTGGGTGATTGAGTCCTGAAGGTTGTACGGTGCACTCCCAGAAGTATAGGGACTTCACCAAGGCCGGCATGGTGTTCTGGCTGTCGACTACCTACTCTTCCTCCACATCTTCACATCGGTTGTGATCTACCTTGAGAAGAAGGAGTTGCACTAGAGATCGGCACCATCACTGAGACCTGGCAAAAGGATGAAGACTCAGAACACGGAAGAACATCTTTCTCTCTCAGCTATGTTGGTGATGCCCCTGCTGCAGCCATCTTTTCAGCTGTTATCAACATTGTGGCTACTACTGCTACGTCAGGATTGGGCCCATTATCTCACGTCCTGCCGCACCACAACAGAGATTCAGGCGCTTGTGATGATGACAGGCCAACAGAATTCATCAGGCAAGACAGCATGGTTATTTGACGATTAACTGATGGCATTTTAAAAATGCATGATGACAGCATACATTTTCATACCTGGCAAGTCTGCCCAGGAATTGATGATACAAAAAAAGGTCAATGGCTTACATATTGAAAGATGTAATTATTAAATTCTTTCTTCATATAATCTGTGATCCCTGAAGTTTGGCGCCACCTTGTGTGACTCAAGTGTGACGATCTAACTATCTGATTATTTCATTATTCAAATCTGTCTTCTTCTACTCCAGGAAGAGTTGAGTCTGGATCCACCTTTTTGGTGTTAAATTGTATCTTATGAATTTTCTTTCTTTCTTTCTTTCTTTCTTTCTTTCTTTCTTTCTTTCTGTCTGTCTTCCTTTCTTTATTTAATCAATGTTGATATCATTGTGTTTTCTCTCTAGGGGTGAATTATGAAAAATTATCTCTTTATTCATTTATTTTTTGTTCAAATCTATGATTAAGAACTCAATGTCTCTTCAGTATTGAGCAATCATTTAGGCTTAACGCATAAAACACCATCCACTTGTTAAATATTTATTCATTTAATTATTGAAATCTGTCATTATTTATTCAGTGATCACTGGAGTTTTGAACCTCTTTAGGGGAGACCGTTGTACCAGACCATCACATCATCTAATGCATCACATACTTCTTTAACTGTTAAACTAGGAAATTAAGTAATAATTCATCATTTAATTTACGTATTTAAAATACAGGTAATGTTATGGACCATAAGTCCGTTGGGAGTCAGATTTTGGGAGTTGATGATGTAATATCATCTCATTACTTCATCATTAACTATGTAAATAGATCTTTACATCAGCGATAAATTTAGTACTTTGGTTTCATATCGTCAGTGTTACTATAAAAGGCCCTCTAATTATCAATTTAATTTTTTAAAACATAATTATTCCAATAAGAGATCAGTCTGACTACTCCATGTGGGATTTAAGTATGTAACACCATGTCATTATTCAATCATATTTCATTATATATTATTTATTGAAATTGATGAAGATGTTGTTCTTCTTGACTGGAGTCTGGCCATTCCTCCATGGGTGTTAATCACTTGGCATTATTTAATTATCTAAGTATAACTTCCTTGACAATCACTGGAGTTTGGTTCCATCCTATGAAATTTACGTATGGAGGACTATCCAATTATTAAGTTATTTGATTTGGTAAGTAATGATGGTGTCATCTGTCATTTTGCTGCTGTGGGATTGACAAAGAAGGAGATCAGTACCACAAGCCTTGCCCAGAGAATGGGGCCAGTGCCTTATACAGTGATTACTCATTACGTAATAATAGATTTTTAACAATCGAATGATAAGAAGTCTGCACATAGTGGAAAATTCTTAACTATATCAATAGCTTGGTCTCTAGTAATATTAAAATGGAATTTGAGTGACCCTGTATTAAGGTGGAAAATTGTATGAGCTTTGCAGTCTGCTTCATACCCAGACTCTCTCATCATCATGATGGCATTATCTGTTTTAGTATTAAAATCAGCAATAGGATTTCCTTCATTTAAAGGGCCGGGCAAATCAGAATGCACTCGGAGATGTCCTACAAAAATTGGAATAGAGATCCTCCATAGTAGGCTTTGTACGGCTACTAAATGTTCTTGTACACGAGACACTGGAGCTATATAAGCAGCAGTTTCTAAGGGAGCCAATATATGATACACATATTTACTATCCGTGTTTAAGTTAAATGGTTCATCAGAAAAATGCTGAAGGGTTAATTGTACTGCAGCTAGTTCTGCAAATTGTGCAGATTTCACTTTAAGTATAGAGCGTTTGATAATGGGAAAAGAAACAACTACTGCACAACCATTTGAAGAGCCATCTGTAAACACATTATGGGCCCCCTTCAGAGGATTTTGGGAAATAACCTTGGGGAAACACACAGGGTGATTTTTAAAAAAAATGAGCTAACTTACTGGAAGGAAAATGACTATCAAAGCGGCAGGGTGTGGAACACGAGAAATGTGCCAACTCCTCATCAAACTGTTGAAGCCATTGTATCTGTTGTTGAGTATAGGGAGTAACAATTAAATCCGGCATCTTGCCAAAAACTTGAACACTCATTTTGTATGAGTTTAGAATAATAGAAAGCATTGCCTGAGGATAAGATCTAACTGTCTTTCTTGGGGATGCATATTCATGCACCCATAATATAGCACCAGTTTGCCAAAATACCGCAGTAGGGGAATACGCTGAAGCAAAGACTAATAACATCAACTTCTGAGTATAGTCAATATAATTTAAATGTGCAGATTGGAGACATTTTTGCACAAGTTTTATATATTCTCACGCATCAGGCGTTAAGGTGCGTGGAGAAGTGGGGACAGAATCTCCTTGTAAAATATCAAATAATGGTCTAAGCTGCCCAGTCGTTAGGGCCAAAGTAGATCGAACCCAATTTTTGTGTCCCAATAATTTTTGAAAATCATTAAGGGTGGTCAGATTATCCAGCCTTAAAGTAATCTTTTGAGGACGGATACCAGAAAATAACAATTGATGACCCAGGTATTGATAGGGAAATTCTTGTTGCACCTTTTCTGGGGCTAATCTTAAGCCAGCTAGTTGAAGATTATGTTGCAATTCCCCAAAAGCCTCATTCACTTCCTTAGAATCCGGGCCGGCTAAAAGAATATCATCCATATAATGTATAATATATAGGGATTGAAATTTCTCTCTAACGGGGGCAATGGCCAATGGTACAAAATTTGACAAATAGTGGGACTATTGTCCATTCCTTGAGGCAACACCATCCATTGATATCTCTTATAGGGCTCTTTAAAGTTAATAGAAGGAATGCTAAATGCAAATCTTACATTATCCTGAGGATGTAAAGGAATGCTAAAAAAGTAATCTTTTAGGTCTATAACTAATAAATGATAGCCTTGAGGAATACCCACAGGGGAAGGCAAGCCAGGTTGTGTTGCTCCCATAATTTGCATACAATCATTAACAGCTCAGATATCTTGTAGGAGTTTTTATTTTTTATATTTTTTTTTATAACAAAGATTGGGGTATTTCATGAGGAAGTGGAAGGAACAATATGGCCTGCCTCTAATTGTTCCTTTACAAGTTGATGTGTAGCCTGTAACTTCTCAATAGATAAGGGACATTGTTCTACCCATATTGTGCTATCAGTTTTTTTAGATAGTAGGAATGGGAACAGGCTGCATAGCAATAGCCCCTAGGGAAAATTTCTCAGCCCAGAGCGATCTCCGGCTTTTTTGATAATTAAATTTTTGGATGCAACAGACTGAGGGTCACCGTGTAGGAATTTACCCAGTCCTTTTTTTGTACATAACCTTGGTTAGCCAGCATATTTTTAACAGGCTCAGTAGTAAGGACTGCTCACATGGCCTGAAGCACATCTCTCCCCCCAAAGATTAACAGGTATATGACTTAACATAAAAGGCTGAAAAATTCCTATATGTCCTTCATCATCTGACCATTTAAGAAACTGACTACTACCTTCTGGAGCCACAGCAGTTCCTTTTGAAATGTTCTGGCTGTCCACACCAAAAGCAAGTCTTTGGTCTGGCTCCTCTATTGTTCTCCCCTCTTTTTACAACTGAAGCTATAACCTGGCCCATAATGTGATGACCATCTATATCCCGACACATGCGTATATAGTCATTAAGACTTTTGGACTTATGGGGACATAAGTCCCCATTTACAATACTTATTTGTATTTTTGAATGCCAATTGTTTAACTTTGGGCATGGCATTTTTAACATCATCAAAAATGTGGCCTGCCAGCTGTATGAGGCGGTCTGAAAATTCAAAATAGGGCTCAGACGGTCCCTGCAATACCTTAGATAGTTGATCTCCTGCAGCCTTATTAGGCAAGGCTTCCCAAGCTCTAGTAGTAGCAGCAGTAATTTGTGCATAGACCTCTGGGTCAAAAAGAATTTGAGTTGTAAGGGTAGTTTATTGAGCTTTACTTGTTGTACTCATGAGCATATTTAAATTCCTAGCAGGAAATCCGGCAATAGTATTATTGTTTCTTTGTAAAATTTTTGAAATTCGCCTCTCCAGAGTAAATAGTCACCCCCACTCAGCCTGGCTCTACAGAGCTGTATACAATCACTAGGGGTATAATTTAACGCTGTGAAAGACTCAAAAATTGAGTAAAAGGAGCATGGGCCCATAAGCAGTGACAGCCTCTTTAAGCTGTTTTATTTATATCCTTAAAATTTAATGGGCTGTGCTCCCTAACCCTGTTATCCTGAGGAATTACTGTCTTAATCAGTGGAAACATCTGTCTTTTTTTTTTTTTTTTAACATTTTTACCTTGTTTTAAATCTTGAACTTTTTTAAAAGTCCTATTTATCTATGTCATTTTTTTTTTACTTTATTGTAATGAATTTTTTAGCTGTCTTGTTTTAATCCAGGTGCCCTGCCTTTTCAATTAGGGCCACTAAATGCCGAATGCCGTTTATTGAGAGGCAAGAACGGGCTTAAATACCGACTTATAGCACAGTGGAAAATTACAGGAATTTTTTGGCTTAGCTCCTCCTTGTGTTGTCACGAGGAGTGTGTCACAAGATGTGTTGCACGAGGTGTGTATCACAAGATGTGTTGTCACGAGGTGTGGTATCAAAAATGAGAAGAGTACCAACAACAGCCTTGGGGCAAGGAGTTCCTGCCAACAGCTTCAGGCTAGCTCAAGGTGCCTTGGGGGTCCATGCAGGGCCCTACAATCTTCTTTAATTTCTTTCTTTAGAGTCAAAAAGTTCTTATTATATAGGTCTTTTACTTGTTTGGTAAGCGTTACACCAAGATACTTTATGTTGCTTGTGGCTATTGTAAAGGGTGATGTTTCTCTGATTTCTTTCTCTGCCTCTTGTTTGAAAAAAGTAGGGCTACTGATTTTTTTGAATTTATCTTGTATCCTGCTACTTTGCTGAAGGTGTTTATCAGCTGTAGGAGTTCCCTGGTAGAGTTTATTGGGTCGCTTATGTAAACTATCATATCATCTGCAAATAGAGACAGTTTGACTTCTTCCTTTCCAATTTGGATCCCCTTTATCTCCGTTTGTTGTCTTATAGCTTAGCTTAGCTACAACTAGTATGATATTGAAGAGATATGGAGAGAGAGGACAGCCTTGTCTTGTTCCTGATTTTAGAGGAATTGGCTTAAGATTCCCTCCATTCAGTTTGATGTTGGCAGTTGGTTTGCTGTATATTGCCCTTATTATGTTTAGGTATGTTCCTGTTATCCCTGACCTCTCCAAGACCTTTATCATGAAAGGGTGTTGAATTTTGTCGAAGGCATTTTCCGCATCTAGGGAGAAATAATATGGTTTTTCTTTTTCTGTTTGTTTATATGGTGGATCACGTTGATAGATTTTTGTATGTTAAACCATCCCTGCATTCCAGGTATGAAGCCTACTTGGTCATGGTGGATGATTTCTCTGATGTATTCTTGAATTCGGTTTACCAGTATTTTATTGAGTATTTTTGCATCGATGTTCATCAGGGGTATTGGTCTGTAGTTTTCTTTCTTGGTTGTGTCTCTGTGAGGTTTTGGTACCAAAGTTATTGTAGCGTCATAAAAAGAGTTTGACAATGAACCTTCTGTTTCTATCTTGTGTAACAGTTTGAGGAGTAGTGGTATTAGTTCTTCCTTGAATGTCTGGTAGAATTCTATGCTGAATCCATCTGGCCCTGGACTTTTTCTGGTTGAAAGGCTTTTGATGAGTGCTTCTATTTCATTGCGATTTATAGGTCTATTTAAGTTGTTTGTCTGTTCTTGATTTAATTTTGGTAAGTGATAGTTATCCAGAAACTTATCCATTTCCTTTGAATTTTCAATTTTTGTGGAATACAGGTTTTCAAAGTATGACCTTAAAATTGACTGGATTTCCTCTGTGTCTGTTGTTATGTTCCCCATTTCATTTCTGATTTTGTTAATTTGCATGTTCTGTCTCTGCTTTTTTGTTAGTTTGGATAAAGGCTTGTCTATCTTGTTGATTTTCTCAAAAAGACCAACTCTTTGTTGCATTGATTTTTTGTATTGTTGTCCTGCTTTCTATTTTGTTGATTTCAGCCCTCAAGTTGATTATTTCCTGGCGTCTGCTCCTGCGGGGTGAGTTTGCTTCTCTCTGTTCTAAGGTTTTCAGTTGGGCTGTTAATTCTCTTATGTGACTATCATCTGTTTTCTTCATATGGGCACTTAGTGCAATGACCTTCCCTCGTAGCACTGCTTTCAAGGTGTCCCATAAGTTCGGGTATGTTGTATCCTCATTCTCGTTGAATATTAGAAATTCTTTAATTTCTTTCTTTTTTTCTTGTTTGACCCAGGAGTGGTGCAATTGCACATTGTTAAGTTTCCATGAGTTTGCAGGTTTTCTGCTATTTGTGTTATTGTTGAATTCCAATTTTAAAGCATGGTGGTCCGATAAGATACAGGGGACTATTCCTATTCTCTTGTATCTGTTGAGGTTTGTTATGTCACCTAGTATGTGGTCGATTTTAGAGAAGTTTCCATGTGGAGCAGAGAAGAAGGTATATTCTTTTGTCTTTGGATGGAATGTTCTATATATGTCTGTTAACCCCAGTTGAGACATAACTTCTGTTACTTCTTTTGTTTCTTTGTTGAGTTTCTGATTTGTGGTCCTGTCTAGTGTTGAGAGTGGTGTATTGAAGTCTCCCACTAAAAGTGTGTGAGGTTTTATATGAGCTTTGAGTTTTAGTAGTGTTTCTTTTATGAATGTTTGTGACTTTGTATTAGGGGCATAGATGTTCAGAACTGAGACTTTGTGTTGATGGATTTCTTCTGAGATGAATATGAAATGACCGTCTTCATCTCTTTTGACTAATTTTGGTTTGAAGTCTAACTTGTTAGATATTAGGATAGCTACGCCTGCTTGCTTCTTATTTCCATTTGATTGGAAAATCTTTTCCCAACCCTTTACCCTGAGGTAATGTCTATCTTTGAAGCTAAGATGTGTTTCTTGTATGCAGCAGAAGGATGGATTCTGTCTTCGTATCCAATCTGTTAGCCTGTGTCTTTTTATAGGTGAGTTAAGACCATTAATGTTGAGGGTGAGTAAGGACCATTGATTGTTGATGCTTGTTTGATTTAGTTTTGTTGTTGGCAGTGGTATTGTGAATATATTTGTTCTGCTTCACCCTAGGTTTCTGGTGTAGTTGGATTATCTGTTGCCTACATTTTTGTGGGCGTAGTTACCTTCCTTGGGTTGGAATTTTCCTTCCAATACTTTCTGTAGGGCTGGATTTATAGATACATATTGGGAAAATCTGGTTTTGTCATTGAATATCTTGTTCTCTCCATCTATATTGACTGAGAGTTTTGCTGGATATAGTAGCCTAGGCTGGCATCCGTGTTCTCTTAATACTTTTAGAACATCTATCCAGGACCTTCTGGCCTTAAGGGTTTCCATGGAGAAGTCAGGTGTAATTTTGATAGGTCTGCCTTTATATGTTACCTGTCCTTTTTCCTTCGCTGCTCTTAATATGTTTTCTTTATTCTGTATGCTAGGTGTTTTGATTATTATATGTCGAGGGGTCTTTTTTCTTTGGTCCAGCCTATTTGGGGTTCGGTATGCTTCTTGTACTTTCATGGGCATGTCCTTCTTCAGATTTGGAAAGTTTTCCTCGATGATTTTGTTGAATATGTTTTCAGCACCTTTGAGCTGGGCTTCCTCACCTTCCTCTATGCCTATTATTCTTAGGTTTGGCCTTTTCATGTTGTCCCACATTTCCTGAATATTGTGTGTTAAGGATTTGTTGGATTTATGGTTTTCTTTGGTCGATGAATCTATTTCTTCTAGTTTATCTTCTGCGCCTGAGATTCTCTCTTCCATCTCTTGAATTCTATTGGTTATGCTTGTGTCCGTGGTTTCCGATTTTTTGCCCAGCTTTTCAATTTCCAGCTTTCCTTCCATTTGTGTTGCCTTTATTTTCTCAATTTCGGTTTTCAAATCTTGAACCGTTTCCTTCACCTGGTTAATTGTTTTTTCTTGGCTTTCTGTACTTTCCTTAAGGAATTTGTTCATTTCTTCCACTTTTTTGTTTGTTTTTTCCTCTATTTCTTTAAGGGATTTTCTCATATCTTCTTTGAGGGCCTCTATCATTTTTATGATGGTGATTTTTAAGTCGTACCCTTCTGCTTCCTCTGCTTTGTTGTTGTGTTCCATTCTAGTTGGTGTAGATTCCCTAGATTCTGGTGGTGTCATGTTTGTCTTTCTGTTGTTAGGTGTTCTCTTGTATTGCCTTCTTCCCATAGTTTCTTCCTGTAGGTGTTGGTGGTGTCTCTTCCCTCTCTCTATGGTCCTTCCCAGATGGGCTTATGTGGATCAAAGATTCAATGTCTGTATCTCTGTGTGGTCCAAGCTCTCTAGGAGGCTTCTCTCTGGCCAATAGCCGGCAGAAGAGGACGAGGGCTGGACTGGAACTTGAGAAGGTTTTGCAGGGTAGTGGGATCTCACTGGAAACTGGCGCTCTCCAGCTGAGACCTCGTTCTTTGGCAGGGGCCCGGATTTGGGGGTCAAGGATCTTGCCTGCAGGAACTCCAAGTGGACCCGCAGAGATAGGCGGATCTCTGGGAGGAGCCTGGGACTCTAGCAGAGGACTGGAGGCGGGGTCAGGGACCAAGCCGGTGGAAATTACAGGTGGCCCCACGTGGATAGTCAGGTCTCCTTTGTTCGGAGTTGCTCCGTGAGGTCTCCGAAGTAGGGTGGACTGTTGGCTCCACCCTCTGTCCCAGTGCTCAACCAGAGTGGCAGGACCTTAGGTGAGGTAGGGCACAGGGTAGGGGGGGGTAGGCTGGAGGTTGGGATGGGTGGGGGTGTATCAGAGCTCCAAGGGTGCTCTCAAAGGGGACCGGAGACAGGAGCAGCAGGATCAGGGGCCAATCCAAGGAGTTCAGGCGGGGGAGGGGGGAAAAGAGGATGAAGGGGACAGGCAGCCCCGATTGGGCCCAGACTCACCTCTGGCCAATAGCCGGCAGAAGAGGACGAGTACTGGGCTGGAACTTGAGAAGGTTTTGCAGGGTAGTGGGATCTCACTGGAAAGTGGCGCTCTCCAGCTGAGACCTCGTTCTTTGGCAGGGGCCCGGATTTGGGGGTCAAGGATCTTGCCTGCAGGAACTCCAAGTGGACCCGCAGAGATAGGCGGATCTCTGGGCTCTTCATTTCCTAAAACCTTAATTTCTTTTTGTAGAGACACAAATTATCATTAAATAGGTCTTTCACTTGTTTAGTAAGTGTTACCCCAAGGTACTTTTTGTTTTTTTTTTTTTTTTTTTTTTTTGTGGCTATTGTACAGGGTGATGTTTCTCTGATTTCTTTATCAGCCCCTTTGTTGTCTGAATATAGAATGGCTACGATCTTTTTTTCAGTTTATTTTGTATGCTGATACTTCACTGAATGTGTTTTTCAGCTGTAGGAGTACCCTGGTAGAGATTTTTGGTTGCTTATTTAAACTATCATATCTTCTTAAAATAGGAAAAGATTGAGTTCTTCCTCTCAATTTGTATCCTCTTGATATCCTTTTCTTGTCTTATTTCTTTAGCTAGCACTTCAAATACAATAATGAAGAGATATGGAGACAGAGAGCAGCCTAGTCATTGTCCTGAATTTAGAGGAATCGCCTTAAGCTTCTCTACATTCAGCTTGATATTTGCTCTGTGTTTACTAAATATTGCTCTTATGTTGTTTATATAAATTGCTGTTATCCCTGATATCTCTAAGACCTTTAACATGAAAGGATGTTGAATTTTGTCAAAGGTGTTTTCTACATCTAGGGAGATGATCATGTGATTTTTTTTCAGTTTCAATTTGTTTATATAGTGGTATATTTGATATATTTTCATATGTGAAGCCATCCCTGCAACTCAAGGATGAAGCCTACTTGATCATGGTAGATGATTTTTCTGATATAGTCTTGGATTCGGTTTTCCCGTATTTTCTTGAGTATTTTTGCATCAATGTGCAGGAGGGATATTGGTCTGTAATTTTCTCTTAGTTGTGTCTTTGTGTGAATGGGTATCAAGGTTATTGTAGCCTCAAAAATGTGTTTGGTAAAGAAACTTCTGTTTCTATTTTATGGAACAGTTTCAGGGGAATTACTATTAGCTCTTCCATTAATTTTTGGTAGAATTCTTCACTGAAGAAGCCATCTGGCTCTGGGATTTTTTTTATGTTGGAAGGCTTTTTATGATTGCTCCTACATTGTTAGTTGTTATAGGTCAATATAAGTTGCTTGTCTATTCTTGATTTAATTTTGTTAAGTAAGAGTTACCCAGAAATTTGTTCATATCCTTTGAATTTTCAAATTTTGTGGAGTATAAGTTTTCAAAATATGACCTGAAAATTGCCTGGGTTTCCTCCGTGTCTATAGTTCTGTACCCCTTTTGTTTCTGATTTTGTTAATTTCCATGTTCTCTCTATGCTTTTTGTTTAGTTTGGATAAAGGTTTGTCTACCTTGTTAATTTTCTGAAAAAAACAACTATTTATTGCATTGATTTTTTTTGTATTATTTTCCTGTTTTCTACTTTATTGTTTTCAGCCCAAAAATTGATAATGGGGCCTACTTTTAGGGTTGAGTTTGCTTCATTTGTGTCCTAAGGCTTTCAGTTGGGTTGTTAATTCTCTAATGTGTCTCTGATCTGTTTTCTTCATATGGGCACTTGATGCAATAAACTTCACTCGTAGCAGTGCTTTCAAGGTGTCTCATAAATTCATGTATGTTGTATCCACAACCTCATTGAATTTTAGGAATTCCTTAATTTCTTTATTTCTTCTTAGACCCAAGTATGTTGAAATTGAGCATTATTCAGTTTCCATGAGTATGTAGGGTTTCTGTGATTTGTTGTTGTATCTATATGTTCTTGCTCTCCTATGTTTCCTAGATTTTATTTATTCCATTCCTTTTCTCAAGTGATGTTTATTATTGATTTCTGAGTAGAGCAAAGTCTTTTGTAACTTTGAGTTATCGTATGCTATATAATTGAGAATTTTTTTTGAACTCCTAATCCTGCTTCTCATGTACAGTGCTGGGAAGAAAAACCTACACTTCCTTCCTGCCTGACCCTTGACTGGTCAGAGAGAAGGAAAATAGACCAGAAAATGAGTGAACTCCCAAGATGTCTGATTATTGTGGGGGCTTATATATGAAGAGGGATTTGTGCAAGGATTGAGTTCATGGCCCACTTGGATACTGGTGGAGTCACAGTGCAGAAAGAGAGAGGCAGGATGGAAGCTGAGATTTCATCCTTCAACAGTAGTTAAGGTGAGCAATGTGGAATCAGTTAATCATTCCTAGATAATCCATAATTTTCCCAGTGGTCAGGTACTTGGAATCCACAGATGAGGGCTATCCAGAATCTGGATAGAGGAGAGATCTTATCATTAATACAAATTGCTATAGTTAAAGTATTCAGCCAAAAGAGGTCTGGGTGAACTATTGTGGACTATGTAACAGGGCTGATATTTTTTGTGGTTTTGGAGAGAAAAGGTTTGAAAAATCCTTGTTGTGCTCTAATTGAAACCACATGGAGCTATGCTTATTAGGCCCATGGACACTGTGGCCTATTGCGGTAAATAAGGATCAGGATAAACAAATAGGCCGAATAGATGTTTATTCAGGGAGAAATAACTTACAACCTAGACAGATGAACACCAGGAAATTCAACCCGATCCTCTCCTGTCCGAGTCACACCAGAAAAAGAGAGGGCCTTCCTGGCCCCCCCGACCTCCTTCCTCAGGTCACCAACACCCATCGCTCCACCCCCCCAATGGGCGTGGTCAGTGCTACAGAAGAACTATCTCACTACAATTCCCCTTTTAGTCTAAAGAAAAGATTTAGGCTTAATACAAAACTATATACAAAACAGTGAATAACAAGTGTGCTCCAAGAAAAGGAAAATCGAGAACAAAATGACCTACATATCTATTCCTAGGGTGAGGGCATAATGGAGTTTACAATAGAGTTGTCCTAAGCTGGAAAACATAAGTCTAGTACCTAATATATCTAGCTAGGAAGAGAGAATAATAGTTGTGATAGTTTAATCTTCAACCTCATCAAGACCTGAGAAGGAAATTAACCATACTAGAGTAGACAGGAAATGCAGATGGACAACTTCCAAAAGGTGCAGCAAGGACAGAAACAGCAAGCCACCTGAACAGTCACCCTAGGTCTCACAGCGACGTTGGTACACCCAGATTTGTCTAAGGCCAAGAGAACTTGACAGACCACAACAACAGCAGGGAAATAGAATGGCTGTCTTACCCTGACTTGGCATGGTCAAGCAGTCTTCTATATTTGTCTCCTGCAAGCACATTGGACTGCATGTCCAAAACAGTGGTCAAGGTGGGGGAAATTCTATGCCCAACAGGCCATTAGCTGAGGCAATAAGGAACTCCAGCAGGAGCAACAACAGTGTCCAACATATTTTCGGGAAAGTGCACGGTGCTGTCAGGAGCAACAGTGTCTCATGTCAATGGAGTACTAATATTAAAACATTTAAATGCCATGTTCTGCATGTCTATGAAGAGATTGAAGATTAAGCATCTATATCTGACTAATTTCATAGGTACAGGAAATGTGAGTGAAGATAATCTGTAATACTCGGGAACTTAGCTAAATAGACTGATTAAAACTTTCCTGAGTAAAGCAGGAACAAATACTTAAACAATATAACTATTTACATATACCTACATGTAAATCCCTAAAATAGAGGTAGAGTATAAGTGTCAAGACAAGAGGTAGAAGTATAAAGGGCAGCAAGATAAATATCCCAAATTGTATCAATATACAAAATGTCTTGAATACAGGAAAAGTATACATACATAGAATATGGTAAAAAATAATGTGCATAAAATATTATAAGTGGAAACATTTAACACAATAGTGGCCTTATTCAGTAATGTTAATGGGATTGCCTGTTTTCCCCCTGTACTCCACTGCTTGAGTAGCCTTCTCCTGAGGTTGTCTCATCAAATGGTGGTAATTCCAGCTGACGTCTTAGAAGTCTATCGTTTCCTTCCATTTCCAAGAAGCTATTCCTCATGAGAAGCTTACTTAGAATAAGACATGGCTAATGCAATTGCTCTCTGTCCCAGCTTTAATCTTTTCTTTGTTCTGCCTTCCCTATTTTTCTCATCTTCTGACACTTCTCCCTCTAGATCTGCTGTTCAAACTTACTCCTGTACTATGAAATAATTATGGTGCTATCTTTTCTGTTGAAAGCTTACTGGCCCAACTTGCAGTATCCTGTCACTATTTAAATTCCTCAAAGTATAGGCTGTGGTCAGACATTGAAAGAACTTAAAGAAGGCAACATATGTGGAATGCAAAATCTGTTTTAGGAGCGAGATTGTGGTGGTTGACACCTGTAATCCCAGCACATAGGAGACACAGGAAAGTAGATCTATGTGAGACCAAGGCCAGCATGGTCTACAGAGATATTCCTGAAACAACTAAAGCTATTTATTGAACAGATAAACTCTGTCTCAAAAAAAAAAAAAAAAAAAAAGAAAAAAAAACACACACACACACAACGAAAATAACCATCTGTTGTAGGTTCTTTCCTCATTAGCCAGAAATGAATGCAATTTGTCTATACAGACATATTTCTTTATTTATTTCTTAAGTCTTTGTCAATGTCCTTATGTCCTCTTGATTACCCCTTCTTAAAATATGTGATTGCATGCACTCAGTGGGTGTTTTGGGACCAAGCTTCTTAAAAACTTTATTTCTGGATACCAATTATTTATAGGGATATGTTTAATAAACAGAACTCATTAATTTGTAAAATTGTTCATTAAATGAAAATATAATTCTCTGAACGATGGCAGAATATTACCCCCATTTGAATAGAGAAATCTAGACTATGGGGTGTCTCTCTTTGAAACTAATATCAGTCACTGCAGGGTCAGAACCAGAACAGTTTAGGCATCCTTTTGAGTTAATTTTGTTAGAGTCTGTGTATATATGTTCTGAACACATAGAGTCATCGGTAGCTGGGTAACATTAAACAAGATCTCAGGTTACATGGATGAAATTCTCTTGTTATTTATATATTTATTTCCGACAAAAAGTTGAAGGTATTTACACCTTATTTTTTTTTCCTCCCATTTGTTCTGTCCCTAATAATGTACACCTCTCGATCACTGCATGGTTGTTGTAGGTGTAGAAGTCATGCTGTATCAATATATGTACTATGGTTTACATAATCCTATTGGGATTCTAACTGGTTCCAATTTGCATGAACCTTTGAAATCAGATATCATTTTATAGGGTGTTAGAAATTTAGTTTGCCATATCCCCCATGGAGGGATAACTGCCTTATTCTAGAGATAGGAGAGAAGCCCTAGTCCGTACTTTACAGGACCTGTCAGATCTACATGACCCCAACTGGATGGCATTCCCCTACATATGGTATTGTGGTGGGGGTTTGGCAGGGGTGGGTGTTTAGAATGCATGTGAGAGGGCAGAGAATGTAAAAGGGAGGGAAGGAGAGAGGGAGGGCTAGAGGGGAGGGAGGGAGGGAGAGGAAACTGGGATCGACATGTAAAATAATATATTAAAAAAAAAAAAAAAACGCTTTGACTCCAAAATTTAAGTTGAAGAACAAGTTACTGGGGAAAAGGATTTCTATTTTTGTTTCCACAGAAAATGAAAAGATGTGGATTCCTTCCAGACTAATGTAGTTTGATCACGCCAGACCGCCTGAAATAGAGTACAAGCTGATCCTACATTCCAAACAGCTGGACAAAACAGCCCTACAGACTACAGCTAGGATATCTGAATCTTCTTCGAATCCCCCAAGACAGCACCCCTTACCAGCAGGAAGTAGTTTGGAAACAATGACGCCCAAATTCCCAAATATTGTGTATAAATGTTTGTTTTCATTTAATTGGACTTTGTTATATAAAATTAAATAAAAAAATATAAAATAAAAAATAAAAAAAAAGAAATTTAGTTTGCACTGTATTTGAGTCATGTTGCAAATTTATCTTATACAGAATATTCATACTAATGCATCATGTTCTCAATGGTTATTGTTTAATTTTTATTTATGTACTCTGTTTTATTCTTGTTGTTTTCCATCTGGAAATCACATTTACTGTTTTGCTCAGCACATATTCTACTTGGGGATGACCTGAATCAGATCCCAAATCCCAAAATTCTAGGCTCAATACAACCTCATCTCCAGATGCAGGGTATCTGACAATCTCTACTATGGTATGTAATAATTACACATGTGAATCATCTTTCACACACAATCTGAATATATAAAAACTGGGAATGAGTTTGTTTTCAAAATCCGTGTTACTGAAGCTGAAAGACCCGCTGAGGGAGTGGACCCTCACGCCCCGACTCAGGAATGGTGATCCCCCCAAATCACTCATGAGAAGTGGTCTTGATGAAAAAGCATGAGGTCTTTTATATTCCAGTGCCCTGGGGTCCACAGCCATACTCCATGTGGGGTAGAGGACTGGGAACCCTGGGTACAGGGTTCATACAGCATTTATAGGGTTTCCCAATTCAAGATTACCTAATATCACAGCTTTTATAGGGTTACAAAAAAGCCCACACATTACAAACCAATCATCTCATAGCATCCAGTGCAGAGCAATCAATTTGAACTATTCAAGCCTGCGGTTAGCCCAGGAAGTCTGCTTTCCCTAGGGCTTCTGTAGTGTGACAAGTTTCATTTCCTGTTCTCATTCACTCAAAGGTGCTGTAGGTAAACCACCTTGTTGTAAACAGTCAAAAATGACTTTTTTCCTTCTCACTGCTAGAGGGCAGAGTCTAGGAAATATTAGGCTAAGTTTTTCCATCCTTACAAAGCAACAATGAGAGCAAAACCAGTCTCTTTTTGTGGATGATTCTAATAAAATTTGTTTCTATTTTATTTATTTTTTTTAAATTTGTTTTCATTTTGCATACCAATCCCTCCTTCCCACCCTTCTTCCCCAACTACTCTCCCTTCCCTTCAACTTTTAATACTCAGAGAGGGTAAGGCCCTCATTCAGGAGTCAACAAAGTCCGGCATACAAATCTGACGAAGAACCAAACCTCTCTATCTTTTATCTCAACTGAGAAAGGTATCCCACTATAAGGTGTGGGCTCCAAAAACACTGTTCAAGCAACTGGGATGGGTCCTGGTTTCACTGCCAGGCGCCCCCTAACATGTCAAGTCACCAAAGTGTCAACCACATTCAAAGGGTCCAGTTTATCGCCTTGAAGGTGCCCTAGCTGTCAGTCCATACTCTGTGAGTTCCCAATAATTATATTAGATGTGGTGTGGCTTTGTTGCAGAGGGCTTTACCCTGATAGAGGTACCCTGTTAGACCCTATCACGGTAGGGTCAGGCATTGATGTTTCTTATTCTCAGAATGTTGCACAGTGTGTTGACATTTACAATGGGAGTATCATACATCTTTGTGTTATTTTAGGATACAGTGACCTATGACGATGTGCACATCCACTTCACTGAGGAAGAGTGGACTTTGCTAAATCCTTCTCAGAAGTGTCTCTACACAAATGTGATGCTGGACACCTACAGTAACCTCACAGCTACAGGTAAGACTGAATTTTCCTTCATGTTTTAAAATAAGGGACCAACTGTTTCTTGATTATTGATACTATTCTGTAATTTGCTTAAGAAAAGGAAAAATTGGTGAGTGAGGCATGGTTCTAAGGTTCATTGAAGTTATTACTTAAATTTTGTATAATTTGCAAGAATACATCATATATTTTCTGTTATTTCAGGCTACATGTGGGATAACCATAATACGGAGGATCATTGTCAAACTTCTAGAAGACAGAGAAGGTAAAATTTCATGTGCAAATTTATGCAAATTTGGCTCTGAAGATATTTTAATGTATCCTGGAAATTTTATTGAATAGTCACACTTAAAAAATTAAAAAGATTAAGAAGAGCAACAGTGAAAATAAGTGTAGCTTAAAGTGATGTTTGTCATTTTCTCACAAAACCCTGTACCTCATTGCAAGGCATTCGTGCAAAATGAGAAGGAAACTATGTCTTAATAGATATCACCCTTAGAAATATAGCACCCGGATATCTATTCTGTAGATATGCCAGTCTGTTTAGTTTCATTCTATTCAGATATTTTAAGCAGTATACATGTTGCATAGGTGATAAGTATATGTCCAAGACCTCCTAAGAAAAAAAAGTCTATAGTTAAGCAGGCATTACTTATCTATTTGTGACTTTGCTATGGATATTGAAAGGGTCAGTTTATGCGTGTCAACAAGGTTGTTACTGAAACACCTTAAAGTTGATTTAAAGAAATTCAAAGTGTGAATGCTTTGTGGAAAGTTTATTTGTTTTCTTAGTTTCATAAGTATATCATATGTAGAGCCGCGCAGTTGTGGCCCATACCTTTAATTCCAAGATTCATGGTCAAGAGCAAGGTGGATCCCTTAAGTTTGTGATCACCCCAGTCTACAAAGTGAGTTCCAGGATAGCTAGGTTTACACAGAGACATTCTGTATTAGAAAATGTAGGAAAAAAAAGTATTTAGTTTACTCTAAATACAAGCCATGTGAATTTAGAATGTGGAAAGAAGCAACATACCTCTCTTATGACAGTGAGAAGAAATGAAAGATATTTGTTGAGTATGAAACAAATTTCAAATTTATCAGTATTACTAAGTCATCTGAAACATACCATCAACTTACACTGTAGAAAATCCATATGACCATTGGAATGTGTGAATGCTTACATTTGTACTGCTATATTTAGCCAATGTAGTATGATTTCTATGAAGGAAATACTGATAAATGGTATAAATATGGCAAAGCTCTGAGTCATTTCAGTTTTTTCAATTATGTGGGAGATTTTATGTAAATAGATGCCATAATTGAGGGCCATGAAATAAAGCTCTTACTCTGAATCAACAGGTATCTTCAATGAAAACAAAACAATACCACATTAGAGAAGCATTATGAATGTAAAACTCAAGATCTGATTCTTGTTTACAATTAGGCCAAATTACAACTTTATTTTATACATGTAGAAAGTTTCTTTAGTTTCATGCATGTGGTAAAGTTTTACATATGCTAATTATCTTTGCAGGAATGAAAGAATCCATAAGGGAGCTAATCCTGTGAATATACACAATGAATGTGTGAAAAAAATTTGTGGATTACAGGCATCTTCAATGGCTTGAAAAAATTCATACTGGAGAGAAACCATATAGAAGTCTAGAGTATGGTGAATTCTTTGCATGTCACACTTTCCTTCTTCTCAGTGACAGAGCACACATGGTAAAAAACACCTATGAATGTAGTCAATGTGGTAAAACATTTGCAAGACATACTATGCTTAAAAGACATATTAGAACATATACTGGAGGGGAAACACAAGACTATAATCTATGTGGCAAATGTTTTTCACAATACAGCCATATAGTATGTCATAAAAGAACACATATTGGAGAGAATTCCTATGTATGTAGCCAATGGGATAGGGCATTTTCACAAGTTAGTACGCTACAATCTCATCATAGAACACATACAGGAGAGAAACCCTATGTATGTAATCAATGTGGTAGAGCATTTTCACGTGCCAGTAATCTCCAGTCTCATCATAGAACACATACAGGAGAGAAACCCTATGTATGTAATCAATGTGGTAGGGCATTTTCACATGACAGTACTCTCAAATCTCATCATAGAACACATACTGGAGAGAAACCCTATGTATGTAGTCAATGTGGTAGGGCATTTACGAATAGTGGTCATGTTAAAAGACATATAAGAACACATATTGGAGAGAAACCCTATATATGTAATCAATGTGGTAGAGCATTTTCATGTTCCAGTAATCTCCAGTCTCATCATAGAACACATACTGGAGAGAAACCTTATGGATGTAATCAATGTGGTAAAGCTTTTTCACAACACAACAATCTGGTACGTCATAAACAAACACATACTGGAGAGATACCCTAAGAACGTAGTCAATGTAGTAAAGCCTTCACAACATATGATGTGCTTAAAAGTCATATAAGAACGCATACTTGAGAGAAACCTTATGGATGCCATGAAAGTGACAAAGCCTTTGCACATCCCAGCACTCTCTTAAGTCATAAAAGAATATATACTTGAAAGATACTGAATGTATCCCATGTGATAAAGCCTCTCTATGTAACATTAGTCTTTATAATCAAAAAAAAATCATAGTGCATAGAAACCCTATACATGTAACCATTGTTGTAATGCTGTGCACTTTTCTTATCCCAATAATCTTTGTGAGGCTAAGAAAACCCTTATGGAAAGGAATCTTCCTACTAAGAATGTGGTATGATCTTCATTCAACACACATTGACTTACATAGTTTTCTGGAGAGAAAAATATATGACACTTGTGAACAATCAGTTCAAGCACTACAATGTCTCCGTTTTGTTCTCACTTGCAATCTCATATGGAAAAAAGTCCTGGAAATTCACTGGTAAGGGAACCATGTTTCATGGTAACATTTGACTTGATTTACATAAAAACGTCATTCAGATGGATTGCTATCTCTATGCCCAATCCTTCATGCTTACTTTCTTTTACATGAAATAATTAATGTTGCAGGAAAACTTTGAAGACTTTAAGACCCTGAACACAATGGTTACAAGATTGAGTACTCATTAGAGAAAAATATTCAAATATGGAAATCTGTTTAGAGATTTGATTTAATTTTAATTATGTAATGTCAGTGTGTTAGTTTGTGATTGTTCATGGTTTCTCACAAGAAGGTGACACCATTGAGTATTCCTGTAGGAGGAACTAAAGTATGTTCTCAGAAAACTACATAGGTCATGGCAATGAACTTGCTATAATTTTGTTCATTCACATTTCCAAACCTGTATGTATTTTATATCCTGTTTTATCATCTTGATATCAGGTAATAGGGAAGAAATCATGGAAGAGGAAACCTACATTATGTAAATAATTTTGTGAACATGTTAGACATCATACTTGACTTTAGCCTTTTTTTTTTTTCTTATGAATGCCCATCCTTAGCTTGGTATGTTTCTTTCACAATTTTTTTTATTTTATATAACAAAATCCATTTAAATGAAAACAAACATTTATACACAATATTTGGGAAATTGGGCGTTGTTCTTTCCAAACTACTTCCTACTGGTAAGGGGCGCTGTCATGAGGAATTCAAAGAAGATTCAGAAATCCTGGCTCTAGTCTGCCAGGCTGTTTGTCCAGCTGTTTTGAATGTACAATCACCTGGTACTCTGTTTCAGGGGGTCTGGGTTGATCAAACCACATTAGTCTGGAAGGAATCCATGTCTTTTCATTTTCTGTGGAAACAGAAATAGAAATCCTTTTCCCCAGTAACTTGTTCTTCAACTTAAATTTTGCAGTCAAAGCATTTTTTTAATTTACTTTATTATTCTACATGTCGATCCCAGTTCCCTCTCCCTCCCTCCATCCCTCCCAACCTCCCTCACTCCATCCCTCCATTTTACCCTCTCTGCCCTCTCACTTGCACTCTAACCATGCTCCCCTCCCATCCCCCACACCCCAATAACATATGTAGGGGAATGTTATCCAGTTTGGGTGATGTAGGTCTGACAGTTCATATGAAGTAGGGACTAGGGCTTCTCTCTTGTCTCTAGATTAAGGCAGTTATCCCACCATGGGGGATGTGTTTCCAAAGTCCTTTTGTGCTCCAGGAATACATCCTGGCTCCAATGTCTGAGGGCCCTTAGACTGCCCAGTCCTTCTGGCTGAGACCCATATTCAGGGGGGCCTGAGTCAGTCCCATGCTGGCTTCCCAGCTATCAGTCTGGTGGCCCGTTAGCTCCTCCTTGTTCAGGTAAGCTGTCTCTATGTATTTCTGCTGCCTGGTCTTGTCCTCTCCCTCTGCATCTGAGTTCTACTTCAACTCAGTGTTTATGTATGAGTATTTGCTTCTGTTTCCAACAGACATTATTTGAGGTCTCCATGGATAAGTTAGTTGTTGATCTCACTCTCTGGATAGGGCATTTATGATAGCCTTTCCACAGAAGAACAAACTGTTAGTTAGCACCAGTCTTGTAGTACTCTAGACCTTTATGTTGCTTGTGGCTTGTGGCTATTATAAAGAGTGATGTTTCCTTGATTTCTTTCTCTGTCTCTTTGTCGTCTGAATAAAGTAGGTCTACTGATTTTTTGAGTTTATCTTGTATCCTGCTAGTTTCCTGAAGGGGTTTTCAGCTGTAGGAGTTCCCTGGTATAGTTTATTGGGTCGCTTATGTAAACTATCATATCATGTGCAAATAGAGACACTTTGAGTTCTTTCTTTCCAATTCGGATCCCCTTGATCTCCCTTTGTTGTCTTATACCATTAGCTAGAACTTCTAGTACGATATTGAAGAGATATGGAGAGAGAGGGCAGCCTTGTCTTGTTCCTGATTTTAGAGGAATTGGCTTAAGTTTCTCTCCATTCATTTTGATGTTGGCAGTTGGTTTGCTGGATATTGCTCTTATTATGTTTAGGTATGTTCCTGTTATCCCTGATCTCTCCAAGACCTTTACCAAAAAAAAGTCCAGGGCCAGATTGATTCAATGCAGAATTCTACCAGACATTCAAGGAAGAACTAATAACAATACTCCTCAAACTGTTCCAAATGATAGTAACAGAAGGTTCATTGCCAAACTTTTTATGAGGCCACAATAACCTTGGTACCCAAGCCTCACAAAGACACAACTAAGAAAGAAAACTACAGACCAATATCCCTGGTGAACATCAATGCAAACATACTCAATAAAATATTGGCAAACCCAATTCAAGAATACATCAGAGAAATCATCCACCATGACCAAGTAGGCTTCATCCCTGGAATACAGCGATGTTTTAACATACGAAAATCTATCAATGTGATCTACCATATAAACAAACAGAAAAAGAAAATCCATATGATTATCTCCCTATATGCAGGAAAGCCTTCAACAAAATTAAACATCCTTTCATGATAAAGGTCTTGGAGAGGTCAGGGATAACACGAACATACCTAAACATAATAAGAGCAATTGACTTTAGTCTTAATAAATAAAATTGATTCATGTGGAGATCATCTGTTAGTAAGTTAACTAGACCCAAGAAAATGATATATGAGATATTATTGGGGAGCAATTTACACAGATGATAATAAAGAACTGTTGAGTTGTTCCAGCTTAGAAGGATGCAGTCCCTGCCCTTCTGATTTGATCTGCAACATAGTAGAGAGAAGTGAGAGACAGAAATGTGGAAAGGGAGTGAGAAATAGAAGGTGGGGGAGTGAGAGAGTTATAGACAGATTGCGAACGAGACAGGTCTACCCCAGGGTTCTCCTCCTTCTGTTCATATACGCAGAACCAAAGGCACTACATAAGAAATAACTTCATGAGATGATCTGAGCAGAAAACCTGGATTTACAAGAACACTCTCCCCTCTAAATGGTGGGTTCACTAGAGGTTCTGAGTGGTTCTTATAGCCTAAGTGACAGGACCAGGCAAGCAGAAGATACACAGCTGCTTGAGAGTGGGATTTGTAACATGGCAACCAAATATTCCGACCATTTGTATACACATAGAAGCCCACAGGACTTCCACCTAAATTACCCTGAGACCCTGAGTGTGGGGGCATTGGTATGAGTCCGGCTACATTTTGCTGGCAAGGGACAATGTGGGGTGGTTTTTTCAGGTGTTGGTGGACTCAGCAGGAGGTGTGCATAGAGAAGTTTTCTCTTAGCTGCCAGGTTGGAGACCTTAGGCATCTGTTCCTTGAGTAGGTGGATAAGGCGGGTTGAGTGAAGCTTCAGCCATAAGCTGAAGTGTGTTGCAGGTAGCACCATTCCGTTCCCCAACCTCAGTATACCTAATGCAAACGTTCATCTGAATACACCTCAATTCAGACTCTGACCTTAAAAAGCTGCCATTAAAGTCTTGACCGGGATGTGGAGCAGATGCAAAGGCATCCACTTTTACATCCACCACCTGATTCCTTGTTTCCTATTCTCCAGGGCAACCCAGGGCAGTTATGCTCTGATTAAGTATGGATTCATTATTTCAGTATTATTGAAGCATTGCATCAGAAACTCTGGGTTTCAGTTTTCCTTTCCACTCACCAGGACTTTTAAGTGCACAGGGAGGCTTTGCTCTTGTGCTCCTGCCCACACAGCAGAACTAATACAGTATTCTTGTTCCTCCCTGGATTCTTTGATCTCACATTTCACCCCAATCAAATAGTCCAGCCCTCCAGATATGAGAGAGTGTTTCCATTGTGTTGTACTTTCCAATTGATTTTCTCACTTCTTTCAATTAGTCACTCAATCTCTCCTGATCTAAAAAGGTTACACCTTTGGAGATGCCTACCTGTCTCCAATTCCTTTGCACCACTAATCTCTGGAATATATTCCCAGACACTTCTCTGAAGCTTTGTCTCTGTCCTCCATAATGTAGGAATGAACTGCTGAGTCAGATGTTTGGTTTCTGCTTGCATCTCTCTCACTTTTAGCACAAGGAGTCCCAGAAGATGGAATGAGCTCCTGACACAGCAGTTGCTGCTGGCAGTTTAGGAATTAAGTTCATACCTACTTTGCATCCACTCTGGTGTTTGACTTGGTGTCATCACTTCTTGGAAAAATCAGTGGCTAGGTTTGTTTACTAGATGCAACATCTTGTTAGCCTCTAATCAACCTGTAAGACTCAGGCATTATGGTAACCTGACTCTGTTACATGGGAGAGTGCACTGAAGAATTTACTCTGCTCAGCCCAGAGTTCCATGAATACTAGTGTGCCCACAGGACCCAAGACCCCTATAAAGACAGATTTTGCCCACTTACACTCCTTCCCTCTTCTCTCTTTCAGGCTCTTTGTTCTCTTGCTGTTATTTCTGCTCTCCCCCCTCTCATCTCTTTGTGCTCCTGTCTCCCCATTCTCTCCTGTCACCTGTCTATGTGTCTGCTTCTCTTTATCTCTTTTTTTGTTTGATTCCATCTCTTTCCCCTTACTAATAAAACTTCTCACTCAAGTTCTGGCTGCCTGGCATGTTTGTACCCCACCTTAGTCACCCTCTCCTTCCATGGAATCTGCAGTGGTCCTCCATGAAGGACTACCATTAAGTTTATCTTAATATTGTATCAAGAGGACGTTGTCATGAGATATTCACCCTACTGGTACCCAAAGATAACTGAGTAGACATCACTGAATTTATATAGTGGTGGTTCAGCTGTAATGTGGGGCAACATATTTTTCCATTATATCTGTCTTTGTTAAAAGTCAATTGTTAGTAGAGCGAGGATGTGGGGATTCAACTCTTTTCCTGACTGATATCCAAAGTGCTGACCTGAATTTTAAATTTTCTTTTCCTACTTGTGTTGATCCCATGGCTGCTCTGGAACTCCTGGGTATATAGTAGCCAACTTAACTGTCTCATTCTCTGTTGTAGCTGGGATTGCTGGATCATGATTAGAGGTACTCCACTACCAAGTTGTAAGGTGAACTTTTAGAACAGGATGACACTACTCATATGCATATCATGGTTAGGGTTTCATTTTTTCTTCAACCTTTTAAAGGATTTTCCTCTATGTGTATGTATATGTTTCTTACAAATGCCTTTCTTGTTTGAAAATGTCCTTGTAGCTTTACTTTTTAAGTCAGAAAATACTCACTAATTTGAAATATTATTTTTTCAAAGTATGTAGGTTACTGTTTGCTAAATTCTAGTGACTAACTATCGGTATTAAAAATGATACAGTTATGATTTGGTTTTTTTTTTTTTTTTGCAATGTTTGTGTCTCTCTGTGGATGTTTTCCTTCCATATACAAGATTTCTTATAATGAACACGCATCTTGCACTCTCTACTTGCAAAAGAGGACCTTCCAGGACTGATAATCCTGCCTCTACCTCCTAAGTGTTGGAGGGGGGGTAAGTGTGCTTCACTTAGCCTCTTACCCTCATTATGTTTTTTAATTTGTATTTGAAAGAGTCTTTCTATTTTGCATAGCCCAGATTCAAAATCTGGCTGTCTCACCATATTACCCATCTGAGTCCTGGATTCATAGGCAATTTGAGCTTGTGAAAAATATGCTGGCTGACCAAGGTTATGTACAAGGAAGAAAACTGGGTAAATAACTCCAAGGTGAACCTCAGACTGTTTTATTTAAAAATTTAATCATCAAAAGAGCTGGAAATAGCTCTAGGCTGGAAAATTTTCCCCAGGGTCTATAGCTGTGCAGCCTGTTCCCATTCTTAGTATCTGGAAATCTGATAACCCAGTATGGATTGTCCCTTATGTGCAGAGTTCTTACCTGTTCCACATCTTGGAGTTAACCCCAGTGGTGTCAGGCCTAATGATATCTGGCAGATGGATGTTACTCATGTTCCTTCCTTTGGCCAACTACAATTTGTACATGTATCTGTGGATATCCATTCTCATCTCATATTTGCCTCTACTCATACTGGAGAAAGGCTTAAGGATGTTAAGAGCCATTGTTTAAAAACCATTGCTTATATGGAAATGCCCCGACAATTAAAAAATGATAATGGACCAGCTTATACTAGTCAGGGTTTTAACCCTTTTTTTGAAAAAAAAAAAAAAAAAAAAGAATTTCATCACACATAAGACAGGCATCCCTTATACGGCTCAGGGTCAGGCCATGGTAGAGCATGTGCATCGCACAATTAAAGCCTGTCATCATAAAACAAAAAAAAGGGGGAGTTTACAGGGTCTCCTCATAATCACATTTCTCTGGTCCTTTATATTTTAAATTTTTTAACTATTCATGGTGCTGCTTGATCTGCAGCCGAGTGGCATTGGCACCCTCGGACATCTGACTATGGCTCAGTTATCTGGAATAATGTCACTAATGGAAAATGGAGTGGCCCCAACTCAGTTCTAGTATGGGCCGAGGGTCAGTTTGTGTCTTTCCACAAGACACAGATAACTCTGTTTGGGTACCTAAGTGGCTGATTCACCATATGTGGAGGGAATGTGATTTTAACAGCCAGAAAGAAGGTCCAATGGGTCTTTAAGAATCTACCCTTCCTGATACCTGTGGGTCTGAGTAGCTATATGTGGCCTTTTATCCTAACCACTAATTATAGTTTGAATCAAGAGGCTATAATTTTACACTTTTATACAAAGGACAAGAATTTCACCTTCATCTCAGGTACTGTATTCTGGTTCCATTCGTATTGTTGTAAACAATGCTAAAAATTTTGGAGGAAATTTCAATTGTTCTCAGCAGGTCTGCGGACTGTAACAGCTGTCGTGGGCCACGTACCCAGGTGTGGAGCAAAGAGGAAAGGAGATTCCGGGATCATGCCTGCCAGTGCTGCCTTCACCCCTGAAGCAACAGTTTCTACCATAGCCCTCTCGCAATTGGTAAATACTGCAAGCACAGTGGATCAACTATCAGGTGATTTGGCTTAAGCCTTAGCTACCCAAATCACACTTTATTATCTAGTACAAATTGGCATTTTTAAACTAAATTTACAAACTAATCTCCTGTAGGAACACTTGAATTTTTGTGAGAAACTCATATGGCTTCTTGTTCTGTCTTTCACACTTATCTGTGTTAATTCATCATTTTTCTCCAGAAATCCTGGAGTTATCAGTTTTTAAGTTATACACATGCTTTAGCCATGCAGATCATTAATATCTATGAAACCTTAATGCCACTTGCCAATGCAGAAGGCCTTTTACAAGGACTTCAACTTGTGAGCAGATCATTGGAGGTTTGTAGCCCTTGCACTTGGTGCTACTTTGCCACAGTATTAAAGAGGCCCAGGCCAACTTTCTAACAAGACAGATACTGTCTTTGGCATGAGGTAAAATGCCTCTGCCCACATGAGGCTAAAAAACTATTCACCAGGGACAGTAAGGCAGAGGGGGCAAATATCCAAGCTAAGATAGGAAGGTTACGGGCCTGGGCGACCTCTCCAATGGCGGGTAAGGAATTATGCTGACGTCTTCTGCCAAATAAGGTAGGTGTTAGTTTATATTAAAAGAAAGAGATACCGGTAGGACCCAAAGCAAATTGAGCAAGCCTGAAGCTGTTGGAGGGAACTCCTTGCACCATGGCTGTTATTGGTACTCTTCCTGCTTTGATAACAAAGCTTGAAACAACACACTCCTTCATAACACACACCTTGTGACAACACATACCTCATGACAATACATACCTCATGAAAACAAACACCTTATAGTGAGGAGCTAAGCCTAAACTTCCTGTAATTTTCCACTGTTCTGTAAGTCGGTAATTAAGCCTGTTCATGCCCCTCAATAAACGGCATTTAGTATTTGGCATTCCGAAATTGCATTGAATGAATCACCCGCTGTCTTGTCTTAATTTCAAATTCTAGGCCTTCACCCGAGATGGTAGCATGGGAGCTACAAAATTTTTTTTTCTTTCATTCTCTTACCTTTAGAACAGCTTGATCACATGGCTTCTCACGGTTGTTTTGATTTACATTGAAAGACCTAAAAAGTAATGTTAATGATGGAATAACCTAAAAACCAATATCTGTTCCTTGGAATTTGCTAGCTTCCTCTCACAAGGCCCTGAGATAAGAATAATTCACACTGCCCCTCCTTTCCTGTGAGTCAACAGGTGGTAAATAGGGTCAAGAGATAGCTGTAACTCTGGTTTGCCCAGACAAGATTAATTAACACACCTGAAGCCCAAAGGTCTGCTGACCCTAATAGCGAGACCATCCGGCCTCCAAGGGTCAGGTACTCAATGGACTGAGGGTCCCACCCCCCTCCCTAAGCTTGTGGGTTTGCCTTTAAAAACACCTGGGCCCAAGGGAGGGGGCTTCTCCCTAGCCTGCGTGCTGGAGGAGCCCATTTGCACAAACGTTTCCTGTTCATTAAAGCCTCTTGAGTTTTGCAGAAACTGGACTGGACATTGAGTTCTTGGGGTATTGACCGAACCTGGAAGACTCCTCATTCTGAGGGTCTTACAACATTTGGCTGATGACTAAGGATTTAGAGCACTGTCATATGTTTCTTTCAGTCATTTCTGATTCCTCAATTGAAAATTCTCTATTAAGTCCTGTACCCCATTTTCTCATATGGTTATTTAGAATTATTTAGCGTTGGTGGTGTGTCATGTTATCAGCCCAACAGAGTTCATTAGATAAGATTCTCTGCTCATGAGATTATTAAATTATTCCATTTGTAAAATCGGTGTTACCTGTGTCCCACATGGGTCAGTTTTGTTGCAAGCTCTCAGAAACTGATGGTGTGAAACAATGCAGTTTTTTAAATCGTTTAAACATTCGATCCTTTAAAATCTATTATTACAAATCAGAAAACACTGGATATCCCAGTGGCCCTCGTTCTCTTGGCACTGGTTCTGGTACCAATCTCATGCTGTGTCAATCGCACAGCAGCCAAACCCATAATGGATGATACCATCATTACATATGTAATCAAAAATGTAACTAATTGGATAGTCCTTCATACTTAACTTCCATAAGATGGAACCAGAGTCCAGTGATTGCCAAGGAAGTAATACTTAGATAATTAAATGAATAAAAATCAAACAAGTGAATGGTGTTTTATACATGACTCCTACAAGACTGCTCAAAACTGAAGAGAAAGTTGAGTTTTTGATTATAGATTTGAACAAAACTTGAATGAATAATGAGATAATTTCTCATAATTCACCCCTAGAGAGCTAACAAAATGCTATAAACATTGACTTAAATAAATAAATAATGAAATCACAAGAGACAATTAACACCAACAAGGTGGATCCAGACTTCACTCTTGCTGGAGTAGAAAAAGGTAAATTTGAATAATGAAATAATCAGATAGTTAGACCGTCTGTCACTCCTGAGTCACGCAAGGTGGCACCAAACTTCAGAGTTCACAGATTATATGAGGAAATGATTTAATAATTACATATTTAAATGTGTAAGTCGTTGAACTTTTTTGTCTCATCAATTCCTGGGCAGGCATGCCAGACATGATAAAGTATGCTGTCATCACGGATTTTTAAAATTCCATAAGTTAATAAAGAGATACTCGTACTGTCTTCCCTGATGAACTCTGTTGGCCTGACATCATCACCAGTACCTGAATCTCTGTTGTGATGCCGCAGGACCTGAGATGATGGGACCACACCTGGCACAGCAGCAGCAGCTAAAATGTTGATATCAGCTGAAAAGATGGCTGCAGCAGGGGCATCTCCAGCAGAGCTGAGAGACAGCAGATCTTGCGTGATCTGGGTCATCATCCTTGTGTGAGGTGTTGGTGATGGTGCCGACCTCCTGGTGCCACTACTTCTTCTAATCGTACATCACAACCGATGTGGAGGTGAGGAGGATGAGCAGGGAGTCAAACCCAGACCACCATGCCTGCCTTGGTGAAGTCCTTGTACTTCTCGGAGGGCACCATGGAATCTTCTGGCCTTAATCACCCAGCATCCCTAGTACTCTGGGTGATGCATAGGTCACCCAGAAACTGCTGTGTCCATGTCTACAACCTTCCTAACCTTGTCCCTGACAGATATTTGCACCCTAATCAGTATAGATGATATCATTGTCCGTCGATTAAATGATTGAAATAATTAAATAAAGCAGTAATAGCTAACTCACAATAAAGAGGTGATGTAGTCTGGAAGGGAAGACTGGCCAGACTCCAATCATGAAGGATGTCGTCATCATGAATTCTAACATTCAGTCATAAAATGTGATGATATTACATATTAACTCCTGAAGAGGGAGCTTTACATGACTCTTCATGGAATAGAGGATTATTGGTTTACATAAATATACAAATCTATACATTATGTTGGGAATTATCAGGAATTGTCAATGTAAATACCATAATTATGTGATAAGATGATCTGCCACACTTGACGCCACAGTGTGGCACCAAACTCCAGGTGTCATGGATGATATAATCATTGTTTTATATAACTAAAGCATCAAACAATGAGTTGATGTAACATCATTAACGTCTCTAATGTGGCTCCAAACCAGACTCGTGAACAACGCTGTCATCATTAATTTAAATAACTTAATTACATAATTTATATTTAGATGGTCGAAAATATTTGGCTCCCACATTGTGGAACAATAATCCACTATCATGGATTATCTAATGTCCTATTTAAATAATGAATTAATAAGATAATCAGAGGATGAAATGGACTGCCATCCTGGACACAATTGTCTCTCCCTTGACTCCCAAAAGATTGTGTGAAACTCCCTGTTTCATATCTTATTTAACCGCAGAGTTTAGTAGTAAAATGTGTAAATGCTGAAATGTCATTTTGTATGCAGGGTTTTACAAGATATCACATATTTAATGTTGGACGGCTGCCTCAAAAGAGATGGACTGCAATCCAATAATCACTAAGTCTTCTCTAACAAATGGATTATCACCTTCCTGAAGGAAGTTAACGATGGAAAACTCATCTTTTGATGAATAATTATGAGTGTTATTATATTTTAATCAATTATATTACTTCTTAGGAGAGAGAGAGCATTCATAAATAGAAGTCTTTGAACTGTTTCTCCACAGACTATGTTCTCTGATATTAGGTAATCTTGAATTGGGTAACCAGTAAAAGCTATCGGCAAAATTCCAGAGATTTGGCTAAGACATTGTGAGGTGAATCACATGCTGTCATTAAATGTTTTAGGAGAGTTATTTTGGGAGATTGTAATGTGCCATGGAAACACTTTATTGAAGCTGCTCTCTGGTCCCTGGCCTGTGATACCAGGATACATAATGCAAGCAGTATTTCCATGCAACATTTATGATCCAACATTTTGTCACATTCTAGAGCACCTCCCACATGCTAAAGTTAGCATACCCACCAATGGACTAACCTTATAGCCTCACTGAGTTTCTCACAAAAACAAAGCAGGGCCCTGATTTTTTTTTTTTTTTTGTTATACACATATTTACCAGTCTCTCTACAACATGCCTATAGTGATATAAGCATGAAAATGAAAGCAACATTATGCCATTCAAGAATATTGATGAGTATTTAAACCTATTTTCTATGCTTCAATTTTCTCATTTGCTGAATGGAAACAACACCATTAATCACCTCTACCATAATCCTTTTCTATTTATTGAAAAGAAAATAAATTCTTCATTCTCTTACCTTTAGAGCAACTTGATCAAATGGTTTCTCAGAGTTGTTTTGATTTGCATTTGGCTGATGAATAAGGATTTTGAGCACTGTCTTATGTTTCTTTCAGACATTTTTGATTCCTCAACTGATAATTTCCTGTTGAGTCCTTTATCCCTCTTTCTAATATGATTATTTAGAGTTATTTAGAATTGGTGGTGTGTCATGTTATCAGCACGATGTAGGTCATTAGCTAAGATTCTCTGATCATGAGATTATTAAATTATTCAATTTTTAAAGTCAGTGTTGACTGTGTCCTTCATGGGTCACTTCTGTCGCAACCTCTAAGAAAATTAGCATGCATAGTTTTATAGTTGTTTAAAATCTTTAATCATTCGATCATTAAAAAAATATTATTACATAATCAGTAATCACTGGATAACCCAGTGTCCATCATTCTCTGGGCACTGCTTCTGGTACCAATTTCCTGTATGTGTCAATCTCACAACAGCCAAACCCATAATGGATGACACCATCATTATTTACATAACCAAATAAGTAATGAATGGAAAGTCCTGCATACTTAACTTTCATAAGATGGAGCCAAACTCCAGTGATGGTCAAGGAAGTATTACTTAGATAATTAAATAATGCCACACGATTATCTCCCAGGGAGGAATGGCCAGACTCCAGTCATGACAGACAACATCATCTATTTCAATGATTAATATGTAAGGAAAAAAAAATTGAACAGCGACATGGTGGTGCATACTTAAGTCCCACATGGAGAAGTCAGACTCTTCTCTTCCTGGAATAAGGATTTATTTAAAAACTTACATTGAAAATCAATTAATTGGCATTTTATGTTAACTCTGACAAGATGGCACCAAACTTGTAAACCTATGGCTGAACTAACGATCTATTTCAATAGCTAAATAATCAAGTAATGTGATGATGTTACATCATCAACTGCTAAAACCTGACTCCAAAAGGCACTTATGGTCCATATCATCACCTTTATATTAAATACGGTAATGAAATGATGAATTATTATTTAATTTCCTAATTTTACACTTAAATAAGTTAGTGTAGTATTAGATGATTTGATGGTCTGGCACGATTGACTATAAGAAGGAGGCTCAAAAGTCCAGTGATCACTGAATATATAATGACAGATTTTCATAATTAAATGAATACAAATTAAATAAGTGGATGGTGTTTTATCCATGACCCCTACGAGATTGCTCAAAACTGAAGACATCATTGAGTTTTTAATCATAGATTTGAACAAAAAATGAATGAATAATGAGACAATTTCTCATAATTCACCTCTAGAGAGATAACAAAATGATATCACCATTGATTTAAATAAATAAATAATAAAATCACAGGAGACAACACCAACAAGGTGGATCCCGACTCTACTCTTCCTGGAGTAGAAAAAGACAGATTTTGGTAATGAACGAATCAGAAATATAGATTGTCTGTCACACTTGAATGACACAAGGTGGCACCAAACTTCAGGGTTCACCGTTTATATAATGAAAGAATTTAATAATTACACCTTTACATATGTTAGTCTTGGATATTTTTTGTATTATCAATTCCTGGGCAAACATGCCAAACATGATAAATTAAGCTGTCATCAATGATTTTTAAAATTCCATACGTTAATAATCAAACAATCATACTCTCTTGCCTGAAGAACTCTGCTGGCCTGACATCATCACCTGTGCCTGAATCTCTCTTGTTGTGGGGCAGGACCTGAGATGATGCACCCATACCTGGCAGAGCAATAGTAGCTAAATTTTGATATCAGCTCAAAAGATGGCTGCAGCAGGGGCATCACCAGCAGAGCCGAGAGAGAGAGAGCATTTCTTCCGTGTACTGGATCGTCATCCTTTAGCGAGGTCTTGGTGATGTAGCCGAACTCCTTGTGACACCTTTTCTTCTAATCGTAGATCACAACCAATGTGAAGATATGGAGGAAGAGCAGGGAGTCAAACACCCAGACCACCATGCCTGCCTTTGTGACATATTTGTACTTCTCGGAGGGTACCATGGAATATTCGCAACTCAATCATCCAGCATCCATAGTACACTGGGTGATGCATAGATCATTCAGGAAGTGCTGTGTCCATGTCTACAATATTCCTAACCTCGTCTCTGGCAGATATTTGCACCCTAATCGGAATCAATGATGCCATTGTCCATCATTTAAATCATTTAAATGATTAAATAAGTCAGTAATAGCTAACTATCACAATGAAGAGGTGATGTAGCATTTAACTGGCAGGGAAGAATGGCCATACTCCAGTCAGGAAGAATGTCATTGTCATCAATTGAAACAATTAATCATAAAATGTGATGATATTGTATATTAACTCCCCAAGAGGGAGCTTTACAGGACTCTTCATGGAATAGAGGATTATTGGTTTACATAAATATACAAATATTTACATTATCTTGGGTACTAACAAGAACTGTCAGTTTAAATAATTTAATTACAGGAATGAGTGCTCACAAGAGAAAATATGCACATATGAAAATCTGTTTAGAGATTTGAATTAATTTTACTTATGTGATGTCAGTGTGTGAGTTTGTGACTGTTCATGGTGTTTGAAAATAAGATTATACCCTTGAGAATACCTGTAGGAGGAACTACAGTATATTCTCATAAAACAGACATGAGTCATGGCAATGAACTTTTCATAATTTTTTTTTCATTTGTGTCTCTAACCCTGTATATGTTTTAAGTCCTTTTTTAACATCTTGATATCACGTTATAGAGAAGAAATCATGGAAGAGAAAACCTACATCATATAAAAAAATTAGTGAACATATTAGACATCATACTTGACTTTAGTCTTAATAAATAAAATAAATTCATGTGGAAATGGGGTGTTAATAAGTGTACTAGACCCAAGACAAATGATAAATGAGTATATTACTGGATAACAACTTACACAGATGATAATAAAGACCCGTGAAGGCGTTCCAGCTCAGGAGGATTCAGTCCCTGCCATTCTGATTGGATGTGCAACATAGGAGAGAGAAGTGAGGGACAGAGAGATGGAAAGAAAGTGAGAAATTGAGTGAGGGAGAGTGAGAGAGTTACAGACAGATTGGGAACGAGAGAGGGTCCACCCCAGGGTTCACCACCTTCTGTTCAGAGCCAAAGGCACTGCATAATAAATAACTTCATGAGATGATCTGAGCAGAAAGCCTGGATTCAGAGGAACACCCCCCCCACCAAATGGCAGGTCCACTAGAAGATCTGATTGGTTCTTACAACCTAAGTGACAGGACCAGTTGAGTAGAAGATACACAGCCACTTGAGAGTGGGATTTAGAACAGGGCAACCAAATAATCCAAACATTTTTATACACATAGAAGCCAGCAAGGCTTGACCTAAGCAAAACTGAGTCCCTGATGTTGACACATTTGTCTGAGTCTGGCTTCTTTCTGCTGGCAAGGGACAATGTGTGGTGGGGAAGTCAGGTGTTGGTAGACTTAGCAGAGGTGTGGGTAGAGATGTTTTCCCTTAGCTGCCATTCTGGAGACCTCAAGCCTATGTTCCTTGAGTAGGTATAGAAGGAGGTTTGAGTGAAGCTTCAGCCATAACAGTGAGTTGCAGGTAGCACCATTCTGTTCCCCAACCTCAGGGTAACTAAATGAAGCTTTCATCTGAATTCACCTTAATTCAGTCTCTGCCTTTAAAAAGCTGCCATTAGAGGCTCGATCAGGGGGTGTGCCGTATACATGTTTGTACCCCACCTTTGTCACCCTCACCTGCCATGGAATTGCCCATGGCCCCAATGCATGATCACCTTTTAGTTTTATCCTAACATTGAAGATAGAGAACAAAGAGATATCCAACCTACCCATACCCAAGATAAGTACACATCATTGAATTTAAAGATTGGAGGCTAAGCCATTAAGTGGATCAATGTATTTCTCTTATTGACCTGTCTTTGTCAAAAGGCAATTTGGAGCAGAGGGAGGATGTGAGGATTCAACTCTTTGCCTGACTGACATTCAAAGTGCTTACCTGAATTTTAAAATTTCTTTTCATTCTTGAGTTGATCGCATTGCTCATCTGGAATTCCTGCCTATAACTTTACTGTCTTAGTTTTTGTGGTAGCTGAGTTTGCTGGATCTTGATTATATGTACCAACTACTCTATTTTAAACTGAACTTGTAGAGAAAGATGACACTTGTCATATACATGTCAGGGTTAGGGATTGAGTTTTTTCTTAAACACCTTAGAGGATTTCCCCGTGTTGTGTGTGTATGTATCTTACATATGTTTTGTTCATATTTAAAGGTGTCCGTGCATCTTTTTTTCCAGTTGGAAAATACTCTCCCAATTGAAATATCTTTATATTTTCAAAATAGGTTACAGCGTGTTAAATTCTGGTGTCTAATTATATGTATCATAGATAATAAGGTTTTGACTTGTTCTGTTTTTGTCTGCAGTTTTTGTGCTTGTCTGTGGGTCCTTTCCCTCTGTACACAAGATTTCATGTAGTAAACACTGATCTTGAAATCTCTATTAGCAAAAGAGTATCTTACAGGCCTGATTCTCCTGCATCCACCTCTACATCCTAAGTGCTGGGTTGCAAGTGTGTGTCACTGTGCCTCTCACATTTCCTTGTTTTTTAATTTTATTTTTTTTGAGAGAGTCTATCTATGTTGCTTAGACTGGCCTCAGTTTATGAATCCAACAAACCTTCAGGTGTTTATTGAAAAAGGGAGTGAAGGAAAGGGTACGTGTTGTTAACCTATTGGTGGCAGCAATAGAAAAAGAGAGAAAACTGGCAGGAGTTACTTGCTTATTAAAAAGGGAGCAGTTTAGAACTAGGCTCTTCAGCTGTGGCCATAGAAACTGGAGTCATGGAGGTTTCATTGCCCCAGGTCCTCGTGGCCTCTGCATGCACAGTCTTTATAGGGTCATTTGGCATAGCCATCTAAACTTTAACAGCCTTTGAGATGTCATTGTAAAGTGTTCATTTCTTAAAGACAAGTCCAGGAGGCAAGGGAAGGTTGTCTATAGAAAGCAGAGAAGATCGATTCCAGGGCTTGGAAGGAACCTGAGCTTTAGAGAGGCCTGTGACCTGGAAAGGTTTCATATCTCAGTAAATAAGGATCAGGATAAACAAATAGGCCGAATAGATGTTTATTCAGGGAGAAATAACTTACAACCTAGACAGATGAACACCAGGAAATTCAACCCGATCCTCTCCTGTCTGAGTCACGCCAGAAAGAGAGCACCTTACTTGGCCCCCTCCGACCTCCTTCCACAGGTCACTTCCGCCCATTGCTCCACCCCCCAATGGGTGTGGTCAGTGCTACAGAAGGACTATCTCACTAAGGTTTCATAAGAAGAAGATACTGGCCCTGGAGAGGTCTTGTATGGAGTGACAGTCAGGTGCTAAGGAGAAACCACCAGGGCAGGAAGAGGAGATTTTGGGAGTAGGAATAGGGCTAGGTTGCCTAGGGAGAGGGAGAATCCAATAAATCAATCATTATTAGGCAGCACATACTTTTCTGTGTGTTATCATTTCCCCTGTTATTTACAAAACATTCATATTATAAAATGTTATAAAGGACACTAGTTGTAAGTGTGGTGACAAAGGCCTTTTAATTCCAGCACTCAGGAGGCAGAGGGAATTCTTTCTATTTGAGGCTAGTTTGGTCAACAAAATGATCTTCAGGACAGCCTGAGATTCAGAGAGAAAACAAGTCTGGAAAAGCAAACAAACAAACAAAAAAAAAAAACCACTGCAAGAAACATCCTTTTATGTATCCCTCAAAATGATGAACAAAATACCCCATGTGTTCTAATAGTCTTCCTACTCTTCAAGCCTTGCACTAAGGATTTTTTTTTTTTTTTTTTTTTTTGCAATTTTTGCCTGTGGGGGAAAATGTTTGCATTGTGTCTGTCATGTAAAATAATTTTTGCATGGGATTTCCTATTTACTGGCTGATTATTCTTTTCTCCACCAAGGTGTGTCTCTGGTGCACAGTGTTATTAAACTTTAATAAGCATCGCTCAAGTCTTTCTCACCTTGTTGTGTGTATTGACATTCCCACATGGTATGTGTGTCTGTGTGTGTGTGAGTGTGGGTGCAAGCATGCAGGTGTGTGCATGCGAGTGTGTGTGTGTGTGTGTGTGTGTGTGTGTGTGTGTGTGTTTGTAGAACAGAAGACAACTTTTGGCGACTATTCTCCCCACCATGAATCTCACACATTTCACTCATATCCTCTAGACTGGATTCTGAAAATGATTTTATCCCAATTTCCCTTTCTAATCTGGCCTGTTTGCATCTTGATACTTTGTTGAGTTTATTCTTTCATAACTTTTAATAAAAATATTTGCTTTTGTTATGTGAATTGTGTCTGCATGTATGTATACAATGCCTATGACTGCCTGAAGAAGACACAAAAGAGCACTGGATAACATAGAGCTGGAGTTATAGGCTGTTATAAGTCAATAGACATGGATACTGGGAAATGAACACAGGTATTTGACAATAGAAGTAAGTACTCTTTGCCTCAGACCTAGCTGTACTATTCCTAATTCATATTTGTAATTAAAATGTTTTTTCTTGTATAATTTTAATTATATGGTTTTTATTTTTGTTTTGTTTTTGTTGTCAAGCACATGCCTGTGCACATGTGCTACCACACAGACTTTAACAATCCAAGGAAACTCTCTGGAGATGGTTCTAGCTTCTTTCACTTTGGGTCACTGGAATTTAACTCAGGTTGTCCAGTTTTGTGAGAAGTGCCATTTCCCAATGATCTACCTTAAAGGACAATAATTTTAAATTTTGGTTTAGTTTAAATACAGAGTATAGGGTTTCATCGTGGCATCTTTATATACGTGTGATTATGTGCTTCCTTGTTTGTTTTCTTCCCACAATACTCTCCTCTTTGACCCTCCCCATCTCTAAGGGATTCCATTTCTTCTCCCATTTACTTTTAAAACGTATTTACTAGTTTTTTCAACTAAACTTTGCAAGTTTGCAAGTAAGCTTGTTGAGTGATTTTTGTATCTATCAAAATAGGCTTCAAAGAAAAATTAATCAAAACAGATGGGGAAGAACAATTCCTATTCAAAGAAAAACTCCAGCAATATGACATTTGATATTGCCCCAAACACAAGATTGGGAAATATACCCAAGAGGATTAGACAGCAAGAAGCTATTAAACCAGGGTTAAAATTAACAAAATAGAAACAAAGAAAAATAAAATTATTCAAAGAAAAACATATTTTTTTGAAAAATCAACAAGATGGACGAAACATTATCAAAATTAACTTAGAGATACAGAGATAATATAACAATAAATTCAGAAATTAAAAGGGGACATAACAGTAATCAACAACACCATAGAAAATACTTTAAAAACACCTCATTCACCCAAAGTGGGAATAGTAAAGAATTACATATTTTTCTTGGTAGGTACCACATATCAAAGTTCAATGAAAACAGCATGGAGAAATTAAATAGAGACCTATTACCCATAATGAAACAAAATGAATCATTACAAGCCTCTCAACTAAAAATAAATAAATAAATAAATAAATAAATAAATAAATAAATAAACAAAAGCTGAGTGCAAGTTTGTTTTACCATTGGATTTTACCAGACTCAAAGAAGAGTCACAAATGGTACTCCTCAACGTATCCCATGATATAAAAACAAATGAAACTTTACCCAATTTATTTTATGATGCCACAGGTACACAAATATCCATGTGTTCAGGCTCTTTTTTCAAGTAATCATAGATAATTTATGTCAGATGCTACTACATCATATATCTTGAACCTAATGTATGGTACAGTGGATATTTGTGTTTCTGTATAGCCTTTAACAATTTGAATATTTCAACCAGGTAGACAGTTTCTGGGGATTCCAATTTCAAAAATCCATAGCAATTCTACCTGATGACCTTGAGATCATTAACCAAACTCAGCACAAATGTCCAGAGCTGTGGGAACTATAAAGATAATTAGAGACCAATTTCTCTCATGAGCATAGGTAAACAAATAAAAACCCTTACAAACAGATTCCAAGAACACTATAAAAAGATCATGCAATCCAATAAAAGAGGCCTCATTTGACATAGGGTGTAATAGTACATCTACAAAAAGAACAGTAAATATAATCCTCTATAAAAGAGGAGAGAGAGAGATAAATTCAAAGTAAGGCTGATAAACCTGGACAACAAGTAAAGTTTGTAAACTCTATATCTACTCAATATTCTAATTGGAGTACTAGTTAGAGCAATGAATCATTGAAAGATATCAATAGAATATAATTTGGAAAGGAAGATGGTGGGCTATTATTACTTACAGGTACACATCAACGACATTAAAACTCAGCAAGGGAAGAACAGGTGATAAACACTTTCAATAAATTGACTGTGTAGTACAGTAACAATAAAGCAACCAACCAACCAAACAACAAACAAATAGTAGTACTTCCATGTAAAAACAACAAACAGCCTAAGCAAGACATAAAGGAAATAGCAGTCATCACAACAGCCTCAAATAATATAAAATATGTTCAAGTAATTCCAATAAAGCAAGTGAAAGAATGCATGTGAAACACCTTTAAGTATATGAACAAAGAGTTTGAAGAAGATATGAGCAGATGTAAAGATTTCTAGTGCTCATGATCAGTAGCATTAACCCAGTCAAAAGGCCATCCCTCTAACAACAATTTACAGATTCACCACAATACCCATAAAAATTACAACAAACTTCATTAAAAACTTAGAAAATACAGTTTGTACCTTCATATGAAAAACAAAAAGCATAGGTAAAACAATTCAACAGTAAAAGAATAGCATGGCTCTGGCCAGAAAACAAACATGTTCAACAATGGAATGAATTAAAGACCACGGCATATAATCAAAACACAGGTGGACATTTGAATTCTGATGAGGAAATTCAGAAATAAAAAATGGAAAAACAAAACAATAGCACCTTCAAAAATGGTGCAGGTAAAATTGAATTTTTATATGAAGAATTGAAATAGATTCATTTACATCCACCTGCACAAGACTCAAGGCCAAGTGTGTTAATTTTCCCAACAGAAAATCAGACACACTAAAACAAAAACAAGACCAAGTGTGGAAAACTGGCAAAGGAGACAACTTCCTGAACAGACCAACAATTAATAAATGGGACCTCATAAAACTGTAAGGATTGTGTAAGATCAAGGACACTTAACTGTGAAAGCAATGACATCATGAAAAAAAAATTGATTTCCACAGTTCTTAGTGCTAATGCCAACTACAATAAAAGCAGGAAACGAAACTCCTTCTTTCCACCTCCCTTTTTGTACTGTGGCCACCATTGCATTGGTCAGTGAAATCAGTTCATACACAGGTCCCTCTTCATGGGTAAGTCCCTCATAAAATCAGAGGGATTAGAAGAAACACATCTCCTGTGGTATTTTCTCTTTCACAAAACAATGAGTGTCCTGCCTGGAAGCAATGCAAAACTGTCTACCCAGGAGAAAGCATCAGAGTCTGGATTAAAATTACAAACAACTCATCAATTAAATAGTGTCAGGCAAGACTGAGCCACAGGACTCATTAGCATAAACAACTTGTTCCTAAGTTTCCTAATGCTGTGTCACTGTAATACAGTTGGTTCTTCCTGTTCTGGCAACAACACAACTATAAAATTGCTTTTACTACTACCTCATAACTGCTACTATTATGAATCATATATATCTGTGTTTTCTGATTCTAAACATCTATATGGAAGTCCATCCTAATTGGAAAGTGAATACTGAGTAGTTTAAACTTCCCACCATAAACTGTGCACACATCAATTCTGTCAGTTTTCATTCACATGGAAAAAATGACTGCATGCTGCTAAGGAGACATGAGTGACAGGGAATGGTGAGAAGAAATTATAAGACAGCATTGTTCAAAGTCATGTGCTACATGTGAAGAAGAAGAAACTTATCCCAGTTTAGCTGGAGATTTGTGCCACATTCAACAGCAAGTCCCTTGCTAATGTGAACCAATGGATTTGGTTATTAAAGGAAGTATACAAATGTTGAAGGAGGATAATCAGACAATAAAGCACAAGAGGAATGCAGGATAACTCAAAAACATTGTAAACAAATCCACAGTGGCCTTGGTACAGACAACCATAATCCCAATACTAGGAAATTATGAAATCAAAACTCTGCTGTATTCTGGTCCTTTTCCATTATGGTAACTCCAGCAGCTGAATGCCTACCATTTCCCCCTTCAATGTACACTAAAAACTATTCCTTCTATTTTGATTTGAATGCTGGAGACATGTTCCACACAGAATTCCTTTTCTGGTCACTGCAATGGATATATGACTACTGGACTCAAATTTGTAATTTGAAAACTCAGAGATGGTACAGCCCATTAATTTAAGTATTTAGTTTGTAAAATAAGAGGGAAGTAAGTTCATTGATCTCGAGAATAAAAGGCTGGGAACAAAAGTCACCTGAGCTGAAACATTTTCAATAATTATGGAGATACAGCTTTACTATGTCTTCCAAGGCAGAATTCTCCACATATTTAAATGAGTAACAAACCCAAATATCTTTAAGAACTCTGAGCATCAAACTCTGGCTAATCTCAAAGAGGTGATGTTGTGCAATTTTATTTTAGTATATGTTAATCTCTTTATGCCTATGAACATATTTTAAATGATGGTGGGAAAGGTGATGTTGAGTTTATTTAGCTCTAGGAAGCTGTGGTTATTTGAATGTCTAGAGCATCCTGATGGTCTAATGAAGTGCTGACTGACCAAGAACAAGACAGAAGAAAGGATAGGCAGGGCTGAAAGGCAGATAGTAAGTAAATATGAGAAGTGCAGCACAGAATGAATATGAGAACTCCAGCAGAAGAGATGAAGGGGCAAGGAAAGCACATACAGATATCTTAAGACAGAGCAAGAGTAAATAAAAATAAGATACACAGAAGTAAGGAATGAAAATAATCACAGAGGCCAAAGGTGGATTGGGTAACATAAAGTTAAAAAATTTAGCAAAAAAAAAAAAAAAAAAAAAAAAAAATCCAAGGTAAGCAAGTACAGGTATTAACAAATAAGAATAAGAATAAGGTCCAGTGTGTTATTTATTTGGAAGCAGGATGGGGATCCCTCCCAAAAGACTGAATTGCAAAAATCACAAAAATAAGACAGTCTAGAATCAATTTTCCATCCCATGTATGATATCATCCTTAATCCTTTGTTAGGTTCAGTCCAAAGGATATACTTCTAACAATTTAAAAAGGGTCAGAAGAATTTAAATGCAGCCACAAAGATGGTTGAAGACTTACAGAGAAAAAAAAATCTATCTTTTCAACCTTAAATTGTGACCTACAGTATAGAGGTGTCTCAATACATTTTAAAGATGTATAAGAGCCTGTGAATCACACACATACAAAGGATGAAAGACACAAATACAGAAAACATTAAGGACAAGTCACATGTCTAGACCATGTCCTTAGACCAAAATTCCTTTTGAGTTATTTTAACTTCAGATTATGGCTGATTTTTACCTCTGAGCATTATGCCTCACAGAAAGCCATGTTTGCTTCTGTGCAGGACCAGGAGTTAATCTAAACTAGGTCTTCCTGTTGTCTAGGACAGGGCTGTGACATCACTGTAGAGAATTCCCTTTTTAAGCTTTAGTTTATGTAATGTATATGACTGTCTGCTCCAATGCATTTGTGCACGGTACCTGCAAAGAAGTGGTGGAAGATGTCATTCTGTAAATATGGTTCTGTAATTGGTTAATGAATAAAGCACTGTTGGCTAATACCAAAGCAAAATAGGTGAGATTGGAGACTAGGAGGACAGAGGGAGAAGTAGGGAGGAGATTCAAGATGTAAGATACAAAGAGAGCAGAGTGCTGGCCCCTCACTCTGCTAAGATAAGGCCACATGGAAATACTTAGATTAATAGAAATGGTTTAATATTAAGACACAGCTAACCAATAAGAAATGCTAGTAACAGGCTAACAACTTTATATCTAATACAATGCCTCTGTGTGTTACTTGGGGGCTGGTGCAGCAGTGAGAACAGGAAAACCACTCATAACAGGATGTTTGTCTGAAGCCACCTAAGCAAAGTACCTGCAAAGGGTAGGACAGGGTACCATCTCCCTTTATCTCAAGTTACAGAAAATGGCTGGCTGTCATGGTTTCTGGTAATGGAACATGTGTCCTCTGTAACAACAACCAGTGCTGACTGCTGAGATATATTTCTAATCAGCTTCATTATTTAAAATTTATTCTCATGCCTTTTATTTAAACTGTATTTCACCAATTTACCCCTTCATGCCTTTTCTCCATTTCTTCACATATTCTTCCCTTGAAATTCCTTTCTTGTTAAGCATGTATGAATGAATTTGTATGCACAAACATGCCAATAAAACCAATTGAGTACAATTCTGCTGGTTGTGTATATATGGTTGAGCACTGAACATGTGGTATTGGATATGCAATCAGGGAGCTCCTCCTTTCCAGAGGCTAATACTTTCAGGAGTAAGGGTATGGACACAAAGTGATCTGGGCTATCTTAGTCAGGAATCAGTATCAAGAATAAGAAAGATAGGGTGGTAATTAGCTTAGTTAACAATTGCTTGTGAGAAAGCCCTGAATTCCTAGAGCTTTGGGGAAGACTAGGGATACTGTCCTGATCCAGTCACAATCCGCCTTTGTTCTTTGGTTCTTCTACCACACCCAATGAGAGACAGGCCAGCTGCTGGCACCAAGAAGACAGAAGAACACTGAAGAAGCTCCACCCACAAAAGTGGCAATGCTAGCCACTGGGCAATCCTGCCTTGCATCTAAATTGCTGCAAAGGGCTCTAAGGACCGTGGACAAGAGGGCAGTGGCATCGACTTTCTCCACGTTGCTTGGGCCAATGCTAGGTAAGTCTTCCAAAAGCTCCTAATCCACAGGTTTCGTGCCATCAGCAGAAGGCAGACGTCCTTAAAGCCTCTAACTTCAACAACTGTGGAGGACCTGGGGTGGCTGTCCATACTGCCAGCTAGTAAGTCCCTGTTAATCTAATCATTCAGGTAAAATATTATCCTTCTCAAGAACTCTGATGCTTTTGACGGATGGTAGCTTTGTCAGCTTAAAGCAGCAGCCAAGGCTCCAAGTGTTCCAAAACAGATTTCAAAAATGGAAATCTTAAGGTTGCTACTGTTTATGGACTTAACATTAATCAATAAAGTTTTAACAGTATTAAATACCATACTATGCCACTATATGATCAGAACTAAGTATAAACTTACAATTAAGGTGCTTTTCATTGTGCTAAAAATTTGCAAGTTGTATGTGTTAATTCTTTCAGCCAAATCATTTATAACATGAGTATGCTGCTAGTGTGTCTTAATATTTATGTTTTTGCAAAATCAAAGGATTCTTTTAAGTTCCAGGGAGCTGAATTGGATCCATTTACAGGTCAGATCCACTCCAAATAATTATTAGTCAATATTTCCCTGGACTTGGGACTTCCTAACATTGTCCTGGGACCTCCTTGGGAGCCCCTCCCCCACCTTACTTCTCCCATTAAATACTTAGACCTAATGTACAAAAACTTAACCTTGTTCTCTGCTCTGCTAACATCTTGTCAGATCTCAAAGAGATGCCAGAGCTCCATACTGTCAGAACTCTGATGAAACAACCAGCTACCAGGACATGGCAACATCCCAGCTTTCTTGGATCACCCAAAGATGATCTAAGCCCCCAAGTCAGCAGGAAGTAGTCTTGACAACTCAATGTCTTTATTCCCTAACCAGCCACGCCCAGCCCCCACCATTTTAATAACAATAAGAGGTAGAAATGTCAGGAACTAGCAGCCAGCTGACACCCCCCCTTGCCCACGACGATGGGCGGCACGCTCATGGCCATGTCATCGTTATGTCAGCCTAACCTGGTGGCACAAAATTTACCTGGCTGCCAGAGGACTCAGTTATGCATGCACAAGCCACCCTTTTAAAGCAAGCATGCAAAGGGTGCCTCTCACTCTTGCTCTCCCTCTTGGTCTCCCTCTCTGGCCTCTGTCTCTCTCTCTCCTGCTTTTGGTTGGCCACTAGCTAACCTTCTCTCAATAAACTCAATGTGGGCACTGAGTCTCATATTTGTGTTTCTTAGGCATTAGCTGCAGCAAAAGCACAACATTAGTGCCGAAACCCAGGCAGGCTCTCCTTGAGGGTCACTGGCAGCTGTCTGCTGGTGGGCAGCCAGCCAGAGATACTTGAGATCCTGTTTCTGATACCAGGGGTTGCCTCAATCCCCCGTTCACTGGAAATACCACCCCACTGGTTTCAATTAGGTAAGGTACCCTTTTAAATTTTAACCCATTTCCTTAAGGTCGGGGACATTCCTCAAGGGTGGAAGACATACTGCCCAGGGCGGTATATCTACTCCGCTCTTGAACTGCTGAGTCCTTCCGGCCTCTGTTGGCCATGGCAACATTTTCTGGCTGACGGGCTTCGAATAACGCTCTGCCATTCTCGCTTATGGTGTGGCCACACTCTTGAGTTCCAAGACTGCATGGTCACTTTCTCTCCACCCATTGGGAATAAACCAGCCAAGAAAATACACCCCACCACTCCACTGGGATGCCTGATAGAAAATTTAAAACACTCTCACTTAATGCCACTTGTAAAGGTACCCAGACTTATTTACTTTTGTACTGAAAAGTAGCCTAGATTCCCCTAGAAAATAATTCAAATTGGCCACGTAAACGGCCCTCTAGATCCCAATATTTTACAGGATCTTTCAAATTACTGCCAGTGAACAGGTCTATGGAAGGAGTTTTATCTATATCTCTGCTAAACATTCTGCTAAACAATCTTTCCCTAAATTTGTTTCTGTTCACTTCCCACCACACTCAAATTTTCCTGCCTGCTCCAGCTGCAATCTGTCTCAGCGCGGTGGTCTGAGCTGAGGCAGCATCTGCGTTAGACAAAATTACATCTCAAAACTTTACGATTTCTGCCAACTCTTGGGAATATGTTTATGGCAGCCACCATCTTGACCATGTGGCCTAGCTTCACCCACCATGGTTCTTCTTTCTGCTTCATCAGCCATCTAGGCAGAAGGAGTCTAGCCAGCTTCTGCCGCTAACAAAACCTGTAATAAATTTACCTTTTGCCTTTTATTCTTTGTCTGTAATATCTTTTTTCTCTGATTATGTTATACATAGCTTCACACTCTAGTCCTTCTCAATTTACCCAGTCATGTATAATATATCTGTACACTTGATTTCAACTTAACTTTAAGTAAATGTAAGCTAACTTCATACAACTGAAATTCAACTGTTCTAAGTCTCAAATATTTCTAAATTATTATGTGCCTTTAAATGGTGGTAAACCTTTAAGGTTATAAATGTCTATTTCAAGCTAAGAAAATATTTATGCCAACCAGTCTTTCCTATAAGCTGTATATAAATGTTAAGTCTCTATTATCAAAGGGAGTATTTCTCTACCTCTTTGTCCTTTACAGTTATATGTCTAACCTAAGTTAAAACCATTTACGGACAGGCTGCATGGCTCTGAGTAAAACATCTCCCCACAGACTCTCAGCTTAGATCCAGTTTTACAGATAGATTAATTAATTACAGGGATAAAGCCATACCTAGCCACCTATGTGCTTAAGGCAAGTAACTAAAGAATATTTTGTATACTAAAGTATGCTAAACAGTCAGACAGCTCTAAAATGCTCAGAGATCTAGAGAATATGGCATTTAAAATGTTTCATTAAAAAGCTTTTATAACAGAGAGACAGGCCAGTTGCTGGCACCACCCATTTTCTCCAAGAAGAGTGATAGACACTGAAGAAGCCACCCATAAAAGTGAACTAGCCACTGAACAATCCTGCCTTGCATCTCAACTGCTGCAAAGGGCACTAAGAAGTGTGGACAAAAGGGCAGTGGAGTCGATCTTCTCCACGTCGCTTGGGCCAATGGTAGGTAAGTCTTTCAAAAGCTCCTAATCCACAGGTCTCATGCTATCAGTGGAAGGCAGACATCTTTAAAGCCACTAAGCTCAACAACTGTGGAGGACCTCAGGGTGGCTGTCCATGCTGCCAGCTAGTAAGTCCCTGTTACTCCCTAATCATTCAGGTAAAATTTTATCCATCTCAAGAACTCTTATGTTTTTGATGACTGGTAGCTTTGTCAGCTTACAGCAGCATCCAAGGCTCAAATTGTTACAAAACTGATTTCAAAACTGGAAACCTTAAGGTTGCTAGTATTCATAGCCTTAACATTAATCGATAAAGTTTTAATAAGCTATCAATCCAATTCTGAGGGAGTACTGAACATCATACTATGCCATTATTCGATCATAACTATAACTATAAGCTCACAATTAAGGTTCTTTTCATTGTGCTAAGAATCTGCCAGTTGTGTTAATTCTTTCAGCCAAATCATATTAACATGTGTATGCTGATAAAGTGTCTAATATTTATGTTTCACAATCCCAAAGATTCTTTGTATTCCCGGGAGCAGAATTGGATCCGTTTACAGGTCAGATTCACTCCAAATAATTATTACTCAACTTTTTCTTGGCCGTGTGTCTTCCTAACCTGGTCCTGGGACCCCCTTGGAAGCCTCTCCCCCACCTTCTCCCATTAAGTACTAAGACCTAAGAGACAGAAACTTAACATTGTCCTATGCTCTGTTAACATCTTGCCAGGTCTCAAAGAGATGCCAGAGCTCCATACAGTCAGGACTGCGATGAAACAACCAGCTACCAGGCCGTGTCAGCACCCCAGCTTTCTCGGATCCCCCAAAGATGATCTATGCCCCCAAGTCAGCAGGGAGAAGTCTTGAAAACTCAAAGTCCTTACTCCCTTCCCTGCCACACCCAACTCCCACCTTATTAATAACAATAAGAGGTGGGATTGTTAGGAACTAGCAGCCAGCTGCCCCCTGCCCCCAAGGATGGGCGGGACACTCATGGCCTTGTCATGACTATGTCAAGCTTTACCTAGCTGCCAGAAGACTCACTTATGCATGTGCAAGCCCCCCTTTAAAAGCAAGCACACCCCTCTCTCTGGTGTCTCTCTCTCTCTGCTCCCCTCTTGATCTCTGTTTCTCTCTCTCTCTCTGCAACAATGATATAATACTAAAAATAATGATAGCAATAATAATGGTAATAATAGCAGCAATGATATAATACTAAAAAGAACGATAACAATAATAATAATGGTAATAAATAACAATATTTTTGTAAGACCCTCAGAATGAGGAGTCTTCCAGTTTCGGTCGATACCCCAAGAACTCAATGTCCAGTCCAGTTGCTGCAAAACGCAAGAGGCTTTAATGAACAGGAAACGTTTGCACAAATGGGCTCCTCCAGCATGCAGGCTAGAGAGAAGCCCTCTCCCCTGGGCCCAGGTGTTTTTAAAGGCAAACCCACAAGCTTAGGGAGGGGGTGGGACCCTCTGTCCATTGAGTTCGTGACCCTTGGAGGCCTGATGGTGTGCTATTAGGGTCAGCAGACCTTAGGGCCTCAGGGTGTGCTAATTAATCTTGTCTGGGCAAACCAGAGTTACAGCTATCTCTTTGTTTCCTAAGGACCCTATTTACCACCTGTTGACTCACAGGAAAGGAGGGGCAGAAAGGAGGGGCAGTGTGAATTCTTGTCATCTCAGGGCATGGTGAGATGAAGCTAGCAAATTCCAAGGAACAGATATTGGTTAGCTTTCCAGGTAAGACTGTCCTTCATTTAACTTCACTTTTTGGTCTTTCACTATTAATATTAATAACAATAAGCGGTTTTTAACACTGGAAATTCTGGGGCACAAAAGCAGGACGAGGACTTGGGGGATGCTGGGAAATGGAGTCCTGGCCGCTCAGAGCGCAAAACCGGAAGTCCCTTGCAGAAAAGCAGGACGTGCCTACACAGGATGCTGGTAAATGGAGACCTCGATCCTCGGAGCACGGAAGAAGTTTAGGAACTGAAAAGATGGAAACAAGCCTGGTTCATGATGGTAACTGTAGTTCGGAGGCCTTGAAGTCCAGAACCGGAAGTCCAAGGGTGAAAAGAAAGAAGTGGCCACACAGCATGCTGGGAACTGCAATCCCGGACCCTCAAAGATTGCAACCGGAAGTCCGTTGGTAGAAAAGCAGGAAGCAGCCTCAAAGCATCCTGAGAAATGCAGTCCTGGACCGCCAAAGATGAAAACAAGTCCCTGGGCAGAGAAGCAGGAAGCGGCCGCAGAGGATGCTGGGAAATGCAATCCCTGGCCTGAACGTCCAAACCCAGAAGTCTCTGGGCAGCATCCACGAACTAAAACCAGAAGTTTCATGCTGAAAAATCAGGAAGCCACAGCAGAGCACCTTGGGCAATGCAGTCCTCTTCCGCAACACATGAAAACCGGAAGTCCCTGGGCATATAGGCAGGAATCGACCCCACAGGATGCTAGTTGCATTTCCTTTGCAGTCCCTGGCCTGAAAGTCCAAACCCGGAAGTCTCTGGGCAGCAAAGCAGAGAGCGAACGCATAGGATGCTGGGTAATGCAGTCCTGGCCACAGCAGTTACAAAAGTTCCTGATGGCCTCGGCTAAGGTCGGCTTTGGCTGCAATCTGCGAGCGGAAGTCCTGCCCCACCCACGATTATTGGCATGAGTCTCCGCTGCCGGGTTTCCCTTGCCAGGAAGTCCTGCCGGCTTGGGCCCCCCCCATTCTCCACCTATGAAGATGGCAGAGATGGCCCCCGCCCAGTCGCCCTGCACTCCTCCTGACAGGGGGAGGGGCCTGCAGTGATTGACAGAGAGGGGCGTAGTCTGCAGTGATTGACAGCAGAAGGATCAGGAGGGGGGGAGAACTGGCCAAGGTCTGTGATTTCACTGGGGCCACACCCGCATCCCCAGGGGTTTTACTGTCATGAGCTGCACTGCCACAAACCGCCAGGGCTGCTGCCCTGTGGGCCCTAGCATTGCTGCTTGTTGACCTCAGAGTGTGGTAGAGACTCCTGCCATGCCCACCTGGGGACGAAGATGGTGAGGGGAGGGAGGGAGGGAGGGAGGGCACTTACTGCTCCCGGTCACCATTTCCTGTGAGTACACCGTCCTGACCAAGACCTGTCCGCCACAGAGGCCACACCCATACTTCGGCCACACACTCGGGGGCCTGCCCGTCCTGAATCTGTGCTTCCAGCTCTTGCACCTCCTTACCTGGGAGCTGCCTTAACCCGGCTGGAGGACAGGAAGGAGGGGCTGGCACTGCTGTAGGTGAGGGTAAGGCCCATAGAGGGTCATTGACTGTGACCTTGGACCTGTAGGGGGCAGGCGAGCTTGGGCAGGGCTGCAACTAATGGGTGCGCCTGATGCTGAGCAGTGTGGATCAACTTAAAACCCTGTCGCCCATTTAAATATGTAAATGAGACTGAAGTGTTATGCAAAGGAAGCAGTAGTAATTGAGATTATGCAAATGAGCACGGTGCACGCAAATCTGTGAGACTGATTGGGGCTCACATTTGAATATGCAAATGAGAAAACCCGAGTTGTGGGAATGCACTTTAATATGCAAATTTTTGGTGCTTTACATGCTTTTGCTATGCAAATGAATGCAAGTTATCCCATCTGTTTGGGATTTTGACATGCACATATATGCAGGTTATCTCATTTGGAGGTGTGGCTATGCAAATTTACCCAGGCAGTTTCTGTACTTTCTTGTTGTCTTCTGAGTCTCCAGGCAGCATTTGAATATGCAAATCAGAGTGCTGGCAGGGGATGGGGCCTCCCCTGACCCTGCACCCAATGTCACCTGTCCATGTCCATCACAGGCATCTGATGGCAAAGCTGCTCCCTCCAATCCTGCTCATGCTCAACTTTATATAGAAATACAAAAGACACAAGACAGCCAAAACAACCCTGTGCAATAAACTTAAGGAGGCATCACAATCCCAAATGTCAAGCTCTATTACAGAACTATAGTCCTGAAAACAGTTGGTATTGGCACAAAAATACACAGAAGACCAATGGAATCAAATTGAAAACCTTGATATTAACCCACACACCTATGAAAACCTCATTTTTAACAAAGAAGCTGAAGTTATACAATGCGAAAAAAGAAAGCCTCTTCAAAAATTTGTGCTGATATAACAGGATGGTGGTGTGTAGAAGACTAGAGCTAGAGCAATGTCTATTGCCATGCAAAAACTTAAGTCCAAATGGATCAAAGACATCAACATATATCCAGCCACACTGAACCACATAGAAAAGAAAGTAGGAGGTACACTTGGATGAATTGTTACACGAGACCACTTCTTGAACATAATACCAGTTGCATAAAAAGTGAGAGCCACAATTAATAACTGGGGACTCCTGAAACTAAAAAGCTAATGTAAGGCAAAGAACACAGTCAACAAGACATAACAGCAGCCCACAGAGTGGAAAAAAATCTTCACCAACCCCACATATGACAGAGGACTGATCTCCAAAATCAAAGATCTTGGGAAATTAGTCACCAAAACACCAAATAACCCTATTAAAAACTGGGGTCCAGAAATGAATAGAGAATTCTCAATAGAGGAATCAAAAATGGTGGAAAGACACTTAAGAATGTGTTCAACACGCTTTGTCATCAGGGAAATGCAAACCAAAACAACTCTTCGATACCATGTTACTTATTCGAGATGACTAAAATCTAAAACATGAATGACAGCTTATGCTGGAGAGGATGTGGATAAAGGGGAACACCCCTCCATAGCTAGTGGCAATGCAAATATGTACAGCCAATTTGGAGATACCCATATTCCGGAAGAACCACCATACTGATCTCCAAAATGGCTGTACATATTAGCACTCCCATCATATGTGGAGGAGTGTCCATTTCTCTCCACATCCTCTGCAAGATAAGCTGTCATTGGTGTTTCTAATTTTAGCCCTTCTGACAAGAATAAGATGGTATCTCAGAGTTGTTTTGATTTTCATTACCCTAATGGCTGAGGATGATGAGCACTCTCTTAAATGTCTTTCAGCCAATTTGGATTCCTCTATTGAGAAGTCTCTATTCAGTTGTGTACCCCAGTTTTTTTAAAATATAGTTATGTGGTGTTTATGTGATTAGTTTCCTCAATTCTTTGTATTATTCTAAAATCGAGAACAAGACAAGTTTGCCAATTCTCTCCACATCTCTTCAATATTGTACTTGCAGTTGTAGCTAGAGCAATAAAACAACAAAAGGATTTCAAGGAGATACAAATTGGAAAAATTAGTCAATCTTTCACTATTTTCAAATGATATGATAGTTTTCAAAAGTGTCTTGAAAAACTATACCAGAGAAGTCCTATGGCTGATAAACACCTTAAGCCAATTAGCAGGATACAAGATTAACTAAAAAAATCCATAGCTCTACTATATACAGACATTAAAAATACTGAGAAAAAAATCAAAGAAACATTACCCTTTACAATAGCCACAAACAACATAAATTATCATGGGGTAATTCTAACTAAACAAGTGACATATCTATATAGTAAGAATTTTGTGTCGTTAAAGAAAGAATTTAAAGAAAACACCAGAAAATAGAAAGATCTCCCATGCTCTTGGATAGGTAGGATAAACATACTAAAAATAGCAATCTTGCCAAAAGCAATCCAGACATTCAAAGCAATTGACATCAAAATCCCAGCTCACATCTTCGCTGACTATAAAAGATAATACTCAACTTTATATGAAAATAAAAAAGACCCAGAATAGCCAAAACAACCCTATAAAATAAAGGAACTTTAGCAGGCATCACCATTCCTGACTTCAAATTCTACTATAGAGCTATAGTCCTGAAAACAGTTTGGTATTGACATAAAAGTAGACAGTCCAATTGAATGGAATTGAAATACTGATATTAAACCCCTCACATATGAACACCTGATTTTTGATTAAACAGCTAACAGTGTACACTGGGAGGAGGAAAACACCTTCAACAAATGGTGCTGGCACAACAGGGTGGTAGTATGTAAAAGGCTACAGACTCATGTCTATCCCCATGCATAAAACTTAAGTCCCAATGGATCAAAGACCTCAACATAAGTCCAGCTACAGTGAACCTCTTAGAAGAGTACATGGTAGGTATTCTTGAAGGAAATGGTACAGGAGACTGCTTCCTGAACATAGCACCAGTAGCACAGACACCGAGATAGACAATTTATAAATGGGACCTGCTGGTACTAAGAAGCTTCTGTAAGGCAATGGCCATAGTTGACAAAAATAAAAAGGTAGCCTACAGACTGGGAAAAGATCTTCACCAACCCTACATCTGACAGAGGGCTGATGTCCAAAACGCACAAAGAATATAAAGTTTCTTCATCTTGTTTTCCCAAAGTGAACAGCACCCCATGGCCAATGACTAACTATGTGTGGTATGTAGGTGAGTAATTAATTTTTTGACAATAGATACACAAAGAGAAATATAAAAAAACCACACACTTTAAATTTTCCCCCAATGCACAATGCAAAGAAAAATGACAACTCTGGTCACAAAAGTCACTCTCACAGAGATTCCTTGTCACAAGTAACCACAGCTGTAAGAGTATGGTTTTTCCACCCACCGCCCGGTCTTCTCCCGCCGCCGCAGTGCCTGCCACAAATAACACAGGGAGACTCTGTATTTGATATTATACTGATGGTTAGGTGCTAGTTTCTTATCGGCTAGCTCTGTCTTAATTATTAACCCATTTCTGCTGATCTATGTATTTCTCTTACCGGGGAGCCGGCCAGCAAACTGCTTTCTCCAGACTCTCCATCTTGGCTCTTCCTTTCTACTTTCTCTTTCCTCCTTGTCTCTTAGTCCCTCCTATCTCCTTTCCTATTGGCCAACAGTGCTTTATTCATTAATCAGTATGAGAAACATATACAGAATAACATTTCCCATCACAGATCAGATAGTTTTCCACAGATTACCAGTAATTTTCTAATTTTGGTTGGGAAATTATTTTAATACCATAAAATAATTCTCTGCATTCTTAATTAATTTAACTATAGAAGAAATATTATTATTGGTGAGGTTTTTTTCAATATTCCACAAAAGTATCTTATTTTCTGATGTGAAGACATCCTCATCTCCCACTGTAACAAACATAATCCATGAAACCTTTTCTTCTTGACAACTAATCTCCATGCATGTCTAACTTCTTTGTGTTATCACCATTATCACCAGTAATAATGTCATTCAGATGACTTATAGCTGTTGTCCACATTGTTTTCTTTATTTTTTCATATTTTTATTAAAATAAGAAACAATACAATCTTATTTTACATATCAATCTGAGTTCTTTATACCTACCATTTGTCCATGTTGCCCAGTGACACCTATATCATTCCTCCTTTTCTCCATAGAAAGGGCAAGGCTTTCTGTGGGGAACTCTTCCAGGACTTTCACATCATTTCTTGCAGGTCATATGGCCTCCACCATGGGTAGAGGCAAAGAAAATTTTCCTGTATGAGGAATGGGCTTCCATTATCTATTCATGCAGTAGGTATAAATGGTGTTCCTTTACCAGAGGCCCTATAGGCTGCTGAGGCCTCCTATATGCAGGAAGACCATTTCTGTCCTTTGCTGGTTTCTAAGTAGTCAATCTGGTATCCATGCACTTCCCCTTGTTCACATCAGAAATTTCTATGGCTTTCGTTGGATGGTCTTGATCTGTTTGCTCATCACTCCTCCCTCTCTACAACTGGATTGCAGGAAGTAGGCTCAATGCTTATCAGTAGGTTCCAAATGAAATGAATGCTATGTATTTGAAAACATGATTGAGAGCAGTAGATTTCTTTCCAGATAGTTGGTAATACTAGGTCTTGCTGGTCCAAATTAGAGCAGAAAATTATATCTTGTACAGAAATGTTGAGTTTTGGTATCCTTTTATCACAGCAGCCAGAACAGAAAGTATGACATCTCCTTGATGAGAAGGAAACATTAGGGAAGCTTGGACAGAGATTGGGGATATAGAGTAGTCTAAAGGAGAAGGTTAAAACTTTTGGGCAATGGTAACACTCGCATCCTTGATATGATGTGTGTATTCCTAATGTGCAGAAAGGCATACCTCCATGGGCATTGTGGTATATCAGAGACCTATTTGGCTAATAGAATTTCAGAACTCTTGGAATTAAGGGGACTTCCTCAGTACAAGTTCATTAGAGAGGAGTTATTGCAGAATTTAGAATTGGGTAAAGGAGTAGAGGTTTAGGAACCTTTTTTAGAGGAATTTCTCACAAGTCCTTCAGAATTAGTGGAAGACCAGGGCGTTCGAATAGGTTCATCCCTTTGGGGCCATTACAGAAAGCCTTTCTCTAGTCAGCCAACAAATGTACAGACAACCATGGGGAAGTGTTGGCCTGATTCACAAAAGCATTTGGCTTATTTGTAGTAGTGCACAGAGAATACCAGTTTCAATACGTCATAGGTGTTCTTCCTCTGGCCTTTCCAAAGAAAATATATCCATTGGCACCAAGCTCCAAAGATGGGAACCAAACGAGCTTTAAGGCCAAGACTTGCCAGAGTTGGGTCTCTAGGCCTGCAGCATTGGATGGATTCCAGGTGTTTGGGAAGGTGCAGTGTGGTGAGGTGAATGGGGTCACAGACCTCAAAGGGTCCTCTACTTCATAGTCCTTAGACAGTCAGATTTGGGTACCTGCCAGCCCTGTGAAAGTCAAGATTTTGCTCCTTGTGAGAGCACAGAGGAGCTCAATGTTAAATCCTCAGAAATCTCACACCAATCTGAATCATAATGGAGAAGCTTCAGAACCCAAATCATGGCCTTGGGTGCTAGTGGCTAAGTGTTCACCCAGCCTTGTCTGACAGCCACCCCAAAACCTTCAGAAATCCAGCAGCTATCTGTAAGGAGTAAGGTTTTTCCTCCTCCTGCTGGTCTTGTCCTGCCACCGTGCCAGCCCCAATTAACACACAGAGACTCTGTATTTGATATAATACTATTGGCCAATTACTTGTCTCTTATTGGCTAGCTCTGTCTTAAGTATTAACCCATTTCTGTTAACCTAAGTGTTTACACGTAGTTTCACCTTACTGGGGAGTGGGGCAGGCATCATATCATCCCAGCCTCTCCATGTTGACCCCTCCTTACTACTTTCTCTTTTCTACTTGTCTCCTAGTCCCGCCTATCTTGCTTTCCTATTGTCCAACAGCTATCTACTTGAACCTGGCCACCAATTTGACCACTCCAACTGTTAGGCCTGCTTTAGGTCTGCTGCAATCTTGCTCCTAACCAAAACAATGCAGCCATGTCAAGTCAGCCAGCCAAGTAGCAGCCTCTCAGGCTGACCCAGTGCTGGTAGGGCAGTGAGATGGTGGTGTCACTGAGCTCAGGGCACAGGAGATGGGCAGATGAAACAGTTGTGAGGACAAGCCACATCAATAGGGTCTTATTCCAAGCACTGGCATAACACCTGGCAGAAGGTCAGATTAGTATGGACACAAGTCAAAGAGTAGACAACTGTGTGCACTTATGAGGAGTTGATATTTCAGGGACAACATTCCCATGGGTCTGATATTTAGAAGATAAAGTGGAAAGCCAGTGGGACCCTTGATACTACAGCCAAAGTTACCCCTCCCTCTGAGTTAAGGTGGAAGCTGTACTACATGATATGCATCAGGGGCCACCAAGGGGAAGGTGACATCCATGACCCCTTCCGAGGAAGCAGTCCTGCTCCCCAGTTTCCTAGATGTTGATACAATGAAACATCAAAAGAATAAACATTACATCTAACCTGCCCCTTTGCCAACCAGGGCCTGCACCCAAACCACAAACCTCATCACCTCCTAAGCATCACAAGGCAACCAATTTGAGCTACCTCCAGCACTCTCACAGTCTATCTCCAGCCCACAGCCTTGTACCACCACCACTAACCAGGAAACATTCAGGAAATTTGTCTTTCATTTCTCCAAGTCTGAAAGTCTCCCTCGAGATGGAATTTTTTGAGTCATTCACCTATAGATTAGCCCTCAATGGACTCAGGGGTTTCTGAAGAGATTGAAGTGGAATGAGGAAAGGTAACACAGAAACTGAGGTAGAATAAGCAATTCTTACTTTGCACACCATGTTAACTGCAGAACAAACTCACCTCTGTCCTTCTCAGTGACTTCACAAAACGATCCAGGAGTCATCACAGGAAACCCTCATGGGGCCTTAACCATTTTCCCCCAGGGTTCCACACCCATTTAACAGAAACAACTGTGGGTTTTCATGAGATACGTGAATCTCCCTGGAATCAATGATATGACTCTGACTAAAACTTTGCGGGTTGAATCTCTTCAGAGTATTAGGAGCAGGGAGCCCTGTGAAAAAACATCTTTTTAGTCAACTTCAATGAGCTTTTTGTGCATCCTTGGAAAGACTACAGTTCTTGGAGACATTTAACAATTTATATTTTACTTTATGTGATGTGATGGAAAAATTAAAAATTAGGGTTAATGGCAAGAAGGAAAAACTACAAAGAACAAGAATCACTTCTAGTGGATAACTTCCTGATTTCAGAGTACAGACCCCACATGTTATTTTCATGAGATACAGGAAAAAAAAGAAAAAGAAAACCTTGCAGTTGTGCTAATCAATCTTGATGCCCTTGCAATCTAACTTTGTACTCTATGAAATGCTGTAACCTTGAAAACCCTATGAGCTGAGACTAGGGATGTCAAGCCTCCATTTCACTTTTGTTGCTAGGTAACTTAGCCTTCCAATAGAGTGAACTCCCAGAATGTTTTGTTCTTCCCAATTAAAACCTTTTGCTTTCACATTTGGGAATAACTTCATTGGACTTGAGGAAACCCGGGAGGTACAAAGTTTTTGGGCTCATCCCAGATTTCCTCCAACCACTCAGGACCTTTAATGCTGAAAGATTTAAATAGAGAAAGTAAAGACAACAAAACCCAGAGGAATGCTGGAAATAGAAAAACTGCGCAAAAATTGTGAACTACAGACACAAAATGACCAACAGAAAAAAAGAGATGAAAGAGAGAATCTCAGGCATGGAAGATAAACTAGAGGAAATAGATTCATTTACCAAAGAAAATCATAAATTCAACAAATCCTTAACGCAAAACATCCAAGAAATCTGGGACACCATGAAAAGGCCAAACCTAAGTATAATAGGCAGCGAGGAAGGTGAGGAAGACCAGCTCAAAGGTGTCAAAAACATACTAAACAAAATCATCAAGGACAACTTTCCCAACATGAAGAAGGACATGCACATGAAAGTACAAGAAGTATACTGAACACCAATTAGGCTGGATCAAAGTAAAAAAAAAAAAAAAAAAGCCTAGGAATATAATAAGGAAAACACCTAAAACACAGAATAAAGAATACTAAGTGCAACAAAGGAGAAAGGACAGGTAACATATAAAGGCAAACCGATCAAAATTACAAATGACTTTTCCATGGAATCCCTCAAGGCCAAAAGGTCCTGGATAGATGTTCTACAAATACTAAGAGTCCACAGAAGCTAGCCCAGGCAATTATACCCAGCAAAACACTCAATCATTATAGATGGAGAAAACAAGATATTTAATGACAAAGACAGATTTTTTTCCAATACTTACCTACAAATCCAGCACTACAGAAAGATTTGGAAGGAAAACTCCCAACCACAGAAGTTAACTATGCACACAACATGTAGGCAACAGATAATCTCCCTATACAAGAAACAAGGGTGATAGAGGCCAAATATATTCACAATACCACTGCCAACATCAAATCTAAAACAAACAAGCATCAAAAATCAATGGCCCTTACTCACCCCAAATATTAATGGTCTTAACTCACCTATAAAAAGACACAGGCTAACAGAATGGATACGAAGGAAGAATGCAGTCTTCTGCTACATACATGAAACACATCTAAGATTCAAAGATAGACATTACTTCAGGGTAAAAGGTTGGGGAATATCTTCCAATCAAATGTACACAAGAAGCAAGCAGGCATGGCTATCCTAATATCTAACAAGTTAGACTTCAAACCAAAATTAATCAAAAGAGATGAGGATGCTCATTCAGTATTCATTGCAGGAGAAATCATTCAACACAAAGTCTCAATTCTGAAAATTTATGCCCGAAATACAAAAGAACCCAGAGCAAACCAACTGCCAACATCAAACTGAAAGGAGAGAAGCTTAAGGTGATTCCTCTAAAATCACGAACAAGACAAGGCTGCACTCTCTCTCAATATCTCTTCAATATTGTACGTGAAGTTCTAGCTAAAGCTATAAGACAAGAAAAGGAGATAAAAGGGATCCATATTGGGAAGGAAGAAGTCAAACTATCACTATTTGAAGATGATATGATAGCTTAATAAGCAACCCAATAAACTCTACCAAGGAACTCCAATAGCTGATAAACACCTTCAGCAAACTAGCAGGGTACAAGATAAACTCAAAATAATCAGTAGCCCTACTTTTTTTCAGACAACAATGAGATTGAGAAAGAAATCAGAGAAACATAATACTTTACAACAGCCAGAAAGAACATAAAGTATCTTGGAGCAACACTTCCCAAACAAATGAAAGACCTATATAATAAAAATTTGTGGCTCTAAAGAAAGAAATTAAAGGAGATACCAGAATATGGAAAGATCTCCCATGCTCTTGAATAGGTAGGATAAATATAGTAAAAATGACAATCTTGCCAAAAGCAATCTAGAGATTCAATGCAATCTCCATTAAAAACCCACAATTCATCACTGAGCTTGAAAGGATAATAATCAACTTTTTATTGAAAAACAAAAGAACCAGCATAGCCAAAACAGCCCTGAACAATAAAAGAACTTCAAAGGCATCACCATCCCTAACTTTAAGCTCTACTACAGAGCTATACTCCTGAAAACAGCCTGGAATTGCCACAAAAACAAAACAAAACAAAACAAACAAACAAAAAAAACCAAACAAACAAAAAAAAAAAAAAAAAAAAAAACAGGTAGAACATGGAATGGATTTCAAAAACCTGATACAAACCCACATAGGTATGAACACCCGATTTTCTACAAAACATATAAAACAATACAATGGGATGAGGAAATCATCTTCAACAAATGGTGCTGGCACATTTGGATGATGGTGTTTAGAAGACTGCAGATAGACCCAAGTCTGTAGTCATACACAAAACTATGGTCAAAATGGGTCAAAGACCTCAACATCAATCCAACCTCACTGAACCACTTAGAAGAGAATGTAGGAGGTACCCTTGAACAAATTGGTATAGGAGACTAGTTCCTGAACATAACTCCAGGGGCACAGACTCTGAGAGAAACAATTAATAAATGGGACCTCTTCAAACTTAGAAGGTTCTGTAAGGCAAGGACACAGTGGAAAGACAAAATGGCAGCCAACAGACTGGGAAAAGATTTTATGTAAGGAGTAAGGTTTTTCTGCCTGCCACGGGTCTGGTCCTGCCATCACGCCATCCCCAATTAACACACGCAGACTCTATATTTGACATAATGCTATTGGCCTGGTACTACTTTCTTATCTTCTAGCTCTGTCTTAAGTATTAACCCATTTCTGCTGATCTATATACGTTCATGTGGTCTTCTTACTGAGAAGCATACCGGCATTCTGCTTTCTCCAGACTCTCCATGCTGACTCCTCCTTCCAACTTCCTCTTTCCTCCTTGTCTCTTAGTCCCTCCTATCTTCCTTTCCTATTGCCCAACATTTACAGAATGGCATCTCCCATCAATTTTCAACAATACTACATCAGACAATGGGCTGATCTCCAAAATATACAAACAACTCAAAAAACTAATCAACAAAACACCAAAAAAACCATATTAAAAAATGGGGTACAGACCAGCAGAGAAACTAGGATACAAGGTGTATTCTATGAGATTCATATAAAGTCAATCACAGAACCAGGAATGGACAAGTCCCCCAGACCTCAGGGGAAGTGTTGGGGGGCAGCAAATGGAGAGAGTAGTAGGAGAAAACGAGGGGGAGGAAAGGAAAACATGTGCGACCAGGAAGATTGAGACTGGTTAGGAATAGCAGACAGGAAAGAGAGACACAAAGAGAGAGAGAGAGAGAACATAAAAGAGGGAGCCAATATTGGTTTGGCGATAAAATCAAACACAAAGAAAGGTCTAGAGAACTACAAGACATCTCCCAACTAACAATTTGAGCTTCCGTGGAAAGGCTACCATAAATGCCATTCCCAGAGAGTGAGATCAACCACTAACTTATCCATGGAGCCCTCAATTAATGCCTGTTGGAAACAGGAGCAAAGACCCATACATAAACACTAAGTCGAAGTAGAACCCAGATGCATGTCGAGAGGACAAGACCAGGTGGCAGAAACACATAGAGACAGCTTACCTGAACAAGGAGCAGCTAACAGGCCACCAGACTGATGGCTGGGAAGCCAGCATGGGACTGAATCAGGCCCCTCTGAATATGGGTCTCAGCCAGAAGGACTGAGCAGTCTAAGGAACATCAGACAGTGGAGCCAGGATGTATCCCTGGTACACAAAAGGACTTTGCGAACACATTCCCCATGGAAGGATAACTGCCTTAATCTAGAGACAGGAGAAAAGCCCTAGTCCCTCCTTCACATGACCTGTCAGATCTACATGACCCCAACTGGATGGCATTCCCCTACATATGGAATTGGGGTGGGGGGATGGGAGGGGAGGGTGGTTAGAGTGCATGTGAGAGGGCAGAGAGAGTAAAAGGGAGGGAAGGAGGGAGGGGGAAGGAAGAAAGAGAGGCAGGGTGGGAGAGGGAACTGGGATCGACATGTAAAATAATAAATTAAATTAAAAAATGCTTTGACTCCAAAATTAAGTTTAAGGACATGTTACTGGGGAAAAGGATTTCTATTATTGTTTCCACAGAAAATGAAAAGATGTGCATTCCTTCCAGACTAATGTAGTTTGATCAAGCCAGACCACCTGATAGAGAATACCAGGTGATCCTACATTCAAAATAGATGGACAAAGCAGCCTTACAGACTACAGGCAGGATTTCTTCATCTTCATAGAATCCCCCATGACAGTGCCTCTTACCAGCAGGAAGTAGTTTGGAAAGAACGACACCCAAATCCCGAAATATTGTCTATAAATGTTTGTTATTATTTAAATGGACTTGGTTATATAAAATGAAAAAAAAAGAATACAATCGTTGATTGAAAAAAATATATAAAATTAAAAATAAAAATGGGGTACAGAACAGAAGAAATAATTCTCAATAGAGGAAACCAAAAAAGCTGAAAAACACTTAAGAAAATGTTCAACATCTTCAGCTATCAGGGAAATGCAAATGAAAACAACTTTGAGATACCATCTTACTCCTGCCAGGATGGCTAAAATTAAAAACACCAAATGACAACTTATAACAAAGAAGATGAGGAGAAAGGGAACATTCCTCCACTGCTGGTGGGAGTGCAAACTCGTACAGCCATTTTGGAGATAAGTATGGTGTTTCCTCAGGAAAATGAGAAGTAGTCTACCATGAGACCCAGCAATCCCCCCTTAGACATACACCCAAATGATCCATATCCCGACAACAAAGACATCTGCTCAACTATGTTGATAGCAGAATTATGTTTAATTGCAAGAAACTGGAAACAACCTAGATGATCCTCAGTTGAAGAATGGATAAGAAGATGTGGCACATCTACACAATGGAATGCTTGCTACTCTGCAGAAAAAAAAAATAATGGAATTTGAAATTCGCAGGCAAGTGAATGGCTCTTGAAACAACCATCCTAAATGAGGTAACCCAGTCACAAAAAGATGAACATAGGATGTAATCGCTCATATATGGATTTTAGACCTAGAGCAAAGGATCGCCAGTCTATAATTCACACCACCAGAAGAACTAGGATACAAGGTGTATTCTAAGAGATTCATATAAAGTCGCTCAAAGAAGCTTGATGGGACAAGTCCCCCAGAGCACATGGGAGGTGGGGGTGGTCAATGAATGTAGAGAGAACTAGGAGAAAGTGAAGGGAAGGAGAGGAAAATAATTGCGACCAGGAAGGTTGAGTCAGGGTTGGAATACAAGACAGAAGAGAGAGAGATTGAGAGTGAGTGAAAGAGAGAGAGGGAGACAGAAAGAGAGAGAGAGAGAATAAAAGAGGGAGCCAGTATAGGTTTGAAGAGAAAAGTGAATCTAAATAAAGGTCTAGAGACATACAAGACTGTTGCCAACTAACAATTTGAGCAACTGTGAAAAGGCTACCATAAATGCCCTTCCTGGATAGTGAGATCAACAACTAACTTATTCACCATCATGGGGCCCTTCTATAGTGCTGTTCGAAACAGAAGCAAACACCCAAACCTAAACACTGAGTTTAACTAGAATCCAGATGCAGATGGACAGAACAAGACCAGGTTGTAGAAACACACAGAGACAGCTGACCTGAACAAGGGTCAAATAACAGGCACCCAGACTGATAGCTTGGAATCCAGCATGGTACAGACTCAGTCTTCTCTAAATATGGGTCTCAGCCAGAATGACTGAGCAGTCCTAGGGACTGCAGACAGTGGAACCAGGATGTGTTCCTCATGCACAAAGGACATTGCACACACATCCCCCATGGAGGGTACTCCCTTAACCTAGAAACAGGAGAGAAGCCCTAGTCCCTACTTCAAATGACTTGACAGATCTACATGACTACACATGGATGGCAATGTCATACATTTGGAATTGGGTTGGGAGCTGGGAGCAGAGGGTGGTAACTGTGCATGTGAGGGGGAATAGCGTGTAAATGGGTGGGTGGGAGGGAGGGAGAGGGAAATGGGATCGACATGTGAAATAAAAAATCAATAAGTAAATTAAAAAATAAAATAAATACTCCCAGGCCAGAATCTTACAAGCTGCTGGTAAACAGCACCAGGCTCCTCCTGGTACAGAAGTCCTAAGCCATGCTCATCCAGGATCCATGCTGGGTTTCTGAAGGCCTAGGTGCATTGGGCCACCTGGTGGGCAGTCAGAGAGGAGAGGAATTCTGAATCCCTGGGGGCTAATGACAGAACCAGCCCCTTGCCCAGCCCTCCTCTCCTCAGGTGGCAGTGACTGTGACCATAGGGAAAGGGGTGAGGGTGAGAGTGGGGAGGAGGAGGATGAGGGGTGTTGGGGAGAAGAACTTTGGTAAAGTTTTTTGAGTCCACTAAAAAAAAATAAAAATAACAAAATATATGGTAATTAGAAGTGATGGCTATGTGCAGACTTGTTACAATCAGTCTGAAGCAAAGAAGACAGAATAAGATAACAGTGGTCTAGTAGACAGGTCAAGTGGCCTGCAGATTTATAGGTCAACGCAACTCATCAAAGCAGAACAGAGACCATCAGAAGGAACTTCAGGTGTTATGAGTATGATTCCATTTCTCTGGGCAATAAAAGTAGAACAGGAAAAAGGATTGGCGAGATCCAGAAGAGTTGAAAAGAGATAAAAATAAAATTATAATACTGAAAGATAACATAAAAGAAGATCTGGTGTAACCCACAAAATCCATAAAAGGGGCCAACAGTTAAGAGAGCAGAGTGTGCAGAGAGGCTCAGGGGAAAGCACCATAGCAAGAAGGTAGAGTCAGGAATTAAATAAATAAATAAGATTTCACTTCAAGCATGCATATCTGGGTAAGAGTCACTGATAAGAAAAAAGAGAAAGAGAAAAGGAGAGACATTTCTATGCTAGGGATGTCTGAGAAAATCGAGAGAGACTAAAGGTAATGTAAAAAGTTATGGAGGTTCAAAGAAAAGTCGTCAAATGTCGAGAAAGTTGTAAACTGTTTCCTGAGGGCTCTCATATCTACAAATACAAACTTAAGATTAGTAATATGAGTTGAAATTTTTGACCATACCAGGTTAATGGTTTAAAAGTTCTGTTTATTTCTCCCAAGAAAAATATATGTACTTGCTAAAAAGTTCTATCAGTGTTTCCTGTTAGAAACCTGTTTATTGCAAGAATAGAGCTAAAACAAAAATGGTTTAAACATTTTTGCTGTCTAATGATAACAGCCCCCAGCTCAAAATTTACCTCTGAGCACTGGTCATTAAATTCAGATTATCAAAAAATCAGATGTCCTTTTAATGTAGATGACATTAATTCTGTTTTATGTCGAAAGCTGTTAAACATTGAAACTAGTTAAAATGTTACAATTATAAACACTGGAAATTAACATAAACTTAACAGGCACCAAGGTGACAATGGGTTTAAAGACATAAAGGGTCCAAAAAATATTTGATATTATAAGAAGCCATTACAGGATGTTTAATTGTTTTATAAAACAGTTTTTAAATGTTTAAATTCAGAAGGTTGCATTATATTTGTGCTTTATTACATTGTTAATATTTGTACTTAAATTAAAGGGCTAAAATTTAAGATCATACCCATAAACTGTATATACTAACCAAAAGTTGAAAAGCTCATTTTTTTTTTATGATACAGAGGGCAATCCATCCTTGTTTTTCCCAAATTTGGTAAGCATAAGTTAGTTAGATAAACTGAATCACATAGCTGTTTTATGTTTCCCTAAAAGGAGTTTCAAATTAAAATCAGTATTTTTAAAGCTAAAACTGACAATGCAAAGTTCTAGTTTTATGAAATCTGGTAACTATTATAAAATGTTAAGAAACACAAGTTACAAGCCATCCTTGTAGATTAACCATTGGTTATAGTCAAACTAAGTAGTAATGATTAATAACAGGAATAAAACTCACTCTGTCTCCTATACATATTCTAAAAGTATAAGCTTAAATCAAGTAACTGAAAACCAAGTTGTCTATTAAGATCTACCTAGAAAGACTTCTAATACTACAGAGATCTGTAGAATAAGACATTTAAATATTAACTAAAAGCTGTAATAATTTCAGACAAAGAATCACAGAATCTAACAATGACGAAATGTCTCTAAAGAACATAGTGGGGCAGCATGGATTGTGATGACACTGACCAGGGAGCAAGATGCTGAAACACAATGCCTGCAGCATGATAGGACCCAGCTCAGACTGTGTAGAGGCTGCAGGGTACTGGAAAATTGTCTGCACCTTTGCCTAGACAAAATAAGTTCAGACTTTTCCAATTCCAGGTTCCACAGGGGGAAAAAAAAATCTCACATTATTTACTTGGTGAAAAATTTCTCCCCTCAATGCCATAGAAAATTGGTTTTGGCTAAGAATATAAGGAATGGTCCCTGTGGTTTTTTTTAATAGATTCAAAAGTAACATATAGTTTATCCTTCTCAGATCTCTAATTCTATTGATGGCTTGGCTAACCAAAACTTTGTGAGCTTGGCAATAAAGGCAGCCTTGATAAGGCTCCTAAATAATGATTTAAAAATATAAAAATATATGTCTTTTTTGAACATTTATTTATTAATTATGCATACAGTGTTCTGCCTGCATACATGTCTGCACACACAAAGAGGATACCACATCACATTACAAATGTTTGTGAGCCACAATGTTGTTGCTGGGGATTGAACTCAGGAATTCTGGAAGAGCAGCCAGTACTCTTAACCTCTGCCACATCTCTCTAGCCCAAGACATATACTTCTTAAAGATATAAAAAATTAATTTACAATATAAAAATTCAGAGCTTATCTTTTAATCAAGTTCTGATAAGCTAATCTAGCAGGGACTCCCAGCTGTTTAGTCACAAACTCAAAGTTTTATGATTTATATTGGGTGTCATCAAAGTGTAAATATGAAGGGTGTTTCATTAGGCCAAAGGCACCACTGACCAATCTATACATGGATCGCTCTTGACAGAAGAAAAAGATTCTAATCCAAATCTGTAAATTTTGCTAGGACTCAAAGGCATAAGTTCATTCCTGCTGATTTATAGATACCCAAAACCTACTTTTTCTACAAATTGGATTTCAGCACAGATTGGTGATGATATTATATCTAAAACTTTTATGTCCTTTTATATAACACAGTTCATATAGGCTTCAGAGAATCAAATGTCATAAAGCTTTTATCCACTTCTTACATGTCAAAAGGACTGCAGATAAATACAGCCATCCTGAGGATAGAATTTTCTCCATGGTCTTGCTATCTTTCTTGATCACCAAAGGTAAGGAACTAAGAGTTCCAATTAAATATATACATTTTAACCTTTGTTCCCAGTTTAAACATGTCTCAAACGATTTGTGCTTCTGGCAGATGAGTATCAGTTGCTGACTACAGCCTGCTCTTCTCTAGTGGTCTCCCTACTTACTGTGAACTAGCCCAGCCAAGGTGAATCTTCAACAGTGTCTATAAACTGATGCCTCTGATTAATGGTCCATTTCCTGAATCCCCCTTCCTTTTGTTGGTATTGTCTAGCATTTTAGCCTACTTGCACCTAAGAAAACACTGCAAAATTAAGCAGGAAGTATTACAGGCATGTCCCTGGCACAACAGTGTTTTGATTTTCAAATAGTTGTCACCTGGAGTTCTATAGCCTATAAAGCCTCCTTGAGCAGCTTGTTACTATTATGCCTACTGGTTTCCTCAACTTCCAAGGAAGTTGGAACTCCTGGCTGCAAAAGCAAAAGGATTTTACTGGTAGAAATCAAATGAGCTAGGACCTCACTCTGTCAGAAAAGTAAGGTAGTGGCTTAAAATTGTGAGGGGTTTATAACAGGGTTGAGACCACTAATCTCAGTTCACAAAGTTTCTAAGATACAGGCAGTTCATAGAGTACAAATTTATTTACAAGGTTATCATGGAACTAAGTTAATATTATCAATCATTTGTTTAGACAAGATTGATCAGCACACCTGAAAGGTTGGGTTTTTTTTTTTTTTTTTGTTTTTACTTCTTCTCCTGAAAACAGGATGTGGATTCTGTACTCTGTAGTCAGGGATTTATGTATTGGCAGAAATTCTTGTTCTCATTATTTTTTCCTTCTTGCAATAAGCACTAATTTTATAACTTTTAGTTATTAATTTTTCCATCACATTACCTCTTTGCAACAAACATTAGAGGCCCAATTTTTGGGCCTCCAATAGGTAAACGACTTCTAGTGTTTTTTGGTGTACAGGTTACTCACATTGCCTCCTATGTTTAGGAGTTTAATTTTGTTTACTTTTGATATAGCATCTCAACCAGGGAAAAGGTGAAATGTATTCTTTTCCTGTACTACTTCCTGCTTAACTGTGCAGTGTTTTTTGGGCATGAGATGGCTAAAATGCTATATAAAACCAATAAAAAAAAGTATTAAAAGGAGGGGTGCTTCAGCAAATTGCACATTTATCAGAGGAATTAGTTTATAGACCCTGTTGAAGATTCATATTGGCTGTGCTGGTTCACAGTAAGTCCAGAGCAGTATTTAGGAACAGAATGTAGTCAGTAACTGATGCTCATCTGCCAGAAGCACAAATCTGCTGAGACATGGTTAAATTTGGAACATAAGTTTGAGATATATTATAATCACCACTCTGTCCTGAAATCTATACTGTAGAAAAAGTAGATATTGGGTATCTGTAAAACAGCAGGAATGTACTTATGCCTTTGAGTCCTAGCAAAAACTACAGATTTGGGTTACAAAATTGTACATTTATCTTCTGTCAAGAGATTGATGTATAGACTGGTCAGTGGTGCCTTAGGCCTGAGGAAATATCCTTCATATTTATACTTCGATGACACCCAATATAAATCATAAAACATTGAGTTTGTGACTAAACAGTTGGGAGTCCCTGCTAGATTAGCTTAACAGAACTTGATTAAAAGTTAAGCTATGAATTTTTATATTGTAAATTAATTTTATGTATTTTAAGAGGTATATGTCTTGGGCTAGAGAGATGGCTCATTGGTTAAGAGTACTGGCTGATCTTCTAGAAGTCCTGAGTTCAATCAACAGCAACTACATTGTGGCTCACAAACATCAGTAATGAGATCTGACTACCTCTTCTTGCCTGCAGACACATGAAGGCAGAACACTGTATGCAAAATTAATAAATAAATGTTCAAAAATGACTTTTATGATTTTAGATCCTTATTTAGAGCCATATTAATGCTGCCTGATACTACAAAGCTGACAAAGTTATGGTTAGCCCAGCCATCAAAACTATCAGATGTGAGAAAAATATAGTTAATTAACTGTTCAAAATATTAAAAAATGACAGGGACCATTCCTTATATTCCTAGCCATAACCAATTGTGTATGGGATTGAGGGCAGAAGTTCTTCACCCACTAAATAATGTGAGAGGCTTTTTGTTAGTTTGTTTGTATTTTCTCTGTGGAAGACAGACATGGAGAAGACTGACCTGTTGTCTAGGCAAAGAACGTGCAAATAATTTTTCAGCATCTACAAAGACTAAGCTGGGTCCATTGTATTTGATCATCTTGCTCCTTGGTCAGTGTCATAACAATCTGGCCCTGGCCCTGGCCCTGGCTGTTCTGGACCAATGCAAATCTAAACATCTCTGAGAAACCACGGGATCAAGCTCCTCTAAACGTAAGAGGATGAAGAGGAGTTAATTTTATTTTCAATAAAGTGAAAAGGATTATGGTACAGGCGATTAACTGTATTCTTTACATTCTAGAAATTAGAAAACTGAAGCTTAGAAAACAGGTTTAAAATACTTTCCTATCTACTAGTCCTAACCAGGCTCAATATTCCTGGTCGCACATGTTTTCCTTTCCTCCCCCTCATTTTCTCCTACTTCTCTCTCCATTCGCTGTCCTCACCCACTTCATCTGAACTCTGGGGGACTTGTGCCTTCCCAGTTCTGTGAGGGACTTTATATGAATCTCTTAGAATACACCTTGTATCCTAGTTCCTCTGGTGATGTGAATTATAGGCTGGTGATCATTTGATCTATTTCTAAAATCCATATATGAGGGAGTACATAATGTGTTCCTATTTTTGTGACTGGGTTACCACATTCAGGATGGTTTCTTTAAGTGCCATCCACTTGCCTGCGAATTTCAAGATACCATTATTTTTTTCTGCAGATTAGTATTCCATTGTTTAAATGTGCCACATTTTCATTAACCATTCTTCAATTGAGGGGCATCTAGGTTGCTTCCAGGTTCTTGCTATTACAAATAGTGCTGCTATGAACATAATTGAACAGATGTCTTTGTTGTATGGATGTGAATCCTTTGGGTATATGCCTAAGAGGGGGATTGCCGGGTCCTGTGGTAAACTAATTCCCATTTTCCTGAGGAACCGCCATACTGATCTCCAACATGGCTGTATGGGTTTGCACTCCCACCAGCAGTGGAGGAGTGTTCCCCTTTCTCCACATCCTCTCCAACATAAGGCATCACTGGTGTTTCTAATTTTAGCCATTCTGGCAGGGGTAAGATGGTATCTCAAAGTTGTTTTGATTTGCATTTCCCTGATAGCTAAGGATGTGGAGCATTTTCTTAAGTGTCTTTCAGCCTTTTTGATTTCCTCCATTGAGAATTCTTTCTTCAGTTCTGTACCCCATTTTTAATAGGGTTATTTGGAGTTTTGTTGACTAGTTTCCTGAGTTCTTTGTGTATTTTGGAGATCAGCCCTTTGTCGTATATAGGATTAGTGAAAATCGTTTCCCAGTCTGCGGGCTGCCGTTTGGTCTTGTCCACTGTGTCCTTTGCCTTACAGAAGCTTCTAAGTTTAAAGAGGTCCCATTTATTAATTGTTTCTTTCAGCGTCTGTGCCCATGGAGTTATATTCAAGAAGCGGTCTCCTATATCAATTTGTTCAAGGGTACCTTCTACTTTCTCTTCTAAGAGGTTCAATGTGGCTGGATTGATGTTGAGGTCTTTGATCCATTTGGACTTGAGTTTTGTGCATGGCGACAGACATGGGTCTTTCTGCAGTCTTCTACACACCCTCATCCAATTGTGCCAACACCATTTGTTGAAGATGCTATCTTTGCCCCATTGTATAATTTTAGCTGTTTTGTCGAAAATCAGGTGTTCATAGGTGCGTGGATTAATATCAGGATTTTCAAATCGATTCCATTTGTCTACAAAATTCCATTGGCTTAATACAAAACTATATACAAAACAGTGAATAACAAGTGTGCTCTAAGAAAAGGAAAATCAAGAACAAAATGACCTACATATCTAGTCCAAGGGTGAGGGCATAATGGAGTTTACAATACAGTTGTCCTACGCTGAAAAACATAAGACTAGTACCTAATATATCTATCTAGGAAGAGAGAATAATAGTTGTGATAGTTTAATCTTCAACCTCATCAAGACCTGAGAAGGAAATTAACAATACTAGAGTAGACTGGAAATGTGGATGGACAACTTCCAAAAGGGGCAGCAAGGACAGAAACAGCAAGCCACCTGAAAAGTCACCCTAGTACTCACAGCCACGTTGGTACACCCGGATTTGGCTAAGGCCAAGAGAACTTGACAGACCACAACAACAGCAGGGAGGTAGAATGGCTATCTTACCCTGACTTGGCAAGGTCAAGCAGTCTTCTATATTTGTCTCCTGCAAGCACATAGGACTGAATGTCCAAATCAGTGGTGAAGGAGGGGCAATTCTTTGCCCAACAGGCCATTAGCTGAGGCGAGATTGAACTCCAGCAGGAGCAACAACAGTGTCCAACATATTTTCGGGAAAGTCCACGGTGCTGTCAGGAGCAACAGTGTCTCATGTCAATGGAGTAGTAATATTAAAACATTTAAATGCCATGTTCTGCATGTCTATGAAGTGATTGAAGTTTAAGCATCTATATCTGACTAATCTCATAGGTACAGGAAATATGAGTGAAGATAATCTGTAATACTCGGGAACTTAGCTGAAAAGACTGATTAAAACTTTCCTGAGTAAAGCAGGAACAAATACTCAAACAATATAACTATATACATATACATACATATAAATCCCTAAAATAAAGGTAGAGTAGAAATGTCAAGACAAGAGGTAGAACTATAAAGGGCAGCAAGAAAAAAATCCCAAATTGTATCAATATACAAAATGTCTTGAATACAAGAAAAGTATACATACATAGAATATGGTAAAAAAAATAATGTGCATAAAACATCGTAAGTGGAAAGATTTCACACAATATAACAAAATATAAACTTAATTTTACATAGCTTACCACATATAATGTGGTAAATATATATATATGTAAAATACTATCTCATTCTTACTCAAATTCTCAAGAAAATAGGCTAATCTACCTATATCCCATCTAAACCATACCTTTCCCAAACATTCCCTATTCCTGTCTAAAAGATAAACCCGAGTGTAAGCATCACCTTCCATACCCAACCCTAACTGACTAAAACCAATACAAAGCCAATGACTATTATCCCAAAATTCCAAGGGTATGGAAAGGGGGCCTCTTTATCTTAAGGTTACTTCCTGCTGAAATGGGACAATGATTGCTCCAATGGATCCTGTAGGAAGAAAATTTTTAGCAACCAAATTTCTCAACAGAGCTGGCTGTGGCATATGTAGCTAGTCACTGTGTGGCAGAAAATTCTTGACTGTAGTTCTATTAGAAACTCTGGCCAGGGTGTAATAAAAAGGTGCACCATTACAGCTAGCTAGTCATGAGTTGTCTCGAGCAAAACAGTCTCAAACTGGTTTTAGGGTGATGTTTGTAGTTCAGATGCATCAGGTTGAGTCAAGTGCAATGATGATGCGGGGCCCCATCTTCTTTCCGGAGAGTTCAAAGACTGCTGTTAGGAATCGTTATTATTCCTTGTGGAAAAGTTACACATCAATACTAAAGTAAAATTTTCAAGTTTTAAGGTATGCATTAGGGGAAGACAACAATAAGCATTAAAAGTATGTGAGAAAATTAGGATTTAAGAGAGAAAATTGCATATAAAAAATTAGTCCCCAGATTTTGTTTTCTTCTGCCTTACACCAATTGGCTTCTTAATTTAAGGCAGAAACCATGAATTTAATCTTAACAACATGCTTGAATTTAGAGAAGGAAAGCCAAATCCAACTCCAAAGCCAGCTTTGGTTTATATAAATTGGGACTTCGGGAATACTAGATAGTAGAGAGAAATTGATTTCTGTATACAAATAGTTTACTACAATTAAATATATTTTTTTAACCATATATCAGATTCTGCTTCCTTAAGTGATTGTTTCTGAAGAGCTGTCTTCTCTTCTGTAGGCACCTTCTGTTCAGTGTTTTTTGGCTGTTTGATGATAGGTTTTCTCTGTTTTCCTGTAAGAACAAGAACAAATCACTTCCCCTACCTTTGAGAGGCCTCCGCACACCTTTTGCGACCTAATTTGTTGGATGACTTGTCATTTGTTTTCATTAAGATGCTTCTCTTGTTCAACTCGAATCTTGATTAACTTAGATGGTATCCATAGTTTTTCTTCTCCTGTAGATATAAAGGCAAAACCCCTACCCCAAAGTAACACATACCCTGCTTTCCATTCTGAGGTCAGTACATCCTTGAAGTACACTGGCTGATTTAGTTCAGAAGTTTTTTTCTATTGTTCTTTCTGCAGCTGTTTTTACTTTTTCATCAGCATTAAGAAAGTTTAATGTTAATAAAGCATTATGAAATCTGTGTTTGGGTGTTTTGGATCCTCCTGCCTGTTTATGGAGCATTTCTTTTAAAGTATGATTGGATCTCTCAACCACTGCTTGTCTTGTAGGATTGTGTGGTATAACAGTTATGTGCTTTATCTTGTAATGCATAACTCCAGGAGCATAGACACTGAGAGCAACAATTAATGAATGGAACCTCTTCAAACTTAGAAGCTTCCATAAGGCAAAGGACACAGTGGAAAGACAAAATGGCAGCTCACAGACTTGGAAAATATTTTTACCAATACTACATCAAAGGGGTGATCTCCAAAATATACAAAGAACTCAAGAAACTATTCATCAAAATATCAAACACCCTATTAAAAAATGGGGTACTGAACAGAAAAAAAAAATCTCAATAGAGGAAATCAAAAAAGCTGAAAAACACTTAAGAAAGTGTTCAACATCCTTAGCTATGAGGGATATGCAAATCAAAACAACTTTCAGATACCATCTTACTCATGCCACTATGGCTAAAATTAAAAAAAAAAAAAAAAAAAAAAAAAACCAATGACAAGTTATACCAGAGAAGATGTGGAGAAAGGGAACATTCCTCTACTGCTGATGGGAGTGCAAACTTGTACAGCCATTTTGGAGATAAGTATGATGGTTCCTTAGGAAAATGGGGATTAGTTTACCATGGGACCCAGCAATACCCCCTTAGACATATACCCAAATGATCCATATCCCTGCAACAAAGACATCTGCTCAACTATGTTAATAGCAACAATATTTGTAATAGCAAGAAACTGGGAGCAACCTAGATGATCCCCAGTTGAAGAATGGATAAGAAGATGTGGCACATCTACACAATGGAATACTACTCTGCGAAAAAAAATAATGGAATCTTGAAATTCGCAGGCAAGTGAATGGCACTTGAAACAACAATCCTGAATGAGGTAACCCAGTCACAAAAAGATGAACATAGGATGTACTCACTCATATATGGATTTAGACCTAGAGCAAATGATCACCAGCCTATAATTCACACCACCAAAGGAACTAGGATACAAGATGTATTCTAAGAGATTTATATAAAGTCTCTCACAGAAGGTTGATGGGACAAGTCCCCCAGAGCACATGGGAGGTGGGGGTTCAATGAATGTAGAGAGAACTAGGAGAAAGAGAAGGGGAGGAGAGGAAAGAAATTGTGACTAGGAAAATTGAGTCAGGGTAGGAATACAAGATAGGAGAGAGAGAGAGACAGTGATGGTGAGTGAGAGAGAGGGAGACAGAAAGAGAGAGAGATATTAAAAGAGGGAGCCATTATAGCTTTGAAGAGAAAACTGAATCTAAAGAAAGGTCTAGAGACCTAAAAGACTGTTGCCAACTAACAACTTGAGCATCTGTGGAAAGGCTACCAGGAATGTCCTTCCTGGATATTGAGATCAACAACAAAATTATTCACCATCATGGAGCCCACCTATGGTGCTGTTGGAAACAGAAGCAAACACCCAAATCTAAACACTGAGTTTAACTAGAATCCAGATGCAGATAGACAGAACAAGACCAGACTGTAGAAACAAACATAGACAGCTGACCTGAACAAGGAACAGATAACGGGCACCCAGATTGATAGCTTGGAATCCAGCATGGTACTGACTCAGTCTTCTCTAAATATGGGTCTCAGCCAGATGGACTGAGAAGTCCTAGGGAACTCAGACAGTGGAACCAGGATGTATTCCTCATGAACAAAAGGTCTTTGCAGACACATCCCGCATGGAGGGTACTCCCTTAACCTAGAAACAGGAGAGAAGTCCTAGTCCCTATTTCAAATGACTTGACAGATCCACATGACTACACCTGGATGGCATTGTCATACATGTGGAATTGTGTTGGGAGCTGGGAGCAGAGGGTGGTCAGGGTGCATGTGAGGGGGCATAGCGTGTAAGTGCGTGGGAGGGAGGGAGGAAGAGGGAACTGGGATCAACATGTGAAATAAAAAATAAATAAGTAAATTAAGAAAATAAAAAATATTAACTCCCAGGCCTGGATCTTACAGGCTGCGGGTAATACAGAACACCAGTGTAAACAGCACCAGGCTCCTCTTGGTACAGAAGTCCTAAGCTGTGCTCATCCCTGATCCATGCTGGGTTGCTGAAGGCCTAAGTGCATTGGGCCACCTGGTGGGCAGTCAGAGAGGAGAGGAATTCTGAATCCCTAGGGGCTAATGACTGAAACAGCCCCTTGCCCAGCCCTCCTCTCCTCAGGTAGCAGTGACTATGACTGTAGGGACAGGAGTGGGGGTGAGAGTGGGAGGTGGAGGATGAGGGGGTGTTCAGGAGAACAACTTTGGTAAAGATTTTTATGTCAACTAAAATTACAACTAACAAAATATATGGTAATTAGATGTGATGGCTATGTGCAGACTTGGTACAATCAGTCTGAAGCAAAGAAGACAAAATAAGATAACAGTGGTCTAGTAGACAGGTCAAGTGGCCTGCAGATTTATAGGTCAATGCAACTCATCAAAGCAGCACAGAGAAATTCAAAAGGAAGTTCATGTGTTACAAGAATGATTCCACTTCTCTGGGCCATAAAAGGTAGATCAGGAAAAGGGATTATCCAGATCCAGAAGAGTGGAAAAGTGATAAAAATAAAATTATAATACTGAAAGATAACATTAAAACAGAGCTGGTGTACCCCACATAATCCATAAAGGGAGCCAACAGTTCAGAGAGCAGAGGGTACAGAGAGGCTCAGGGGACAGCACCAACATAAGAATGTACAGTCAGGAATTAAATAAATAAATAAGATGTTCACTTCAGGCTTGCACATCTGAGTAAGAGTCACTGATAAGAAAAAGGGAAAAGGAGAGACATTTCTACCCTAGGGATGTCTGAGAAAATCAGAGAGACTAAAGGTAATGTAAAAAGATATGGAGGTTCAAAGAAAATTCATCAAAAGGTCGAAGGAAGATGTAAACTGTTTGCTGTGGGCTCTCATATCTACAAATATAAATTTAAGATTAGGAATATGAGTTAAACATTTTGACCATACCAGGTTAATTGTTTAAAAGTTCCGTTTATTTCTCTCAAGAAAAACATATGTACTTTCTAAAAAGTTCTATATATATTTCCTGTTAGAATCCTGTTTTATTACAAGAATATAGCTAAAACAAAAATGGATTAAAAGTTTTTGCTGTCTTAGGCTAACAGCCCTTAGCTCAAAATTTATCTCTGAGCACTGATCACTAAATTCAGATTATCAGAAAATCACATGTCCTTTTAATGTAGATGATATTAATTCTGTTTTATGTCTAAAGCTGTTAAAAATTGAAACTAGTTAAAAAGTTACAATTATTAACACTGGAAATTAACATAAATTTAACAGGCACCAAGGTGACAATGGGTTTAAAGATATAAAGGTTGCTAAAATTATTTGATATTATAAGAAGACATTACAGGATGTTTAATTCTTTTATAAAAACAGTTTTTAAATGTTTAAATGCAGAAGGTTACATTATATTCATGCTTTCTGACATTGTTAATGTTTGTAATTAAATCAAACGGCTAAAATTTAAGATCAGAGCCATACACTGTATATACTAACCAAAAGTAGAGATTCTCATTTTTTTTATGATACAGAGGGCAATCCATCCTTGTTTTTGCTAAATTTGGTAAGCGTAAATTATTTAGTTAAATTGAGTCACATAGATGTTTCATGTTTCCCTAAATGGAGTTTCAAATTGAAATCCATATTTTTAAAGCTAAAAGTGACAATAAAAAGTTCTACTTTTATAAAAGCCGGTAAACTATTATAAAATGTTAAGAAACACAAGTTACCAGGCATCCTTATAGATTAACTGTTGGTTATAGTGAAATTAAGTATTAATGATTAATAACAGGAATAAATTTCACTCTGTCTACTACACATGTTCTAAAACTTTAAGCTTAAATCAAGTAACTGAAAACCAAGTTGTCTATTAAGATCTATCTAGAAAGACTTCCAATACTACAGAGATCTGTAGAATAAGACATTTAAATATTAACTAAAAAGCTGTAATAATTTCAGACAAAGAATCACAGAACCAACAATGACCCAAGGTCTCTAAAGAACATTGTGGGGCACCATGGATTGTGATGGCACTGACCAGGGAGCATTATGCTGAAACACAATGCCTGCATCATGATAGGACCAAGCTCAGACTGTGTAGAGAGAGGTTACACGGTACTGGAAAATTGTCTGCACCTTTGCCTAGATAAAATAAGGTTAGACTTTTCCAAGTCCAGGTTCCACAGAGGAAAAAAAAAACAAAAACAAAAAAACAAACAAACAAACAAAAAAAAAAAAACACCTCTCACATTATTTACTTGGTGAAAAAATTCTCCCCTCAATGCCATAGAAAATTGGTTATGGCTAGGAATATAAGGAATGGTCCCTGTGAATTTCTTAATAGATTCAAAAGTTTCATATAATTTATCCTTCTCAAATCTCTAATTCTATTGTTGGCTTGGCTAACCAAAACTTTGTGAGCTTGGCAGTAAAGACAGCCTTAATATGGCTCCTAAATAAGGATCTAAAAATATAAAGACATTTAAGTTTTTTTGAACATTTATTTATTAATTATGCATACAGTGTTCTGCCTGCATACATGGCTGCATGCCCAAAGAGGATACCAGATCTCATTATAGATGTTTGTGAGCCACAATGTTGTTGCTGGGGATTGAACTCAGGACTTCTACAAGAGCAGCCAGTACTCTTAACCTCTGAGCCATCTCTCAAGCCCAAGACATATACATCTTAAAAAAATATAAAATTAATTTACAATATAAAAATTCAGAGCTTAATTCTTAATCAAGTTTTGATAAGCTAATTGAGCAGTGACTCCCAGCTGTTTAGTCACAAACTCAGAGTTTTATGATATATGTTGGGTGCCATCTAAGTGTAAATATGAAGGATGTTTCATCAGGCCTAAGGAACCAGTGACCAATTTATACATGAATCTCTCTAGACAGAAGAAAATGGTTCTAACCCAAGTCTGTAGTTTTTGCTAGGACTCAAAAGCATAAGTCCATTCCTGCTGTTTTACAGATACATAAAATCTACTTTTTCTACAATTTGGATTTCAGCACAGATTGGTGATGATAATATATCTAAAACTTGCATTTCCTTTTATATAACATAGTTCATATAGTCTTCAGAGTATCAAATGTCATAAAGCTTTTATCAAATTCTTACAGATCAAAAGGATGGCAGATAAATACAGCTATCCTGAGGATGGAATTTTCTCTCTGGTCTTGCTGTCTTTCTTGATCTAATTGGAACTAAAACTTCCAATTAAATACATATGTTTTAACCTTTATTCCCAGTTTAAACATGTCTCAAAGGATTGGTGCTTCTGATAGATGAGCATCAGTTGCTGAATACAGCCTGTTCCTCTATAGTGCTCTCCCTGGAGTTACTATGAACCAGCCCAGCTGATGTGAATCTTCAACGGGGTCTACAAACTGATGACTCTGATAAATAGTTCATTTCCTGAATCCCCCTTCCTTTTGTTGGTATTGTCTAGCATTTTTACCTACTTGCAACTCAGAAAACACTGCAAAAGTAAGCAGGAAGTAGTACAGGCATGTCGCTGGCACACCAGTGTTTTGATTTTCAAATAGCTATCACCTGGAGTTCTATAGCCTATAAAGCCTCCTTGAGCAGCTTGTTACTATTATGCCTACAGGTTTCCTCAACTTCCAAGGAAGTGACTCCTGGGTGCAAAAGCAAAAGGTTTTTATTGCTAAAAATAAAACCAGATGGGACTTCACTCTGTCAGAAAAGTAAGGTAGTGGCTTAAAATTCTGAGGGGTTTATAACAGGGTAAACAGAAAGTGAAGCTTGAGATCACTATTCTCAGTTCACAAGGTTTCCAAGATACAGACAGTCCATAGAGTACAAAGTTATTTACAAGGTCTTCACGGATCTAAGTTAATAGAATCCATCATTTGTTTAGGCAAGATTGATAAGCACACCTGAAAGTTTGGGGATTTTTCTTTGTTTTTACTTCTTCTCCTGAGTCAGGGACTTACCTATTGGCAGAAATTCTTGTTCTCATTAATTTTTCCTTGTTCCAATAAGCCCTAATTTTATAACTTTTAGTTATTAATTTTTCCATCACATTACCTCTTTGACACAAACCTTAGATGCCCAATTTTTGGGCCTCCAATAGGTAAAAGACTTCTGGTACAGGTTACTCACATTGCCAACTATGTATAGGACTTTACTTTGGTTTACTTTTGATATAGCATCTCAACCAGGGAAAAGGTGAAATGTATTCTTTTCTGTACTACTTCCTGCTTACCTTTGCAGTGTTTTCTTGGGCGTGAAATGGCTAAAATGTTATATAAAACAAAACGGAAAAAAAAAAAGGGGGGAAAAAGGGGGGGTGGATTCAGCAAATTAGCAAATTGCACATTTATCAGAGGCATTAGTATATAGACCCTATTGAAGATTCACATTGGCTGTGCTGGTTCACAGTAAGTCCAGAGCAGTGTTTAGGAGCAGAATGTAGTCAGTAACTGATGCTCATCTGCCAGAAGCACAAATCTGCTGAGACATTGTTAAATTGGGAACATAAGTTTGAGATATATTATCATCACCACTCTGTACTGAAATCTATATTGTAGAAAAAGTAGATATTGGGTATCTGTAAAACAGCAGGAATGTACTTATGCCTTTGAGTCCTAGCAAAAAGTACAGATTTGGGTTGCAAACATGTACAATTTTCTTCTGTCAAGAGAGATCCATGTATAGATTGGTCAGTGGTGCCTTAGGCCTGATAAAATATCCTTCATATTTACACTTTGATGACACCAAACATAAATCATAAAACATTGAATTTGTGACTAAACAGCTGGGAGTCCATGCTAGATTAGCTTAACAGAACTTGATTAAAAGTTAAGCTCTGAATTTTTATATCGTAAATTAATTTTATATATTTTAAGAAGTATATGTCTTGGGCTAGAGAGATGGCTCATTGTTTAAGAGTATTGGCTGCTCTTCTAGAAATCCTGAGTTCAATCCCCAGCAACTACATTGTGGCTCACAAACATCAGTAATGAGATCTGACTACCTCTTCTCGCCTGCAGACATATGAAGGCAGAACACTGTATGCATAATTAATAAATAAATGTTCAAAAATGACTTTTATGATTTTAGATCCTTATTTAGGAGCCATATTAATGCTGCCTAATACTGCCAAGCTGACAAAGTTATGGTTAGCCCAGCCATCAAAACTATCAGATGTGAGAAAAATATAGTTAATTAACTGTTCAATCTACTAAAAAAACTGACAGGGACCATTCTTTATATTTCTAGCCATAACCAATTGTGTATGGGATTGAGGGAGGAGTTCTTCACTAAATGCAAAAAATGAGAGGCTTTTTGTTTGTTTGTTTGTCTTTTCTCTCGTGGAAGAGAGACATGGAAAAGACTGACCTTCTTTTGTCTAGGCAAAGGTGGTGCAAATAATTTTTCAGCATCTACAAAGACTAAGCTGGTTCCTGCCTGGCAGTAGACATGGTATTTGAGCATCTTGCTCCCTGGTCAGTGTCATAACAATCCATGCTGCCCCATAATCTTCTTTAGAGGCCTAGGGTCATTGTTAGGATCTGTGATTCTTTGTCTGATATTATTACAGCTGTTTAGTTAACATTTAAATGCCTTATTCTATACAGATCTCTGTAGTATTAGAAATCTTTCTACGTGTATCTGAACAGACAACTTTGTCTCAGGTACTTGTTTTAACCTTAATCATTTAGAACATGTATAGGCAACAGAGTGAGGTTTATCCCTGTTATTATTCATTAACTTTTAGTTTGATTATAATCAACAGTTAATTTATAAGAATGGCTAGTAACTTGTGTTTCTTAACATTTTATAATAGATTAAACAGCTTTTACAAAACTAGGACTTCGTATTGTCAGGTTTAGCTTTAAAAATACTGATTTTAATTTGGAACTCCTTTTAGGGAAACATGAAACATCTATGTGACTCAATTTATCTAAATATTTTACGCTTACCAAATTTAGCAAAAAACAAGAATGCATTGCCTTCTGTATCATAAAAAATGAGAATCTCAACTTTTGGTTAGTATATAGAGCTTACAGCTGTGATCTTATATTTTAGCCCTTTGATATAAGCACAAACATTAACAATATATTAAAAGCACAAATATCCTGTAACCTTATAAATTTAAACATTTAAATATGTTTTCATAAAAAATTACACATCTGATAATGTCTTTTTTGTGATATCAAAAATAAAGTGCCCTTTATATCTTCAAACACAATATGACCTGGGTGACTGTTAAATTTATGTTAATTTCTAGTGTGACTAATTGTAACCTTTTAATTAGTTTCAATTTTTAACACCATTAGCCAAAAAACAGTATTAATATTATCTACATTAAAAGGACATCTGATTTTCTCATCATCTTAATCAGATGACCAGAGCTCAGAGATGAATTTTGACCTGAGGGCTGTTAGCATTAGACCCCCAAAACATTTAAACCCTTTTTGTGTTCTCTTTATTCTTGTAATAAAACTTAGGTTTATAACAGGAATTACAGATAGAACTTTTTTTTTCAGTCCTTTAACATTTAGTAATATTTAAAGAAAATATTCTTTTATCTATCCTATCTTTATGAGTCTAAAGTCCTATATGTAACTTTAATTCTAACTAAGGAAAACTATAACCTTAACTATCAGTCTTCAAGTCCATCAAAGAACATATAAGGATAATATATAAACTCTAGAATTGAAAGAGACAACTCACCGGGTCAGTTCCAACATTCTTCTGTGATGTTCCATCTCCAGTCTATAGGTCATAGTGTGTCTGGCAGACTTCTCAGCAAAGCAAAACATTTAAAAATGTCCCACCTGTGTTGGCAGTTTGTCAGTCACTTTTCTCCACATCCTGCAGAATGTCTAGCAGACACTTTCATGAAGAAGGAACTCTGTAGCAATGTCCATCTTGTATCAGAGTCACTTTCCTGTGGGTCCTGCATGTCCAGTTCATAAAGCATAAAGTCAAACAGTACAGACAAGAACAGTATTTGCCCAAATGGCTGGTCTTGCTATATTAGAGGCAAACTTTTTAACAAGTACATATAGATTTCTTTAGAGAAATAAAAGGAACGTTTAAAAAATTAACCTGGCATGTTCAAAATTTTTAACACATATTACTAATCTTAAATTTATATTTGTAGATATCAGAGCACACAACAGTTTACATCTTCCTATGAACTTTCTACTACTTTTCTTTGAACCTCTATATCATTTTACATTACCTTTAGTGTCTTTCTCTGATTTTCTCAAACATCGTTATCATAGACAATACTCTCCTTCTCTATTTTCCTTTTTTCCTCTTATCAGTGACTCTTACTCAGAGGTGTGTGGCTGAAGTGAATATCTTATATATGTATTTTGTCTTTGAGTGTATGGTAATGAATCACATAACTTTCTAGAGACTTCATTGAATCAGTAAGTCCCTTGCTTTCTCCAACTACTAAAGATTCCATATTTTTAATATTCTCATTCTTAGATAAAATCTGAATGAAATGTAAACTGCCTTCCAGTCACAAAGTTCTGTCTGCTAGCTTTCAATTAATCCTCAGACATGGAACAGATTCTGCTAGTCTTTGCATCAGATGTTCCAGGTTTTAACTTTATTAGCAGCTCTGTTCAACCAGGAATCAGCTGTTCCTGTCAGCATGTTAATGCATTGCATTTGTTTCTGTTTTGATTTTTGAAGCATTAGACATAAAAAAATTCTGTTTTCTAGTTGGTCATTTTTATGTTCCATGTTTTGTATTCTACCTGTCAGCTCTCTATTGGCATGTCTAATATTCTGAATCTTTTTCTCTAAGTATTCTATGTTTGTCTTCTAATTTTAAGCTCTCCATTTTCATTTTCAATATTCTAAACAATTGTTTCCAAACATTGTATGTTTTCTGTTCTGTTTTTCATCTTTCTATTGCCATTTTCAATAGACTGAAATGTTTTTCTAAGCATTCTATGTTTTGCCTTCTAATATTGTCATTTTCAATATTCTAAACTTTTTTTTTAACCTTCTAGGTTTTCATTCAAATTGTCAGCTCTCCATTTTCATTTTCAATATTCTGCATTTGGTTTTTTAGCTCTCTATTGTTATTTTCCATATTTTGAACCCCTATTACTAAGTCTCTGTTGGTTTTTAAAATTTTCTTATTGTTTGCTTTAAGCTCAAACCATTTAGAATATCTTAATGTTGATTCCCATTGCTATTACAAAAAAATGTATATATTGGTTAAGCCATGATTTTTCTTATGTTAAAATTCCTTCTATATTTGAAGTAAAAGAATTTCTAAAGTCTTGCATCATAAGATTATCCACCCTAGGTATGGAACAATTGATCTCATATTATATCATCTTAAATGGCGAAGAATGTTGCAATTACCTTAGGTATAATTCTGCTGTCCTCGAACTTTGATGGTTTTAGTTGTTGATCTCAATTTGTGGTGGTAGTGCCTGGCGGTGTCCCACCAAATTGCATCCAGCAGCAGACAATCCTTCTGATTGTTCTGCCTCAGAATAGCTCTTAACAAACTAAGGCAAGCAAAATTTTGTTAAACTCATGAGTGAAAGGAGCTTTGTGCAAATTTCTAGGACCCCCCCAGGGCTAACAGGTGTTGCCACTTACTGGCGCCTTTGGGCAGCAGGAAACACACCAGCTGGGCAGGCGCCATGTGCAACACAGCTGCAAATGCAAAGTGGGGAATAGGCAAAAGATGAGAAGCAGTGAGTACTTTCTCAGTGCCACAGTGGATATAAAGTTGTAGGGCAGAGGCAAATGTCCCACAAGGTGTGGTATATCCACCTGGTTAGGCAAGGAACCCTGCTCATTCAGTGATGGTGTGGGAAGTGAGCAGCGTCTCCCGACTTGGTGAAAACCAGGTCCGGTAAAAATCCAGATTCTGCTTCTGACACCAGATATTGACGTTCGATAAGCATCAGGAGAAAAAAATAGGCTGAATAGATGTTTATTCAGGGAGAAATAACTTACATTATAGAAAAACGAACACCAGCAGGTTCCTGGTCCCAGGAAGCTGTTCCTGTGCTGCAGGCAAGAGAGCTCTCCCAGTATCCTCCTCAAAATTTCGTTCCTCTCATCACATCTGGCCCTGTCTCCACCCCACAATGGGCGTGGTCTATGCCACAGGCAGGGCCAAGGTGCTCATCTCACTACAGATAATGAATGCTCCATTTAATTCGTGTCAGAATTTAGTCAACCAATGGTCGGTCAATGGCAGAGGTGTCCTATGAATATATATAAAGAGTAAATAGGAATTATTTCACCTAATACTAAAGACACTCCATAACTACACATATTATCTATGTTAAGAAACCCCATAGTTGCATGTATCCCCTGCCTAAAGGGTGTCTATAAGCCTTTATGGGCCCAAATATATTGCTTTTAGATAGGAGATAAGTAACCATAAAGGCCCAGACAACCTATGGTAGGAAAGATAATATCTTATGGACCATAGTTGTTATTTGAGCTCTCTGTACCCATGACAACTTGGAATGGGTTCCCGTATAGGATTTCAGATGGGACAGGCAGGCAGAATGTGTTCCAGAACTGTCAAAGCCACTCAGGGAAGCTTTATATGGAATTAGATGATGAGATCCATCTTGGTGGCAGTGCACATGTTTAATATCACAACTAAGGAGGCTGTCAGTAATCAAAAATGAAACACATTAATAAAACAAAACATGTAAGGAAGAATCAGATACACCTTTATATGAGTCACACAATCTGGTGGTCTACTGCATGTCTAAAGGGAATTGAAGGAGGAAGCTCTTCTTCTGTTGCTGCTTCCCCTAGCTATGGCTACCAACTTTATTACTTACTAGCTTTAGAGTTTTCTTCTTTGGACTTGACAAGTATAATGATGACCAGCCTGAGACATGTATCATGGAGAACTAAACAACTGCTGTAGTCTTCAGGTGCCCATTGTTAAGCAGCCATGTTTGGACTACCTGGACTAAAGCCTATGAGACATTATAATAAATCCATGTATTACATATATGGAGAAATTCATCCTACCATCCCTGTCCATGCACAGAACCTGGAATAATGCAATTAGTTTTTGCTTTCTTTTGTGGGAACATTCACTGGTAAACTGTAAGTTTGGCTTCTGGAATTTATGAAAATCTCATTCAACATTCAGGTTTTCTTACATGATTTACTCAAAGTTTAGAAACTGCTAAAAAGAGGTGATGGGGATCTTCCTTCAGTAATACGAGATAAGATTTTCCTACCTCCCACAACAATGGCGTGATTCAGGAAAGTTGAGTTTCTGGGAACAAATGGAATTTCTGATCTAAAGAACTTTCTGGGTGTGAATGATGTTGAATGTGTGGATTGTGTGGATGCCTCATGCTGTTTCATGATACATGTGGCAGGAACAGATATTAAATTATTCTTCTATGTTATGTTCCATCTGGGCATCAGCAGGTCCATATTTACCTTAAACCACGAGGGGACATGAGAGTTTGCAGTAGCAAAACAAGAGATTAACCCCATTTGTATGTGGAGTTTTAGACTATGGCACATATTATGCCTACTGGTTTCCTCAACTTCCAAGGAAGTGACTCCTGGCTGCAAAAGCAAAAGGTTTTTACTGGTAAAAATCAAACCAGCTGGGACCTCACTCTGTCAGAAAAGTAAGGTAGTGGCTTAAAATTCTGAGGGGTTTATAACAGGGTAAACAGAAAGTGAAGCTTGAGATCACTATTCTCAGTTCATAAGGTTTGCAAGATACAGACAGTTCATAGAGTACAAATTTATTTACAAGGTCTTCATGGATCTAAGTTAATAGAATCCATCATTTGTTTAGGCAAGATTGATAAGCACAACTGAAAGGTTGGTGTGTTTTCTTTGTTTTTAATTCTTCTCCTGAGAATAGGATGTGGGTACTGTACTCTGTAGTCAGGGATTTATCTATTGGCAGAAATTCTTGTTGTCATTATTTTTTCCTTGGCACAGGCCCTGGCCCTGGGCCGTGGCCCTGGCCCTGGGCCCTAGCCCTGGCCCTGGCTGTTCTGTACCAATGCAAACCTAAACAATGCCGAGAAACCATGGGATAAATCTCCTCTAAAGGGCAGAGAATGAAGAGGATTTATTTTATTATCAAAAAAGAGAAAAGGTTTATGGTAGAGGTGATTAAATGTATTGTATCCATTCTAAGTATTAGAAAATTGAAGCATAGAAAAATGGTTTAAAATACTCATCATTGTACATGAATGGAATGATGATGCTTTCGTTTTCATGCTTATGGCATTATAGACATGTTGTAGCTTGAGAGACGGGTAAATATGTAGAACCCAAAAGAAAGAGCCCTGCTTGTTTTTTTGAGAAACTCAGTGAGGCTGTAGGGTTTCTTCATCTTTAGGTATTCTCCTTTTAGCATGTGGGAGGGGCACTGGAATATGACAGAATACTTGTTCATAAATGTTGCCTGGCAACGCTGCTTGCAGTCTGTATTCTGTTATCATGGGCCAAGTACCAGAGAGAAGCTTCAAGTAAGTGTTATCATGGGACATTACAGTCTCCCAAGATAACTATCTCCTAAATCTTTCAATGACAGCATTTGATTCCCCTAAGCAAGTCATAGCCAAATCTCTGGAAGTTTGCCTACAGCTTTTACTGGTCATGAAATTCTAGATTACCTAATTATCAGAGAACATTCAATTTCTTCTGTTTATGAATTCTCTCTCACCTAAGAATTAATACTATGGAAACAAAGATAATAAGACACACAATTATTCATCAAAAGGTGAGTTTGTCATTGTTAACTTCCTTCAGGATGGTGATAATCCATTTGTTAGAGTAGAATTAGGGATTATTGTATTGAAGTCCATGTCTTTTGAGGCAGCCGTCCAAAATGAAATATGTAGGATCTTCTAAAAAACCTGCATACACAATGACATTTCAGCATTTAAACATTTCATGACTCTGCTCTCCGATTAAATAAGGGATGAACCTGGGAGTTTCCCACAATCATGTGGGAGTCAATGAGAGTCAATTGTGTCAAGTACGACAGACCATTTCATCATCTGATTATGTTGTTATTTGATTATTAAAATAGGATATGAGATAATCCATGATCAGTGGATTCCACGATGTGGGAAACAATTATTGTGGACAATCTAAATACCAATTTTTAGTTAAAATATTTAAATTAATCATGACAGCATCTTTCAAGAGCCTGGTTTGGAGCCACCTTAGGGAAGTGGATGATGTTACATGAACACATTATTAGAATATTTAACTATAAAAGACAATGATTATATCATCCATGAAACCTGGAATCTGGTGCCACAGATCATCTAATTAAATAATTAAAGTATTTAAATCGACAGTCTGTGTTAATACCCAAGATAACGTAAATATTTATAAAGTTATGTAAACCAAAAATCCACCATTCCGTGAAGAGACCTGTAAAGCTTGCTCTTGTGAAAAGAAAGAAAGAAAGAAAGAATTCACAAGATACAATTTAACACCAACAAGGTGGATACAGACTCCACTCTTCCTGGAGTAGAAAAAGACAGATTTGAAAAATGAAATAATCAGATAGTTAGATGGTCTGTCACACTTGAGTCACACAAGGTGGCATCAAACTTCAGGGATCACAGATTAAATAATGAAAGAATTTAATAATTACATCTTTAAACATGTAAGCCATTGACCTCTTTTTGTATCATCAATTCCTGGGCAGAAGTGTCAGATATGGAAATGTATGCTGTCATCAATGATTTTTAAAATGACATCAGTTAATCGTCAGATAATCATACTGTCTTGCCTGATGAATTCTGTTGTCCTGACATCATCACAAGCGCCTGAATCTATGTTGAGGGGCAGCAGGGTGTGAGATAGTGGGCCCAATCCTGGTGTAGCAGTAGTAGCCACAATGTTGATAACAGCTGAAAAGATGGCTGCAGCAGGGGCATCAACAGCATAGCTGAGAGAGAGAGTTGTTCTTCCGTGTTCTGAGTCATTATCCATTTGCCAGGTCTCGGTGATGGTGCCGACATCCTAGTGCCACTACTTCCTCTCATGGTAGATCACAACCGATGTGAAGATGTGGAGGAAGAGCAGGTAGTCAACACCCAGACCACCATTCCGGCCTTAGTGAAGTCCTTGTTCTTCTCGGAGGGCACCGTGACACCTCCTGGACTCAATCATCCAGCATCCCTCTTGCTCTGGGAGATTCATAGATCATTCCGAAAATGCTCTGCCCCTGACTACAACTTTCCTAACCTTGCCACTGACAGATATTTGCACCCTAACAGTAATCAGTGATGGCACTGTCTGTCGTTTACATAATCTAAAGAATTAAATAAGTCACTAATAGCTAACTGTCACAATAAATAGGGGATGTAGCTTTTTACTGGCAGCGAAGCATGGCCAGACTCCAGTCATGAAGGATATCATCATTATCAATTGAGTCAATGAATCATAAAATGTGATGACATTGCACATTAACTCCACAAGAGGGAGATTTACAGTTCTCTTAATGGAATGGATGATTGCTATTTACATAACTATACACATATTTACATTATCTTGGCGATTAAAACAGAATGTCAATTTAAAGTCATTAATTATGTAATTAGATGATCTGTGGCACCAGATTCCAGGTGTAACAGAGGACATAACCATTGTTTTATATAATTGAATAATCAAATAATGAGTTCATGTAACATCCAGTTCCCTAAGGTGGCACCAAACCAGGCTCATGAATGATGCTGTCATGATAAATTTAAATATTTTAAGTACATAATAGATATGAAGATGGTCTATAATAATTGCCTCCCACATCGCGTCACCACAATCCACTGATCATGGATTATCTAATGTCCTATTTTAATAATCAAATAACAACATAATCAGAGGATGAAATGGTCTACCATACTCCACACAATTGACTCTCAGTTGACTCCCACATGATTGTGGGAAACTCCCAGGTTCATCCCTTGTTTAATCGCAGAGCAGAGTAGTAACATGTTCAAATGATGAACTGTCATTGTGTATGCAGGGTTTTTAGAAGATATCACATATTTAATGTTGGATGGCTGCCTCAAAAGAGATGGACTGAAATCCAATAATCACTAAGTCTACTCTAACAAATCGATTATCACCTTCCTGAAGGAGGTCAACAATGCCAAACTCACCTTTTGATGAATAATTGTGTGTCTTATTATCTTTTGTTCCATAGTTTTACTTCTTAGGAGAGAGAGTATTCATAAACAGAAGACTTTGAACTGTTACTCCACACACTACGTTCTCTGATGATTAGGTAATCTTGAATTTGGTAACCAGTAAAAGCTGTAGGCACACCTCCAGTGGTGTAGCTATGACTTCTTAAGGCGAATAAAATGCTGTCATTAAAAGTTTTAGGAGACAGTTATCTTGGGAGACTGTAATGTCCCTTGGTAAAACTTTCTCGAAGCTGTTCTCTGGTCCTTGGCCCATGATACCAGGATACAGAATGCAAGCAGGGTTGCCAGGCAACATTTATGTACCAACATTCTTTCACATTCTAGTGCCCCTCCCACATGCTAAAAGGAGTGTATCCACCGATAAACTAATGAGTTTCTCACAAAAACAATGCAGGTCTCTTTTTTTTGAATTCTCCAGATTTACCAATGTCTCAAGCCACAACATGTCTATAGTGACATAAGCATGAAAACGAAAGCATCATTGTGCCATTCAAGTACAATGATGAGTATTTTAAACCTGTTTTCTATTCTTCAATTTTCTAATTTCTCGAATGGAAACAATATAATTAATCGCCTCTGCCATAATCCCTTTCTCTTTATTGAAAATAAAATATACTCCTCTTCATTCTCTTACCTTTAGAGGAGCTTGTTCCCATGGTTTCTCAGTGTTATTTAGATTTTCATTAGGCTGACGATTAAGGATTTTGAGCAGTGTGTTATGATTCTTTCAGTCATTTTGTATTCCTCAATTGACTGTTCTCTATTAAGTCCTGTACCCCACTTTCTAACATGGTTATTTAGAGTTATTTATTGTTGGTGGTGTGTCAACTTAACTACCGGACAGAGTTCATTAGATGAGATTCCCTGATCAGAAGATTATTCAGTTATTCCACTTTTAAAATTGGTGGTCACTGTGTCCTTCAAGGTTCAGTTCTGTTGCAACCTCTCAGAAAATGATGATGCGAAAGAGTACAGTTTTTTTTTTTAAATCGTGTAATCATTCGATTGTTAAAAATCTACTATTACGTAATCAGTAATCACTGTATAAGGCAGTGTCCCCCATTCTCTGGGCACAGCTTCTGGTACAAATCTCCTGCTGTGTCAATCCCACAGCAGCTAAATGACGGATTACACCATCATTACTTACACAATTAAATAAGTTAATAATTGGATAGTACTCCATAATTAACTTTCAGAAGATGGAACCAAACTCCAGTGATTTTCAAGGAAGTACTACTGAGATAATTAAATCATGCCACGTCATTAGCTCCCATGAAGGAATGGCCTTACTCAAGTCAAGAAGAACAACATCTTCATCGATTTAAATAATTAATATATAATGAAAAATGATTTAATAGTGACATGGTGGTGCATACTTAAATCACACATGGATTAGTCAGACTGATCTCTTCCTGGTATAATGATGTTTTTAAAATATTAAATTGAAAATTAATTAGTGTGCCTTTTATATTAACTCTGATGAGATGGCACCAAAGTCCTATACCTATCGCTGATATAAAGATCTATTTACATAGCTAAATGGTGAAGTAATGAGATGATATTACGTCATCAACTACCTAAATCAGACTCCAAATGGGACTTATGGTCCATAACGTTACCTGTATTTTAAATACATAAATTAAATGATGAATTATTACTTAATTTCCTAGTTTACAAGTTAAAGAAGTAAGTGTAGTATTAGATGATGTGATGGTCTGGTACAACGTTCTCCCCAAAGGAGGCTCAAAACTCCAGTGATCACTGAATACGTAATGACAGATTTTCATAATTAAATGAATAAACATCAAAAAAGTGGATGGTGTTTTATGCCTGAAGCCTAAATGATTGCTCAATACTGAAGAGACATTGAGTTCTTAATCATAGATTTGAACAAAAAATGAATGAATAAAGAGATAGTTTCTCATAATTCACCCATAGAGAGATAACAAAATGATATCAACATTGATTTAAATAAAGAAAGGAAGACAGAAAGAAAGAAAGATTTCACAAGATACAATTTAACACCAACAGGGTGGATACAGACTCCAATCTCCCTGGAGTAGAAAAAGACAGATTTGAATAATAAAATAATCAGATAGTTAGATGGTCTGTCACACTTGAGTCACACATGGTGGTGCCAAACTTCAGGGATCACAGATTATATAAGAAAGAATTTAATAATTACACCTTTAAATATGTAAGCCGTTGACATTTTTTTGTATCATCAATTCTTGGGCAGACTTGCCGGGTATGAAACTGTATGCTGTCATCACGCATTTTTAACATGCCATCAGTTATTCGTCAGATAACCATACTGTCTTGCCTGATGAATTCTGTTGGCCTGACCTCATCACAAGCGCCGGAATGACTGTTGTGGTGGGGCAGGACGTGAGATAGTGGGCCCAATCCTGGCTTAGCAGTAGTAGCCACAATGTTGATAACTTATGAAAAGATGGCTGCAGCAGGGGCATCAATAGCATAGCTGAGAGAGAGATGTTCTTCTGTGTTCTGAGTCGTCATCCTTTTTCCAGGTCTCGGTGATGGTGCCGACCTCCTAGTGCCACTCCTTCTTCTCATGGTAGATCACAACAGATGTGAAGATGTGTAGGAAGAACAGGTAGTCAACAGCCAGACTACCATGCCGGCCTTGGTGAAGTCCATGTACTTCTCGACGGCACCATGCAACCTTCAGGACTCAATCACCCAGCATCCCTTGTACTCTGGAAGATGCATAGTTCATTCAGAAAATGCTCTGCTCATGTCTACAACTTTCCTAACCTTGTCCCTGACAGATTTTTGCACCCTAACCGTAATCGGTGTTGGCACTGTCTGTCGTTTACATAATTTAAAGAATTAAATAAGTCACTAATAGCTAACTGTCCCAATAAATAGGGGATGTAGCATTTTACTGGCAGGGAAGCACGGCCAGACTCCAGTCATGAAGGATGTCATCATCATCAATTGAGTCAATAAATCATACAATGTGAAGATATTGCATATTATCTCCACAAGAGGGAGATTTACAGTTCTCTTCATGGAATGGAGGATTGTTGTTTACATAACTATACAAATATTTATATTACCTTGGGGATTAACACAGATTGTCAATTTAAATTCATTAATTATGTAATTAGATGATCTGTGGCACCATATTCCAGGTGTCATGGATGATATAATCATTGTTTTATAAATTTAAATAATCAAATAATGAGTTCATGTAACATCACCCTAAGGTGGCTCCAAACCAGGCTCATGATCGATGTGGTCGTGATAAATTTAAATATTTTAACTACATAATTGATGATAAGATGGTCTATAATAATTGTCTCCCACATTGCGTCACCACAATCCACTGATCATGGATTATCTAATGTCCTATTTTAATAATCAAATAACAACATAATCAGAGGATGAAATGGTCTGCCATACTACACACAATTGACTCTCAGTTGACTCCCACATCATTGTGGGAAACTCCCAGGTTCATCCCTTGTTTAATCGCAGAGCAGAGTAGTAACATGTTTAAATGCTGAACTGTCATTGTGTATGCAGGGATTTTAGAAGATATCATATACTTAATGTTGGGCTGCTGCCTCAAAAGAGATGGACTGAAATCCAATCATCACAAAGTCTACTCTAACAAATGGATTATCACCATCCTGAAGGAAGTCTCCAATGGCAAACTCACCATTTGATGAATAATTGTGAGTCTTATTATCTTTTGTTCCATAGTTTAATTCTTAGGGGAGAGAGTATTCAAAACAGAAGACTTTGAATTGTTTCTCCATAGAGTACTTTCTCTGATGAGTAGGTAATCTTGAATTTGGTAACCAGTAAAAGCTGTAGGCACACTTCCAGAGGTGTGGCTGTGACTTGTTTAGGCGAATCAAATGCTGTCATTAAAAGTTTTAGGAGATAGTTATGTTGGGAGACTGTAATGTCCCATGATAACACTTTCTCGATGCTGTTCTCTGGTCCTTGGCCCATGATACCAGGATACAGAATGCAAGCAGGGTTGCCAGGCAACATTTATGAACCCACATTCTGTCACATTCTAGTGCCCCTCCCACATGCTAAAAGGAGTATACCTACCGATGAACTAACCTTAGAGCCTCATTGAGTTTCTCACAAAAACAAGCAGGGCTCTTTCTTTTCAGTTCTACACATTTACCAGTCTCTCAAGCTACAACTTGCCTATAGTGACAAAAGCATGAAAACGAAAGCATTATTGTGCCATTCGTGTACAATGATGAGTATTTAAAAACTGTTTTCTATGCTTCAATTTTCTAATTTCTAGAACAGAAACAATACAATTAATCGCCTGTACCATAATCCTTTTCCCTTTATTGAAAATAAAATAATCTCCTCTTCATTCTCTTACCTTTAGAGGAGCTTGATCCCATGGTAACTCAGAGTTGTTTAGATTTGCATTAGGCTGATGATTACGGATTTTGAGCAGTGTCTTATTTTTCTTTCAGTACTTTTGGATTCCTCAATTGACTGTTCTTTATTAAGCCATATACCCCACTTTATAATATGGTTATTTAGAATTATATATTGTTGGTGGTGTGTCATGTTATCTGCCTGACAGTGTTCATTAGATGAGATTCCCTGATCAGGAGATTATTCAGTTATTCCATTTTTTAAAATCGGTTGTCACTGCGTTCTTCAAGGGTCAGTTCTGTTGCAACCTGTCAGAAACTGATGATGCGAAACAGTACAGTTTTTTAAAAATCGTGTAATCATTCGATTGTTAAAATCTACTATTATGTAATCAGTAATCACTGTATAAGGCAGTGTCCCCCATTCTCTGGGCAATGCTTCTGGTACTGATCTCCTGCTGTGTCAATCCCTCAGCAGCCAAATGACGGATGACACCATCATTACTTATGCAATCAAATAAGTTAATAATTGGATAGTCCTCCATATTTAACTTTCAAAAGATGGAACCAAACTCCAGTGATTGTCAAGGAAGTAGTACTTAGATAATTAAATAATGCCATGTGATTAACTTCCATGGAGGTTTGGCCCGACTCCAGTCTAGAAGAACAACATCTTCATCGATTTAAAAAATTAATATATAATGAAAAATAATTGAAAAATGACATGGTGGTGCACACTTAAATCCCACATGGAGTAGTCAGACTGATCTCTTCCTGGAATAATGATGTTTTAAAAAATTAAATTGATAATGAATTAGTGGGCCTTTTATAATAACACTGACGAGAAGGCACCAAAGTCCTAAACCTATCGCTGATGTAAAGATCTATTTACTAGCTAAATGATGAAGTAATGAGATGATATTGCATCATGAACTCCCAAAATCTGACTCCAAAAGGGACTTAGGGTCCATAACATTACCTGTATTTTAAAAACGTAAATTAAATGATGAGTTATTATTTAATTTTATAGTTTAAAATTTAAAGAAGTAAGTGTAGCATTGTCTGGTATAAAGGTCTCCCCAAAGGAGGTTCAAAAATCCAGTGATCACTGAATACATAATGACTGATTGTTATGATGAAATGAATAAACCTGAAACAAGTGGATGGTGTTTTATCCGTGAAGCCTAAATGATTGCTCAATCCTGAAGAGACATTGATTTATTAATCATAGATTTGAACCAAAAATGAATGAATAAAGAGATAATTTCTCATAATTCACCCGTATAGAGATAACAAAATGATATGAACTTTGATTTAAATAAAGAAAGGAAGACAGACAGAAAGAAAGAATTCACAAGATACAATTTAACAGGGTGGATACAGACTCCACTCTCCCTGGAGTAGAAAAAGACAGATTTGAATAATGAAATAATCAGATAGTTAGATCGTCTGTCACACTTGAGTCACACAAGGTGGCGCCAAATTTCAGGGATCACAGAGTATGTAATGAAAGAGTTTAATAATTACACCTTTAAATATGTAAGCCGTTGACCTTTTTTTGTATCATCAATTCCTCGGCAGACTTGCCAGGTATGAAACTGTATGCTGTCATCACGCATTTTTAAAATGCCATCAGTTAATCATCAGATAATCATACTGTCTTGCCTGATGAATTCTGTTGTCCTGACATCATCACAAGCGCCTGAATCTCTGTTGTGGTGTGGCAGGACGTGAGATAGTGGGCCCAATCTTGGCGTAGCAGTAATAGCCACAATGTTGATAACAGCTGAAAAGATGGCTGCAGCAGGGGCATCAATAGCATAGCTGAGAGAGAGATGTTCTTCTGTGTTCTGAGTCTTCATCAATTTGACAGGTCTCGGTGATGTTGCCGACCTCCTAGTGCCACTCCTTCTTCTCATGGTAGATCACAACCGATGTGAAGATGTGGAGGAAGAGCAGGTAGTCAACAGCCAGACCACCGTGTCGGCCTTGGTGAAGTCCTTGTACTTCTCAGAGGGCACCATGCCACCTTCTGGACTCAATCACCCAGCATCCCTCGTACTCTGGGAGATGCATAGATCATTCAGAAAATGCTCTGCCCCTGACTACAACTTTCCTAACCTTGTCCCTGACAGATTTTTGCACCCTAACCATAATCAGTGATGGCACTGTCTGTCGTTTACATAATTTAAAGAATTAAATAAGTCAGTAAAAGCTAACTGTCACAATAAATAGGGGATGTAGCATTTTACTGGCAGGGAAGCATGGCCAGACTCCAGTCATGAAGGATATCATCATCATCAATTGAGTCAATGAATCGTAAAATGTGATGACATTGCACATTAACTCCACAAGAGGGAGCGTTAGAGGTCTCTTCATGGAATGGATGATTGCTATTTACATAACTATACACATATTTACTTTATCTTGGCGATTAAAACAGAATGTCAATTTAAAGTCATTAATTATGTAATTAGATGATCTGTGGCACCAGATTCCAGGTGTAACAGAGGACATAACCATTGTTTTATATAATTGAATAATCAAATAATGAGTTCATGTAACATCATCCAGTTCCCTAAGGTGGCTCCAAACCAGGCTCATGAACGATGCTGTCATGATAAATTTAATATTTTAAGTACATAATTGATATTAGGAAGGTCTATAATAATTGCCTCCCACATCACGTCACCACAATCCAATGATCATGGATTATCTAATGTCATATTTTAATAATCAAATAACAACATAATCAGAGGATGAAATGGTCTACCATACTCCACACAATTTACTCTCAGTTGACTCCCACATGATTGTGGGAAACTCCCAGGTTCATCACTTATTTAATCGCAGAACAGAGTAGTAAAATGTTTAAATGCTGAACTGTCATTGTGTATGCAGGGTTTTTAGAAGATATCACATATTTAATGTTGGGCGGCTGCCTCAAAAAAGATGGACTGAAATCCAATCATCACAAAGTCTACTCTAACAAATGGATTATCACCATCCTGAAGGAAGTTAACAATGGCAAACTCACCATTTGATGAATAATTGTGAGTCTTATTATCTTTTGTTTCATAGTTTTTCTTCTTAGGATAGAGAGTATTCATAAACAGAAGACTTTGAATTGTTCCTCCACAGACTACATTCTCTGATGATTACGTAATCTTGAATTTGGTAACCAGTAAAAGCTGTAGGCTCACCTCCAGAGGTGTGGCTATGACTTGCTTAGGCGAATCAAATGTTGTCATTAAAGTTTTAGGAGATAGTTACCTTGGGAGACTGTAATGCCCCATGTTAACCCATTCTCGAAGCTTCTCTCTGGTCCTTGGCCCATAATACCAGGATACAGTATGCAAGCAGATTTGCCAGGAAACCTTTATGGTCCAACATTCTGTCACATTCTAGTGGCCCTCCCACATGCTTAAAGGAGTATACCCACCGATGAGCTAACCTTACAGCCTCACTAAGTTTCTCACAAAAACAGAGCAGGGCTCTTTCTTTTGAGTTCTACATATTTACCAGTCTCTCAAGCTACAAATTGCCTATAGTGACATAAGCTTGAAAACTAAAGCATCATTGTGCCATTCAAGTACCATGATGAGTATTTTAAACCTGTTTTCTATGCTGAAAATGCTTGGACATCAACTGGCCTGCTGAACGCTTGCTCCCCACACAGTCCCCTGCAGAGCATGCTGGCAGCTACTCAGTGCACTGCAGAGCATGCTGGCTCCCTAGGTAATCCAGAGATGAAACAGTAGCTGCAGTTCATCGCCAATGCTTAGTAGTTCATTGTTATCCTGCCACAGTTACTACTGGTCCATAAAAGGGTCAAACTCTACATATCAAAATGTAGTTCCTATGAACACAGGTCCCCTTTGCATCATCACTCTAACACTGAAAGTGCTAAGTTGAACAGATGTTAGGTCAGGGAATATGTATCAAAATCACAAGTGGATCATTTTCTTTCATTACCTATTTGTACCCTGGGCATCAATAACTGCATGGACATAGAGTTAGGGAATCATTTCTTGAAGACCCAGAGAATGCCACTGTTCCTTGCATTTTAGGTTTTCTCAGTAGCCAGTTTACATGGCTGTTGTTTTAAAAACTCCTTCCCATGATCAAACTATACTGGAGCATGCAGCTACTTCCCCAAATATACCTTATGTCTACATTTGAAATCACAGACTCACCCTTGACTCCACCTTCCTCTTTATTGCCATAACCTGTTTATTATAAATCTTTCTCACCTTGGAAGTCTTAGGAACTTCATACCTCTGCTACCCTTTGCCCATCTAATGTGTTCTCACATCCCTCTATTTCAAGTGCAATGGTTTTCTCTACATGTACTTCATTTGCCTAGAACAAGAGCAACCCTGGCTTTCCTGTGTTTTTAGAATTATATCTCATCAGACACATTGGGAGGATTCTGGAACTCAGCCACTTTTTAGTCCCTCCTCAAAATTGTCTAGATTTCCTGATACACTGAGCCCACTATCATAACACATGCCACCTTATAGCAAAGACCTATTGGACGTGCCTGCCTAAGTCTTACACAACTCCAAGTCCAAATTTACCTCAAGTGTACTGAGGGGACTTGAATAAACAGAACTTGAGAATGATATGGTTATCTAACCTGGCTCTGTGACAACCAATAGTATTAAGAGAATTTAAAATGTCTGGATTTTCATTGCAGCAATGATCCAGAATAATGCATCTGTATCAGTTATACAGGCTCCTTGGGTATTGGCTTTTTTTTTTGTAAGGCACATTGTGTGTACTTGTAGGTACATATATTTGCACTTTCATATACAGGCCAGAAGTCAGCCTTGGCTACTGTTCCTCAGGAGAGTTTACTGTCTTGTTTTCCAAGACAGAGTATTTCATTATCCTGGAAAGTTTGTAGTTATGCTAGGCTTCCTGGTTATTGAGTCCTAAGGGTCTGCCAGCCTCTGCTTTTCTAGAGTTAGGATTCTAAGGCATTATGCCCATTTTTTCACCCCAAGAAATGGTTTCTTTGTGTAGCCCTGGCTGCCCTAGAACTCTATTTGTAGACCAGGCTGTCTTTGAACTCAGAGATTCACCTACTTCTGCCTCCTCATTGCTAGATTAAAGGTGTGTGCCACCACCACTTGTTTTTTTTTTTTTAATGTGGACTCTAGCTTAAAAGACTTTTGACACAGGACACAGTACTTTCTTTTGAGTAGCTCCTCAGTGACCCAAAAGCCTTTGGTTATGGAATATTTCAGTTTCTTAATACGTTGGAGACTATGATGGTACTTATGAGTTCCTACTATTAGACTGATCCAAAATCATCCTTTTCTATTCAATGACACCAAGAGTGCCTTTGATAACCATGAAATATCATGTGCTATCTCTCTCCTGGGGTCTCTGAGGCTGTTCTTAAACCCTCTGCTAGTGTTTTACTTGCTTGTGCTTTATGTCTCATTCCCCTAGGCTGACGGAAAACTGTGGGGACAAGGGGTATGTCTTAGTTCCTCTGGATTCTCAATGCTCCAAAGAGATGTACAGAAGGTCAGAAGGTGCTTGGTCAACACCAACTGCTGTGGTGCTAACAACCCATAGGCTATGACCCTCTGAGAGTCAAATGACTGTTTTATAGGGGTCATATGTCAGATACCCCGCACAGCAGATATTTACATAAAGATTCAAAACAGTAGCAAATTGAGAGTTATGAAGTAGCAGCAAAGATAATTTTTTTGGCTGGGTCAAAGGTGAAGAACTGTATTGAGTGGTCGCAGCATCGGAAGGTTGAGAGCCACTGCTGTGAAAGATGATACAAGCACACCGGATATTTATGGGGCTTAAATAAGCAAATAGAGACTGGGTTTCAGTAGACAGACAGCCCAGCGCTTTTCTTCCCCTTAGCTGAAGAGAGGTCTGGATGAAAATGGTGTGATCTGTCAGTTGACCAGTTCCCAAGGCTTCTGGCAAGTACTTCTTATCTGAAGAGTCCTTACAGCAGCTGAGCATGTTCTTACAGAGAGAATGCGAGAATGACAGCATTCATTTTACCATGTGAGCAAGGTGATCCCAATTTGCCACATTAGGAGAAAAATGAAGCTGGAGGAAGCTACCAAGGAAACAGTGTTAGGAGAGTGGAACCTAAAAATGGGGTTTTTCTCTCTTGGGAACCAGGGACGCATTGTGAGGGTAACATACACACACTTTCCATACAGCATTTCACCGACTACCTGAAATACTCTTGCCTTTCCTGTTCCGGGTCACTGAAGGAAGTCTATAGCATACATGAGTTGATGGGCTATAAGCTGCATCTGAGGGTCAGTCCCTCTTCACAGAAACTACTGCAGTGCTTAGTGGAGAGGAATGTGGACAAGAGGCACATGGGCCTTATAGGCACGAGGAAGGACACATGTAACTGTATAAAAGAGCAGTCCACAGAGGAGAAAGCGTGAATGTTTCTGGAAAACAGCTGGCTTTACTGCTCATGTCTCAACTACATAAAGAAGGGAACAAGGAAGACAACTTTGACTAAAGATATTCTAAAGACAGAGCAGGGTAGAGGCTTCCTCCATGAACTGTTCTTTGTTCAGGTGCTACGGCACATTCAGCACAGACGTTAATTAATACTGCTGCCTACACTGCCTATGTAATTACACCTGGAGTCTAATTAGGTCAGTCTCCACTACCCCTGGTCTAAATCAGCCACGCTACACATCTCTCAAAGTGTGGCTAGCACCTGTGTTAGGGCAGTGACATGTGTGACTTCTAACACAGGAGAACCACCACCAACCTCAATAGGGTTCCTCCACGTGATTTGCATGCAGAAAGGGAAACCGTGGGAGGGAGTGGCTCTTCCTGGGCTCCTCTGGATTGTTTCCTTGTGTTCCAGAGTCCAAAGCCACATGCCAGGTGGGGAAGGTCTTCACTGGCAACCCTTTCACGCAATTACTCATTTATTTGGGTTTCTGATTTTAATAAGGCTATATGATGTTAACCTTAGTAACCGAGTTGATCAGATTTGGGGGCAACTAAACTTGTTTTCTTGAGCTAAGAGATGACTCAGCAAGAAGGGACCCTTGCTGCCAAGTCTGCCATGGTGAGTTTGATTCCCAAGAATCATAGGATGGAAGGAGAGACCACACTCCTGCAAGTTGTCCTCTGACCGCCACATGATACATATGTCTCCAACCCCCGCATAAATAAATGAAAGAAACATAAGATTAAAAAATGCTTTGCTTAACTCTTCTAGAATTTTTCAAGCTTTCTAAAATGAGAAAGTATCCTACACTAGTAACAAGACAAGAGCAAGAATGAAAGTTGGTAATAAACTCCTCAGGAAATTGTGTGATAGCTTTGTGATATAATATGTCATCAACGTCATCCTCATTGTCATCATCATCATTGTCATAGGTGCTGGGGACTGAACCCAGGGCCTTGTACATCCCAGGCAAGGGTTTTAATCACTGAACTACATCCCCAATCCATAATATCTTATTTTAGGATTTTATATCAGAAACATAATATATACAATATATGTGATTTATATGAATATATGTGTATTAGCTAGAGTATAGCTAAAGCTTTCATTTATCCAGGCAAACAGAACAAATGTAACAAATGATGCTATAAAGAACAAGAATGCTAGACTCAGTAACATGGGTTTCAGTAACACATGAAAGGAGTTGTAACCAGTAACATTTAACCATAACTTCCATCTCTCTTCTGTCTCTGTACACTGTTTGGCAGTGTCACAACAGATCCCCCTGAGGTCTATCTGTCACTTAGCGGGGTACACCTTTGTTATCAGGTGAAAGAGACAAAAGGACACATGCTTCCCAATATGTGGATCACATGGTTTCACAAGAACTGATATTTCTACTTGACCAACTCTGGAGGGAGAGGGAGAGTGGAAGAGAGGAGTAGACCTTATTCGCTGCAAGGCCCAGGCCCACTGCTGCAGTCAATTCTGCTACCCAACTTCGGGGCCAACCAAAGCGATTAGAAGCAGGCAGACGATTGCGAAGTCTGCACTCTTCCCACAGCAACTGTCAACTAATGATAGATTAGAAGAATCAGATTGCTCTATCAAAATATTAATCTCAAATCTTGATTAGTAAGCCTATTGAATTATGATTAGTTCACAAGGGTGCAGCTGACAGATAAGATACTTTATCTGACAATGTGTACTAGTTGCTATGCCCAAAGCCAAAAATACCCCCAAACAAACAAAAAGAAACAAATAAAACAAAAAAACTACAAAATATGAACTAGCAAAATAACAGTACCCAACACAGCACAGTGAGGAGGAGGAGGACGCTACATAAATTTCTTAGTTTATTAAAGAGTTTGCATGTGAGAAGCCAGCTTTCCTATAAAAAGTGAGGAAGAGACTTAGAGAAATATATGGTAAACAATATGCTGTAACTAGGAGCCCACTAGGGCTCTCCCACCTTTTCAGTCACAAATGGGAACTTGAGATTGTTGCAGGGGGGTGCTCTGCCTGGCTTTGGTGACAGCTACAAAGGCAGGACTTTCTTATTGGTGCTGCCCAGTACCCTGGCCTGTGGGATGATGGTATCTGTGCAAAGTCTACAGAGAGAAAAAGCATGGCGGAGGGAGTGAGGTTGTTCAGTCAGTCATTAAAACTAGTTTCTGATGTTTTTTTTTTTAAGAGCTATAGACTAAACAGGCTAAGCATATCCCCAGCCTCCACTGAAAATGTCCACAGGGGTTAAGAACACCACTGGGCTGTTCTTCCAGAGAACCTGAGTCTGGTTCCTAACACCCACTTGGTGGCTCACAAACGTCTATAACTCAGTTTCAAGGGATGTGACACTTTCTTCTGGCCTCCAAGAGCACCATGCATGCATGCACCATGGTGCAGATATATGTGTAGGCAAACATTTACATACATAAACTAAAAACACATAAATCTTTTTAAAACCTTCTTTGTCTATATGAAATAAACATTCAATGTGATACAAGCTTATATTCTGAGTTCATACACACTCTGAAAAATTAAAATAGTATTACTTATTCCTTTATCACCCCCCCTTGCCTATATACACTTAGGTCTCTTTCAGTCCCCTGAATTCAGCTGCTACAGGGGGTTAAAGTGGCATAGTCTAAGGATGCCAGGCACTCACACTCCTATGGCACTTTGGATGGTATGGCCATCTTACCCTGACCTTATGATTTTACACAAAGCCTAATGTCCTATAATCGTGTTTCTCTTTAGCTGATATTAACCTTGCAGTGACTTCTCTCCTCCGTCTCTTGGACACTCATAACTATACTGTGCTAATCTATTGCGCTCTGCAGATGGGGTCAAGGAAACTTACTTCCTCCTTTGATAGCCTCCAACATTTCTACTCTTGGGGATAAATGTGCTTTAAATGGAGTTATATTCTAGGAAAATCAATATATGATTACTGCAAAGATCTGTATTGATTGTCCTGTTGCATTGCAAAAAGGCTGAAGAAAAATGGCAGGGCACATTTCCTTTCGATTCCTACTCCACAGAGTTTGTTGCTAATGTTTGGGCAGGAAAAAAATGGTGGAACTTCATTTAATGACCTGAAGTTCTCATCATTCAATCCTCTTTTTTCTTTCTCTCCTCTGCAAAGCACTCATTACTCGCCTCAGGCCTTTAGTCTCCAACACTGGTCTGCAGCAGAAGCTCCAGGAGAGTTCACAGAGTAGAAGAAAGGAGGCTTCAGACAGGGAGGCTCTGCCAGCAGCTGCAGGGTGCCTTCCCTAATAGCTACCATGCTCTTCTTCCTCCCTCCTAGAATCCAGCCTTTGTGGGACAGCAGCTCTGTACCCAGCTGCAGACTCTTCCTGGAGTTAGCAGCTGGAGCCAGGGTGAGTGGTAGCAAATGCAGTGATTTGGTGGGCAGGGACTTCTGGGGGAAGTGCCTTGAAGTATATAGATGGTGACTGACTAGTGTCATAAGCATTTCCCATTTCCTTCCTTATCTTCCTCCCTACAAGGCAGATGAGACTCTGGCCAGGGAAACAGCAGTTCTATGGTCAGGAGGTGCTGAAGCTAAAAAAAAAAAAAAAAAAAAAAAAATGTCCACACCAGTACAGAGCCCAGCCCGAGAGAGCAGAAAGACTGCCTCACTTTTTGTGTATTCCTTTCTTACAAAAAGAAAAATAAAGTCCCTGTTGTATGGTCCTCATCACTATACCAACTAATGAGATTCCTGGGCCACCCAATTCTCCAAGTTGTCTATGAGCGGCACTCAGTTGTTTCTGTAAGCACTACCGTGGGAGTCACCTCAGTGCCAATAGGACTCTAAGTTTCTTTGGAGGAATTCTTCCCCCAGGAGAGTCTGAGTGGAGCTGCCCTCACAGCTCAGAACAGACACAAGTTCTAGGATTAGGCCCACCAGCCTTCAATTCAGGCTTCAAGGCCATTAGGGTGGTTCTGGAGTTGTAGCTATTGTATGTTGCTAATGCCAAAGTGGGTCATCGCAAAGCCTGTCCCTTATAGGTGCAACAGCCTTCACTGTCCAGGTCCTTAGATGATGACTCACTGAAAATGTACAAATGTACTGGCTCCTTAGCTTCAGTGTTCTATACAAGGTTTCCTCCAAAAGCTGTAACTTAATCGAGGGGGAATATGAAATGAAGAGAAAATGAATTTCAGTAATAATAAGCACTCATCTTCAGGGATTCCTATGTGGCAGGCATTTTTGCCCCAACTTTGAATATATAAACTGATGTAATACAATAGCTTAGGAGGTTAAGTGCCATCACCATTCCCTCATTTGGATGGGGAAACTGAGGCAGAGAAGCTAGGTAGTTTGCACAATACAATCTAGTTTGAAAATGGAGGAATCAGGACCAACTCTAAAATGACTAGGGACAAACATTTATACTTCCACATTGCTTGTGGCCATGCAACTGGCTACAGGTATCTAGGAATATATTTTAGTGATATGGCAATTCCACAGAAAGACTCTAAATGGGTAAAGCTCAGATTTTCACTGCAGCATTCTTCATATTATCAAAATGAAACAGAACTACCTAACTTTTCAATAATGAGGAATAAGATAAAATGGGTATATTTACTTAGTAAATTATTCAGTAACTACAAAGCATATTTAATGCACCATCAAATACTATGTGAAACATGTTGTCATTATATATAAAAACTGAACACAAAATCATATGCATTCAACGGTCATCTATAGGTTAAGTCATATATATTCACATAGCAGAGGCTGGAAAGTAACTTTCAAAACAAAAATAGCTATGTGGCATGTGGGATGTGAATGAGTCCTGTGCCTCCCATTTGTCCTTTATTTTCAAAATTTCAAAGGGTGGAGAATATGCTCTTAAGAAGAGAAATGGACACTGCTGAGGATGCTCTGGACAATGGCTGGGAGAGCCTGCTGCTTGCCCTTCAGTACAAATGAGCTGAGGGCTGGAAGGAGGGGTGGCTTAGAACTCCTGGCTTTTTATCCAGACAAGGTAAATGATGTTTGGCCAGTCAGGAGAGTAAACAAGATTAGTATGGTCTCCAGGTCATCCACTCACGAAGGTCAGAGAGTGTGAGATTATTATCCCTGGTAGAAGAACAGCAAAATAGCATTATGGAATAAATTAATGAAAAAGGTAGAAGAGTATATGAACGAAAGCCCTAATCACTTTAGAGATTTCACTCAACTGCTCTGCTGGCTATCAGTCAAACTCACAAAACAAATATGCTTGTTCTCCTAAGTAATTCCAGGAGCTCTCCCCTTCTTGCTTCAAAGATATCCAATCTAAGGAAAGTCAAGAATAAAGTTACCTCGGCTTGCTGTTCCCCCTCATGCAAACCCCCTGAAGCACTGGGGTGCACACTGTTCCAATGTATGTACTCAGGATGCAGATGGCTCATTGAAGATGCATAATTGCCAGCCTGTTTGGCCTTTGATTCCAAATAAACCATCATTCCATACCCATTCAGAAACACCAAATTCACCAATGTGCAAACTGCATATTTTATTAAATAAACACAAACTCAGAGATAATGACATACATTTCTTTCATCACAAGTCCTAATGCAGCATTTCTCTAAGGCTTCCGGTATTAGCATTGCTTGCCGCATTTCAAATGCCTTTGAACTTTCTGAAAAGCTACATCTGTTAGCTCCTGTGTATACAGCAGAAAGTTACCAGGTGAATTAAGTTTTAGTATAAACTGCTTTGTTCACTATTAAGATTGATGTTGGATACGCTGTACTGCAAGATGCAAACTGCAATTACAATTCCTTGCAATTATCTTTGGTTGTTAATAGCACAAGATAGCATGTCACTTTCTACCAAGCGCATGATTTATCATTTGTGGTTATTTTTTTCTTCCCATGAACTCTTGTGGTATTACAAATGTATAATCTTGTTGTATTTATTTCCCAGTGGCCCAACAAAATGCACAGCAAGTGCTGACTAGATCAAACTAAAAAGCACCACTATTGACAAGCCATCACTTGAGCAGTAATGAACACTCTGCCTCTACTTTCACCTCAAAAAGCAGCAGCTTTAATTTATGATAAAGCAAATGAGAGTCAACCTCCATGTTTATTATACCCTCAGTGCTGTTTCAAATAAAGTAATTAGAAGGTCAAGAGACCGGTCTGGAAAGCCAAATAGAAACGCAACCCTTCTGTACTGACATTAAAAAAAAAAAAAAAAAAAAAAAAAAAACAGACTAGTATGTTCAAAGAGTATTTTATCCATCTTCTCAAAGGCAGGGCAAGGCTGTCGTTGACTTTTTTTTTTTTTTTTTTTTAATACTACCGTAACCAATCAGAACCAGTGTCTGTCCCTCTCCCTTTCTCTTAATTTGCTCCATATGGACTATAAGTAGCTCTAAAGAGTCGCCGGACTCAGGGGAAGGCCAAGTAACCCCCCCACACTCTGGGACAGGTGATCAGGAAGCCAATGGGGTCTTATGGTGTCTTCTCTCTCTCTCTCTCTCTCACTCTCTCTCTCTCTTAAATAATGATAACACAGAAGATGAAGCAATGGGAAGGATCTGGTGAGCTCCTATGGATAGCAAAAGGAAATAACTAGAGTCTGCTTAAAGCATCCAAGGGGAGGCTGACTTTTCAGGATTATTTTGATTCTGGGGATGGGAACCCAGCTGCAATAAACTATCATGTTGTTTCTGAGGACTGTCTATAAATGCATTCCCCATTTGAAAGGCTCCTCCTTTTTCATACACCTTGTTCTGTGTTTATTTACACCCTCTTTTTCTCTAACATATCAATTTTAACACCTTATAGTTTTTATTAAAGGCCCAAAGACCTATTGGACCTTGACAATGTTCCAGGCCACTCTCTGAGGAGTCATGCAATTTTAAGGAGTGCGTGGACTCTTAAACCAGCAGCCCCTGACATTTGGATCCACAGATCCTTCAGTGGGCAATGCATCAACTCTTTTTCTTCCCATTACCTACTTTCTCAAATGAGAAAAAAAAAAAGGTAAGATGGGAAAGAAAGACAGACAGTGGGAAGGTTAGGTCTCAAGGAGTATCTGCACAAGGATCTGTGATATGCGTGTACCAGGAAACATGTGCCTGGAATTAGATAGTAGCTTTCAAAAACGGATCTTGCACAATAAAACAAGGAATCCTTGCTTTGGCAAGCTGGCAGGTTATGGCTAGCTACTTGAACAATATTATAATCACCTCCTTCTATCTCTTGTCGGGGTCTGTGATGCATTGATTCCAAAAGCCTTTCTGAAATAATGTTTTATAGTGTAATTTTTGCTTCAAGTAACTTTTATCACTGTCTATTCTGGTAGTCTAATTGCACCTGATTATCTAAGTGGTGGAAATATATGTAATCTCATAATTAGAACATGCAATCATGTTGTAAAAATCTTTGTGAAACTATAAAACAGAAGGTTTGTCAGTACAGTAGTTAGCCTCCCTGCCTCCCACCGCCCCCCCCCCAATCTCTACCTACCAAAAGTACTGACTTTCTGCAGTGTGAGAGGAAATGGGAACATTTGGGGCTGAGTTTTACAAGGTAAAGGAGTGGATCACTCTGGTCTAAGACTCCTTAGGAATTCTAGTGCCAAATCATATTGTAAGTCAGGAAGACACAGTTTCTCTACAAGTCATGAATTCAGAATGCAAACTAAGACATACAACATCTCTGATGGTTTTATCCAGGCCAGTAATAGGCCCTTCCTCCTCCATCCTTTGTTGTTGTCTATGCAATTTACTCTAAAATGTAATACTAACTTGTACACATTGGTGGCAAATGTGTATGAATCCGATAGTTTCCTAATATCTTTGAGATGGCAATTTCAGCCATTTCTTCAATTAGATGAAGCAGGAACTTACTGTTCTGAGTTCTTCAACCGCTCCTTTTCCTGCCTTCCTGGCCTTTCACTGGAGGTGCTAATGAGTGATACCAGGACCAAAGCTTGGGCTGTGCAAATGGAGTAAGATGCCTGGAGCCTGTGTGATCCAAACTGCAGAGCAACACCTGTTCATGAGGCTGCAAACTACTATCCAGTGGAAGCTGGACAGCTTTATGGTACCAGCAGTTAGAATCCTCCAAAGGGAAAGGTGGAGATCCAATCTGTTTCTCATATGAGATCTGTGTGCTGAAACACCAAGGGAGGTTTTGGGAAGACATTAAAGCAATGTCTTTAAATTAAAGCATGTGCCCAGCCACAAGAACCTTCTATGCAGGGCCAGGCCCAATTCTTCTGAGAGCCTGCTTTTGCAAAGATTCCTTGAATTCATAATGGTTACTTAGGGATTTTAAAGTTGTGGCAAAAATGGAAGGAAATACTCATGGTACCTGTGACAGGTACCCCCCCCCACTCACTCTCTCTGAATACTCAAGAGTATGTTGACTTCATTGTTGAATCCAGATGAACTTCTTGGTTAATAATAATCCAGATAAACTTCTTGGTTAATGGCACTACCATTTCCTGTGACAGTGTTTAGTGTAAGAGCTGACATAAGACTCAGACTTCATGGTGAGAGCAGAGGAAGTGCCAACTGGAACTTTGAGGAATAACTTCTTCACTTCTGAGGAGACACACTAGGAGGGGGTGGTCTCCTATTCTTGTGGTGTCTGCTTTTGATATGATGCCTGAAGCTAGGACAGCCTTTGGAAACACAAAGGAAGTCACCACCAGGGTTAAGTCCATAATGGCCAAACTTGAAGAGCACAGGTCTGCTGTGACATCACTGGGCCAACTGCTGTCCCACTTGTGAATTTTCTGTAATGCAAGATAATGACTGCCCATGTTTATGCCTAGTTGAGTCAGGGCACAGTTTGGTGCCATGCCTATTTGTCCTCAGTGCAGGAGTAGTGGTCAGCAATTATGAGAAGGTCAACACAATTGAATTTAAATCTCATTCACTAAAATAAAGTTAGAGTCTGAATTGGAATGGTGAATTAAGGCTTTAAATGGGTATAATCCTTTTGATAAGCAGTTTGTCAATAAGTATTAAGAGTTACAAAAAAAGATATGAATTTTGACCAGCTATTTCAGGTTAGACATTCAATCCCAAGGAATCATCCAAGCCATTGTAAATACATAGGTATAGATAGCTCTATAGACAGATATTCACTACACAAGGTGATGGGTTTATATACTTTTTTTTTCATTCATATTCAACCCATGCCCTACTTTTTCTTTCCCTCCCCCAGTCCCCATTCATCTCCCACTTGCGTTTGTACTTTCATCACACACACACACACACACACACACACACACACACACACACACACACATGAAATCTAGGATCTACATATGAAAGAAAACATGGTAATGCCATTCTGAGTCTGGTATTCCATTTATGCAGTTGCCTCCATTTCCATCCATTTTACTGCAAACTTGTTCTTCTTTATGGCTGAGTAGGACTCCATTGTGTATACCTATCACAGTGGAGTGTTTGTTAATCCATTAATCTGTTGGTGGGCACCTAAGATGATTCTGTAACATGTCTGTTGTGAACAGTGCTGCAGTTCTAACTATGGCTCTGTAGGTATCCCTCTATAGGGTATGCTGACTTAGATCCTTTGTGTATAGTCCTGGATGGGTAAAGCTTGATCCTAGTTAGCATTCTTCCTTTCTCTTCCTTCATTCCTTCCTTTCTTCCTCCCTCCCTTCCTTTCTTCCTTCCTTCCTTCCTTCCTTCTCACTCGCCTCCTCTTCTTCCTCCTCTCCTCTTTCTCCTTCCCTTTTGAGATAAGGTTTCTCTATGTAGCCCTAATTGTCCTGGAACTTAGAAATCTGCCTGCCTCTGCTTCCTGAGTGCTGCCACTAACAGTGTGCACCACCACTGCCTAGCCCCAGTTAGTTTTCTTAAGTAACCCCTACATTGAAGTCCATACCAATTTAACTGCCACTACTAGTAGTGTATGAGGCCAACACCAACATCTTTGTCAGCATATGTTATTTTCTTTCCCTTTGGGCTGTATTTTTTGAGGTAGGTCTTACATATCTGAGACTGGCCAGAACGCCCTATGTAGTCAAAGATGACCCTGAACTTCCAATACTCTGCCTTCATCTCTTGAGTGTTGGAGTTATAGGTGTGTACCACTGTGGTTGTTTTATGTGGTGCTGGGAACTGCACTCACAGTTTTGTGTGGGCTAAGCAAACATTCTACCTACCGAACTACATCCCTAGACACCGCCACTTCCTAATGACAGATGGAATCTCAATATTGTTCTAATTTGCATTTCCCTGATGGCTAAGGATATTAAACTTATTCTCATGTATACTGGCCACATGTATTTCATCTCTGAGAAGTATTTGCTCATTTTCTGACTGGATGGTTTGTTTTACTGACAATTATATATATATATATATATATATATATATATATATATATATTTAGATCTTTATATATTCTCTATGTGACTTCTCTGTCAGATGTACAGTTAGCAGAATACTTTGCAGGCTGTCTTCTTACTTGGCTAGTTGTTCCCTCTGCTGTGTGGCAACTTTTTAATTTTATTAAAATTAATATTATTAAGCCCAACAATATATACCTGATAGAACACTATGCATTGATTAAAACTGTTACAGAAGTGAAAAATGGAATTCTGTAGTAACAACAGCAATAGACAGGATGTATATTTAAGAGTGTGAAGAGATAACTTATAAAGTTTTTAGAGTGGTGCTGATGTTAGGAGACTAGAGGACATCCTACTGTTTTATTTTCCTTCCAATTTCATAAATAGAAAACCCCCTTACATATGAAACATGCCTTGTTGCATTATTCACCAACTTGGAACAACTTGTGGGCAAGGATGATTGGAAATGTGTGGACAGCAGGACTGGGCTAGTCTGAGGAAAAGACTTGAGGTAGATGTAGAAAACTCATTAGCATTAGGCTTTCTTCACAATGAGTTGGATTCTTCTTTTAAAGCCTGGCATTTTGATGATGATGATGATTTTGGTATGTATTTGCACCTTTCTCCAGCCCACCCCTGCCCTGTGTGCCCAGTGATTTTATTGCATGGTTTGGGGAAGGTGCAAATCAAAAGCAGTTAGGACACACAGCATGGCAAAGTAACATCCCATCCCTGAAAGAACTCCATGGGGAAGATCCCTATTCCTAATCAAGAAAGAAAATGTCAAATGCCTTGATTCAAATGTTATGCTTTGGAATAAATAAATTTGCCTGGGAGCAGTGGAGGGTGTGGGGTGAGGGTTGGGAGGAATTAATGTGGTCTTTAAAATGAAGTCTGGGGCAAAGGTAGTGTGTAATCTAAGCCAATGACGTCACTGTTGAGCCCTAAAGAAGCACCTGTATCCCATATAATTAAGAGGGATAGTTGGCATCAGCGGGACCCAAAATGTTATACAGACTAACTGATTGCTCCATTGCTAATGACTGCCCAATTTCTTTAGACTAATTGGTGCAATCTATATTTTTGCAGCAAAGATGAAGTATCAACTTGATTTGGTGTTGATAAAAAAAATTGATGGATGCTTCTGACTGCTCCATCCCAACAATACACAGATTATTACCACCATAATTATCATAAATGACAAAACATGGGCAAGTGTGATTACATGTCTAATTCTATCTTGAGACTTTAATGGCATAAAGTACTCAAGCTTTGCATTCATGAGTTACTGCATGGGCACACCCCTGACAGGAGTACCCCTGGTGAACGACATTCATTATCTTCCCCATAATGCAAGGCTTTGGTCCAACATAGAACAAATACTCAAGATGGAGTTCCTAGAAAAGCCAGCCCATTACCATCTACAGATCTTCAGTTTAGGAAGGAGACATGTGCCTGCCTGTAGCCTCCTTTCCATTCTGGGATATGAGAGTTGTATTTCATTCTGCCATGCACAGAGGCTGAGAGTCTGTCAACGATGGCCAAGTAAAGCTGTGCCAAAGCCTGAAGATGCAGTCATGATCCTAGTTGCTGTCAACCTAGCACTCTGAGTGCCATCAGCTGGGAGGAGAGATAAAGGTCTACACATCTTAGATGTCCCTCTTGGTTGGGACATTCTTCAGAATGTCCTTGTTTAGGAAGAGAGAGACAGGTAGGAGGGTAAAGTCTGGTGCTGTGGCTCCGAGTAAGCCTGTTTGGAGACACTGAAGCATTGTGCTAGCAAAAAGCGTGAAGGCACACAGCTTGCCACAGGGGCAGAACTAGAGAGTGTCTCTGGACAGTCACTGCGGAGCACAATGCCCCAAAGTCAGTCAACCAGAGGGTAAGGCAAGTCTGTGTGAGGGTAGAGGCCATGGAGCAAGAGACATCCTTTAAAATGGGAAGCCACCCTTCTTGCCAAGCAATTGTGGCTGGGTAGAAGGCAACCTCACCTGCTCTTTGTGCTTACTAAGCCAGAAGTCTATTTTCATGTAGAACATTCAATTTTTACAACTCCCTAGACTGCGTGAGTAACTCTACTAACATCATTACATCCAAGCCTGTTTCCACATACAGGAAGTGGGAACTATAACTGCCTCCTACCTCCAGGGTTGTTTTGAGAATTACACAAAAGCATAAATTCAGATGCAATAGCAATAACCTAGGAACTGCTCAAGAGATGTAGCTGCCAGCCAAAGCCAGGCTTCTGTTCCATACAGAAACCTGTTCAAATGAAATTTCCACATGCACAAGGCTAAAGGGGAGAGGGGGGTCCCCAGTTTGCCTTAGAGTATAGTTCTTTGCCTCTAGGACAGTACACTTCATGGAAGGCCTCAGGGATTTTTGTAAGCCAGAGCACATATGTGACCAGCAAAGACAAATGTCTTTTCCATGAAATACTGAAGTGCTAGAGAGATTGCTGGTCACACCAGAAGAACCAACAGGCACAAGGTGACCAAAGTGGATAGATTCTAAGTCACCACAGGTTCTCTCACACGTACATATAACCTTCAAATACCCTTTTGGCACATATGAAATCTTTCCTGGTGCTGCAATTTAGGAAAATAAATTATGGGCATGACCTGGCACTGAGATCACCAGGCTGTCAGGGATAGGCTTCTGATGGCTCATATCCAGGTGTACTTGGTGGCCCCCCAAAGCCCCATACCACCCTTTTCGTAAGAAATAGTGCCGCTTTGCAAGTGACAGTCATCAGGAACTTTCCCAGAGAAATTTCTCCTCTCATTAAGAGTTTCCACAGCATTTTACTTTATGTGTCCAGTCATGGAAATTACAACTGGACATAAATTAATTTTGTTTTCTCTTGGATTCATTGTGCATCATTTAAATATTCAAAGAATTTATGCTCATAATGCCACCCTCAATTACTCCAATGTCACTCCCTTAGTGGATGCTCAGGAAGCAGAGGCGGGTGAGATGGAAGTGCGTGGGGGGGTCTCTTTGGAAACAGTCCGGTAAGCAGCCATCTCCTGTTCCCTTCCCCTCCTTGCCCAGGACCTGCAGTTTCAACATGCCCAAATCCAAGAAGACATATCACTTACTGTCGGAGATGCACATACCAGAGGAAGTGCTGGGGATAAAGGAAATCTGTGAATCAGAGAAAGATGTCGGTATGCAAGATTGAAGATGTACCAGCTGCCCACTGCTTCAGCTGCCTTCCAGGGGTCAGGAAGAAATTAGTCTCACAGTCCAGTTGAAAGAACACCTGGACACTCACCCAGGGGCACAAATTCACTGTCGAACAAGGTTATCTTTGTTTCCATTCCAAAATCACCTAGGAATTCAGCTATTTAAAATTCTGTGATTTGCATTGTCTTGAGTCACTTGCCTTCATAAAAATCAGGAGGCAGAGAATAGTGAAGAGGAATTGGCTGTAAAAATGCTGTTGTCAACAGACTGACCTCAAAAGCCAGGTTTGTCTTCTTACTACTGCAACTGAGTTGGAGCTTGCTGTGTTGCTTCCCAGTGTGTTTCACTGATGATTTACAAACATATAGGGTGAAGGGCAAGGACCTGTATTAATGCCAAAGAATCAGCACTCTGCCCCAACTAAAAAGACAGTAGAGGCTAAATGGGTTGGTTATAGGAATTCAAGGATCTCTAACTTGGGGAAGGGGGCAGTGTTTACCAGGACAGTAAAAATCAGGCTTATGTCCCCACTGGCATGTGGGAAACATCCTTTTATAGCTAAACCTTCAACTATGACCCTAGCTCAGTTTTTTTCCTAAGACAGTGGGCTGTGTTAAGACAAAAGCAACATGAAAGCTGAGGAGATGATGAGGCCAAGGCAGAGCCTAATGCCAGAAGCATATTTTGAAGGCAGCTGAGAAAGGATTGTGATGAGGAGCCAGCATCTTGTGCTGGCAGATCCTGTTGTCACAAGTTCAGGGAGAGACCTGGGTAAACTCAGGCTGGGAACTAGACTCTTAGGATACATCATCTTAGAAATAGTGCATCTACCTTTTGCAAGCCTCAATCTGTTCATCTTGTTGTTCATATGTTGCCTTTCCTACTACACTCAAATCCTTTTAACCTATCTCTTAGCTTACTTATTAAATATATTGCAAATATATAATACATAGTTATAATTTATACATACTTATTTAATTGAGATATATTTATACAACCTAAGAGTACAATTTGATGAACTGAAAACAAAAAAAAAAAGCTTTTTTTTTTTCAAAATCATTTTAAGTACAGAAAAGTCGGAAATTTTTCCAAACATTTATACTGCTTCCAGTCAAATTCATCTCCCGTTGACATGTCCTGCAGAATGTTTTTGCTGGGGTCCATCTCCACTTGGTTAAACCACCATAATCACAACAGTAATAGAAGAAGCCAGGCACAGACTCCTACCCATAGTATAAGGGCCCAGGGCTCAGTGCTGTGCAGGGTCTAGGATGGTAGCCTTTTTCTCACAGGGCCTCCAAACTGGTTGGCAAGCTCCAGTGGTTTTGTCGTTATCACACTCTGGATGATAGATATTTGAAAAATAAAATCCAAGCCTTTGGAAATAACTGCATAGTGGGATGAGAAAGAAATGACAACTCCTAGCAGGAACAAAAAGCTGGCAATGTAGCACTTTCTTCAAACAGGTCAAGTGGTACTGGTAACTTTGGGCATCAGAGCATATTAAGTGATGGTGAAAGATGAGGGTTTTCTTTGGTCAAAATTTTTTGGGAAACCGTTTTTAGATAGTGCTCATGAACTGTAGTTTTCTACACTCCAGTGTTTCCTTATGGCCTCTGACAAACTTTGCTGGAGGGTTGTGTGAATTTCCAAATGACACTGGACTAGCTCATAGGACAACTGAACATCTTTTCAAATGATAAAGGAAAGTCATACTATCAAAGAAACAAACCACAGAAGTCCAAGAAATAACAGGAAAACAACTGGAAAACATCAGAGCTCAAGTCTATGAGCCCTGTACAGTGATAAAGAGTCAAGATATCAGTGATAGAAAAAGCAGACTCCTTAGAGTGAAGGACAGCTGAATAGGACATGTCTGCACTACTTCTTAACAGCATCACACCGCGCATGTCTCACGAAACGAATGGAGCTCTCAAACACTCCCTGCAGCAAGTCTAGACTAAGATTACAAAATGAGCTGAGGTCTCATATTTGTTAGAGTTCTATTCAGGGCCAAACTTCAAGTACCTTGCAACTTGAGTAGAGAAGCAATAGCTAACTCACATCAGAACTCTTCCCAACCATGGTCTTTGCTAAGGCCATATCCAAGACAATGGGAGTTATGTGCAAAGCTCCAGTCACTTAAGACCACAGTGGCCTCAAGGAATGTGACTGATCCTCTTTCCTCTGTATGTTACCAAGCAGATTCCTCAGTACCTTTTTCATTTATTTGGTTGGGAGCATCTCTGTAAGTCAATACATTTGGCAAGCCTCCTGGTCACTAGGAAGTGAGCTGAAGTCTTGCTTCCTGACAGCAAACCCAATATTGACCAAAGCTTCCTTGGCCAGGGAGACCCGCAGCTGAGGACAGCAAGCTGCCTTAACATTACTCACAGTGGCAACCGTGATGGCTTGCATTACACAAGCTCAAGGCTGGTGACTGGAATACACACGGATTGGGTTTCATCAGTCCCCACTGTGGTTCAGGGTGGGTTCATAGAACAGCTTGCAAGGAGCCCACCCTTTCACTTCAATTAGTCTGGATTTACTGACAAAGCACTCGCTTTATCTGCTAGTGGCATTTGATTTCTGTCTAGACAGAGTGTGGCTGGTACAATGGGGCCAGTTGGGTCACTTAGCCATTTCCCTGTAGGCCACTGACTAGAGAAAGACATTTGATTTCCCAATTAGTCCACACCAAATTTATATTATTTCCATTATTTCCTTGTTGTGAATTCTGATTTGTAAAATATCTTAGGGAAAACACATTTTACGTTACTGAGTCTTTGATTTTATGGGGAAACTAATAAATAATCAATAAAAATATGATTAAAGACTGGCTGCACTACCATCCTGAGAAGGGACTCTCCCCAGCAAAGCCTCTTTCTGATCCAAATCTTTTTATTCCTAGAAACAGAATTCTTACTTAGCCTTTAAAAAGCCCAATGAAGGCTTCAGCTAAGTTTTGACATAAGATTTTCATATTCAAAATATCTGTTGAAATAAGGGGAGAAAGGATATGGATCTTGGAACTGCATTAGTCTGAAATAAAGCTTAGTGAGCTAGAAATGGAAATTACTTCTCTGTAATTGAAATTCTGTCCTAAAAAATCCCTTTGAAATCCCTTTCAGCTATTTCTTCATTATGTGTCCCAGAGAAGCTCATACAAACACATTTGAGGATGATCCATTAGGAAAATTATTTGATGTTTATAAACTTCCCTGAGAAGAAATTTCTGAGAAATGATGGTGTCTATGTCATCAAAGACCCTAATAATTAATGAGTACTCGCAGAGAATGCTAGACTCATCCTTTAAAAGTTCTTCTCTGGGACAACTCTCATAAGTACATTCTTGTTCATTTATATATATATATTAATGTTTGCCTATAGTCCTAAGCAAACAATTGCCACACCTCCCCAGTCTGGGTGCCTTCACATCTGAAATGTTGTATTTGATCCTTTCTGTATCTTTAATGCCAGTATTCAGTTGATTAACAAACACTACATATCACTACTGCATGCAAGAGAGCTGGCTGGGTAAGCCTGGAACAGGGTTTCACTTCTATTCTCTTTATGTTTCCTCATCGGTAAATGCAGCAATAACATCTCCTCATGAGGGTTAAAGCAAACCATAGGATCATGTGTGTATTAGCATGGTATTTGGGACATAGATATATTTCATGGATATTATTATGTTAATACAGTTAATAATATGAAGTTATATACAGTGTGTATATAGTCTAGGAATGCTCTATCACACTGGAGTTGATGGCCAGTAGCACAACAAAAATGGCTGTCATGTGCATCTGTGAAGTGTCCCACTTTGAAATTAGTCCTCTCCTTGAATGGCTATCAACATATTAAGTGGTGTGTGTTGCCTGATGTTGATCATACTCACTCCATGGTCATGTTCCACTTCCATGACAGCTTAGCTCAGGGTTAGGATGAACAAATACCAAGCCTGATGTGCAAGATAGTTAGGTTCATAGAATAACCCAGCATGGACCAGTCTGGTGCATTGCATGCTACATTTGGAGGGGGAAGGCTGGGCACAAGGGCTTTGCACATGTGAGGTAGGCACTCCACCAATGAGCTACATCATCAGCCCTGGACTTTGTAAGACAGGGTCTTACTACATAGGCCTGGCTGGCCTTTAACACATGACCCTCCTGTTTTTACCTCCTATGTTCTGGGATCACAGCCATTTGTCACTGTGCCCAGCCTACTTTTCATCTTTTAGTAATGTTTCCCCCTAACATTATAGCATTCTAAGTAAAGATAAGCAAATATTTTTGCAAGCTTATTTTAAAAAGCTATAATGAACAGCAGTGTATTATTCAAAACTAAAAGTAAAATCAGTGTTGGTATGTTTTAGCAAAAACTTTGTAGGGAAAATTTCTGGAAAAAAATGTGATGTATACAAATGTATGAGTTATATATGATCATATTTTATCCCATCATGAATGAGAACAGCCAGCAACTATCATTTCTACTCCAGTGTAGCCTCCTTAATGTACAAACATTAAACGTGGCACCCTGAAGGCCACATCTCCCTATGTTTTAAAAGAGGAAAAGAGTATTATATGACAAGATTATTTTTTTTTTAACAGCAAGATTGTTGCCCATAATTTGAGTGACATTGGATGACAAGTAACATAAATTGCTTCAGCACAGTAACTGATGTCAGTTAAAATCTCTCTCCTTCCCAGAATCCCCACCTAGGAATTCATGAGCTGACCCAGGGATCACAGAAACACCTTCTTTTTCACTGTTGTTTCATCTCTGGTACCAATGTGTGCTAAGTTGTAGCACCTCAGAGCAGCTGGTTCTGAGCCCACGAAAGGGTAACATCTTTTGCTGTTGGTTTTGTTTTTCCCTCAAATCCAAAAAGCAATCCCTCCTGAAAAGCAGAGGTATGGATCCCAGCAAAAAGGAAAAGCTCTGTTCCAGAGTTTCCCTCCTTCCCCCCATGGTTTCGTGTGGGACTACAGTGCAGGTGCCTTTGCACACCAGAGTCAAAAGAGACACCCTGCTAAGGTGGGGAGGTCAGTAGAGCCTGCGCTGCTTGTTCTTAGGGCTCCCCACTTCTCAGGTGGGAGGGAGGGTGCTAGGAAGCTGGCATCTAGTATGCTTCCCAGAATTCCTGAGAGTTGTAAGAAGAAGGGTTTTCTCTATTGAGGCTGGCATAGAAGCATCAAACTTCCAGGAAGGGGCTTCTGAAACCCAATTTGACACCTTAGAGGCTATGGGACTTGAATTGAGAACTGACAGGTGTGTGTCTGTTGTATGCTTATGAGAACAAATTCACACACAGGGCTGCCAATGATGCTACAGAACAAAGGAAAAATCAAAGACAACAAAACTAGAGTATGTAACTTTAAAACTATAAATTAAAAAATTATGTCAGAGACATAACAGATATGAGTAAATCAAAGTGTAGCATATTTTGCAAATTTATAATTAGATTACATTTTCAAAGTTACTTTCCCCTCATTCATCTGGGCCTCCTTTAGGATTAAGGTCAACACATTTCAGTTTCTTCTGTATCACTAGAAACATGAGAGACAGGAAATGAATGCTCTCAGGCAAAAGCTGTTAGCCATTCCCAATACTGGAACTCTTGGAACAGAAGTAGACATCCATCCCAAGCTAATAAACATAGCTCACTCATCCTCCCAATGCATAGGAAAAGGATGCTCACATACCCAGAACTGAGGAGGGCCCAGGGCATGTAAGAATTGATAAGACAGTTACCTCAGTTGGGAGACACAGGATAAGTAAGTGAGGTAAAAGGCCTTTCAGATAGAGTTGAGTGTGTTGAGTTGAAATGGGCAGAATGATCTGGCTGTGCAGGGGATGGGCATGTCCCTTCACTGAGAACAGTCACCTAAGGAGGTGACTTTCCAACATTAAAACATGAAAGTTATGTAACGTCAACACTGAGGAGGCCGAGGCAGGAGGCTAATGAGTATGTCAACCTAGACTGTACAGTAAAAAACAACAACAACACACACACACACACACACACACACACACACACACACACACACACACACACACTCAGGGAGGGACAGAGCCCAGTGTGGGATCTGAAGAAGGGATGATCTACAGGGTGACTCTTCTAGGTATAGCACAGGGTCTTAAATGGGTTCATAGGTTTTAGTTTTAACAGCTCTAATGCAATGTAAATTCCTATGCCATATGATTCTCATTTTAAGATCATATACACGTCAGTGGTTTTAAGTGTCCAGTTTTGTTCAGCCTAGCACCAGAAACCACCATATACTTCATTTCTAGACACATTATAGACACGAGATGATGGCAGCTTGTGCCTGGTGCCTTCTGCAGTCCACTGGTATCAGAATCCATCTGTCAGGTTGTGTGCTTGGGGACTTTGTTACTTTACCTGCTAAACTGGATATATTTGCCACAGATTATTCATGGGTTGATGTGTAGAGTGCTTCCATGTTTTAGACATTACCAACAATGCTGCTCTGAACACTTGCATAAAAGTTCTACATGGAGAGAACCTTTCCTAGGAACAAAGAGTGGTAGTGTTGCTAGGTCACGTGCTTTGTTGTAGCCTTCTTATCTCCTGTATTAGTTGAACATTTTACATTTTTAGCAGCAGTGCATAAAAGTTGCAATTATTCTTTCTTCATCAATATCTGTTAATATCTATTTGATGAAATAAATTTTAGAAGAGCATTTACATTCTCCTAACAGTATCACTACTTAAGAAAACTAACAACAAAAGCTGACTGGATATTGAGTACTCTGACCAGCTGAAGTCATTCTAGAATTCTACATGGTAGCATAGCATCAAGACAACCTAACACCATGTGCAAAATGATAACCAGAGGAGCACGTGGAATATATCTTTGCTCAAAATTTGATAAAAAAATGCATTCAAGGGACTGGAGGGATGGCCCATCAGTTAAGAGCCTTGACTGCTCTTCCAAAGCACCCAAATTCCCAGCACCCAAATGGCAGCTATTCCAGTTCCTCAGGGATCTGACACCTTCTCCTGGCCTCCTCAGGCACCAGACATGCATGTGGTACACAAATATGTACACAGGCAAAACACCTATACACATAAAATGAAAATAAAATATAAAAATCTTCAAAACTGATTCTAAGACAGGAAAAACAAAACCAACCAAACAACCAACCAAACAAACAAAAAACCCCCAAACCAAAAACCAACCAATCAAACAAACAAACAAAAACCCCAAGCCCTTGGAATGGTCAAACTCAGAAGTGGAAGACTTCCTAGCTTAAGTTCCTCATTTTATAGCTGAGTAAAGTGGGAGCCAAAGAAAATGACTTTTCCAAGGGGGAAAGCTCAGCTCAGCTCAGAATGCCTATTGGCTCCTATTTTGTGTTCTTAGAAATTCCGGCAAAGCTGTGTATGATAGTACAAGCCTGTCATTCTAGAAGGCTGAGACAGGAGGATAGTGAGTTTGAGGCTAGACTTTGCTACACTGTGTGATTCTGGCTTAAAATAAAACTCTGATGAATCAAAGAAAATAGCTGAAGGTTAAAAAAAAAAAAAAGTACAGCCAGTAGCTCCAATTCCTCACCCCAGCACACGCTACAGCAATTAAAACATAGCACACAGTGACTGTTGCTTCACTTTAATCATGTGCTGCCCGGGACATGTTGATGGACATGTGTTTTGGAAAGTCAAATAAAACTACAGAGTTGCTTGTCACTGGCTCAACTTCTTTAATTTACATAGTCTCAGCTTGCCTTTGGGGAATTTACAGACCAAAGCAAACCTGTCCCCTAGAGACACTGTGGCAACAGTTCTCAGAGCAGAGTTATTCTCTTTGTTGTTACAGTCACTTATAATCAGAGAATCAGAGTGTTAGCAAAAGTCCACAGGATTTCCTGGAGACAGCAGTGGGACAAGAATCTCCCCACAAGTCTCAGGAACTACCCTTACCTGAGCGAAATACCCACATCTAGCATCTCACTGAGGCCCAAATGCCAAGAAACCCCCTCCCTCCCCCATGAACATATCTGTTCCCCATTCTCCACACTAAGTCTGCTCCCCTGCTTTTCTTTGAAATCTGAGTAGGACATCTGTGACCTATCGGAATACACTTGCTTGTTTGCTTTCTCCTAGGTTTTCCTTAATGCAATAACGTGACATGTCAACATGGGGTGACAAGTAAATCCTCAATCAAAATAAGTTCACAACCAAACACAGGAGGGAAAAGAGAAGCCTTAGAAAAAGTGGCTGCAGAGGTCCTGACTGGAGGCCAAGGGCCAGGAAAGCATTAACGGGACACAGCCAGTTTCTCACAAAAACAAAGCAGGGCTCTTTCTTTTGACTTACACATGTTTACCGGTCTCTCAAGCTACAACATGCCTATTGTGACATAAGCATGACAACGAAAGCATCTTATGACATTCAAGTACAATGATGAGTATTTTAAACCTGTTTTCTATGCTTCAATTTTCTAATTTCTAGAATGGAAACAATACATCTATTCGCTTCTACCATAAACCTATTCTCTTTATTGTAAATAAAATAAGCTCCTCTTTATTCTCTGACCTTTAGAGGAACTTGATGCTATGGTTTTTCAGCGTTGTTTAGATTTCCATTGGGATGATAACTAAGGATTTTAAGCAGTGTCTTCTGTTTCTTTCAGTCATTTTGATTCCTCAATTGACAGTTCTCTATTAAGTCCTGTACACTGCTTTTTATTATGGTTATTTAGAGTTATTTATTGTTGGTGGTATGTCATGTAAGCCCGACAGAGTTCATTAGATGAGATTCCCTGATCAGGAGATTATTCTGTTATTGCATTTTTAAAATCGGTGGTCATTGTGTCCTTCATGGGTCAGTTCTGTTGCAACCTTTCAGAAACTGATGATGCGAAACAGTACAGTTTTTTTAAAAATCGTGTAATCATTCGATTGTTAAAAATCTACTATTGCATAATCAGTTGTCACTGTATAAGGAAGTGTCCCCCATTCTCTGGGCACTGCTTCTGGTGCCGATCTCCTGCTGTGTCAGTCCCACAGCAGCCAAATGACGGATGACACCATCATTACTTACACAAACAAATTCGTTAATAAATTGATAGCCCTGCTTACTTAATGTTCATAAGATGGAAACAAACTCCAGTGATTGTCAAGGAAGTAGTACTTAGATAATTAAATAATGCTACACGATTAACTCCGTGGAAGAATGGCCAGACCCCAGTCAAGAATAACAACTTCTTCATCGATTTAAATAATTAATGTAACAATGAAAAATGATTGAATAATGACATGGTGGGGCATACGTAAATCCCACATGGAGTAGTCAGATTGATCTCTTCCTGGAATAAAGATGTGTTTAAAAAATTAAATTGATAGTTACTTAGTGGGCATTTTATATTAACGCTGACAAAGTGGCACCAAAGTCCTAAACCTATCGCTGATGTAAAGATCTATTCATATAGCTAAATGATGAAGTAATGAGATGATGTTACATCAACTCCCAAAATCTCACTCCAAAAGGGACTTATGGTCCATAACATCACCTGTATTTTAAATTCGTTAATTAAATGATGAATTATCATTCAATTTCCTAGTTTAACAGCTAAGGAAGTGTAAGGAGGCCCAAACTCCAGGGATCACTGAATACATAATGACAGATGTTCATAATTAAATGAATAAACATTAAACAAGTGGGTGGTGTCAGTAATAGCTAACTGTCTTAATAAAGTGGTGATGTAGCACTTAACTGGAAGGGAAGCATGGCCAGGCTGTAGTCATGAAGAATGCCAACATCATCAAGTGTAACAATGAATCCTAAAATGTGATGATATTGCACATTAACTCCACAAGAGGGAGCTTTTGTGAAGTTAATGGAGGATTTTTTGTTTACATAACTATAAGGATATTTACATTATCTGGGGTATTAACATGAATTGTCAATTTATATACTTTAATTTTGTAATTAGATGATCTCTGGCTCCAAATTCCAGGTGTCATGGATGATGTAAACATTGTTTTATATATTTAAATAATCAAATAATGAGTTCATGTAGCATCATCCAGTTCCCTAAGGTGGCTCCAAACCAGACTCGAGAACGATGCTGTTGTGATTAATTTAAATATTTTAGCTACGTAATTCATATTTCGATGGTCTATAATAATTGCCTGCCATATCGTGGAATCACAATGCACTGATCATGGATTATCTAAAGTCCTATTTTAATAATCAAATAACAACATAATTAGAGGATGAAATGGTCTGCCATACTCGACAAAATTGGCTCTCACTTGAATCCCATATGATTATGAGAAACTCCCAGGTTCATCCCTTATTTAATCTCAGAGTTGAGTAATAAAATGTTTAAATGCTGAAATGTCATTTTGTATGCAGGGTTTTTAGAAGATAGCACATATTTAATGTTGCACGGCTGCCTCAAAAGAGATCGACTGAAATCCAATAATCACTAAATCTAATATAACAAATGGATTATCACCTTTCTGAAGGAAGTAAACAATGGAAAACTCACCTTTTGATGTATAATTGTGAGTCTTATTATCTTTTGTTCCATAGTTTTACTTCTTAGGAGAGCGATCATCCATAAACAGAAGCCTTAGAACTGTTTATCCACAGACTATGTTCTCTGATAATTAGGTAATCTTGAATTTGGTAACCAGTAAAAGCTGTAGGCAAACTTCCAGAGATTTGGCTATGACTTGTTTAGGCAAATCAAATGCTGTCATAAATAGTTTTAGGAGATCTTTATCTTGGGTCACTGTAATGTCCCATGATAACACTTTCTTGATGATGCTCTCTGGCCCTTGGCCCATGATATCAGGATACAGAATGCAAGCAGGGTTGTCAGGCAACATTTATGAACCAACATTTTGTCACATTCTAGTGCCCCTCCGACATGCTAAAAGTAGTCTACCCACCGATGAACTAACCTTACAGCCTCACTGATTTTCTCACAAAAACAAAGCAGGGCTCTTTCTTTTGAGTTCTACATATTTACCAGTCTCTCAAGCTACCACATGCCTATAGTGACAAAAGCATGAAAACAAAAGCATCATTATGCCATTCAAGTACATTTATGAGTATTTTAGACCTGTTTTCTATGCTTCAATTTTCTCATTTCTAGATGGAAACAATAAAATTAATCACATCTAACATGATACTTTTCTCTTTATTGAAAATAAAATAAACTCCTCTTCAGTCTCTTACCTTTAGAGGAGCTTGATCCCATCTTTTCCCAGAGTTGTTTGCATTTGCATTTGGCTGATGACTAAGGATTTGGATCCCTGTATTATGTTTATTTCAGTCATTTTGGATTCCTCAATTGATAGTTCTCTATTAAGTCCTGTACTGTGCTTTCTAATATGGTTATTTAGAGTTATTTATTGTTGATGGTGTGTCATGTTATCAGCCAGACAGAGATTCATTAGATGAGATTCCCTGATCAGGAGATTATTCAATTATTCCATTTCTAAAATCGGTGGTGACTGTGTCCTTCATGGGTCAGTTCTGTAGCAAGCTCTCAGAAACGGATGATGCGAACCAGCACAGTTATTTTAAATCGTGTAATCATTCTATTGTTAAAAATCTATGATTACGACTCGGAGTTCCTGGGGGCAAGATCCTTGACCCCCAAATCCGGGCCCCTGCCAAAGAACAAGGTCTCAGCGGGAGAGCGCCAGTTTCCAGTGAGATCCCACTACCCTGCAAAACCTTCTCAAGTTCCAGCCCAGCCCTCGTCCTCTCCTGCCGGCTATTGGCCAGAGAGAAACCTCCTAGAGAGCTTGGACCACACAGAGCTACAGACATTGAATCTTTGATCAACATAAGCCCATCGGGGGAAGGACCATAGAGAGAGGGAAGAGACACCACCAACACCTACTGGAAGAAACTGTGGGAAGAAGGCAATACAAGAGAACACCTAACAACAGAATGACAAACATTTCACCAACAGAATCTAGGGAATCTACACCAACTAGAATGGAACACAACAACAAAGCAGAGGAAGCAGAAGGGTACGACTTAAAAATCACCATCATAAAAATGATAGAGGCCCTCAAAGAAGATATAAGAAAATCCCTTAAAGAAATGGAGGAAAAAACAAACAAAAAAGTGGAAGAAATGAACAAATTCCTTAAAGAAAATACAGAAAGCCAAGAAAAAACAATTAACCAGGTGAAGGAAACGGTTCAATATTTGAAAACCAAAATTGAGAAAATAAAGGCAACACAAATGGAAGGAAAGCTGGATATTGAAAAGCTGGGCAAAAAATCGGAAACCACAGGCACAAGCATAACCAATAGAATTCAAGAGATGGAAGAGAGAATCTCAGGCGCAGAAGTTAAACTAGAAGAAATAGATTCATCGACAAAAGAAAACCATAAATCAAACAAATCCTTAACACACAACATCCAGGAAATGTGGGACACCATGAAAAGGCCAAACCTAAGAATAATAGGCATAGAGGAAGGTGAGGAAGTCCAGCTCAAAGGTGCTGAAAACATATTCAACAAAATCATCGAGGAAAACTTTCCAAATCTGAAGAAGGACATGCCCATGAAAGTACAAGAAGCATACCGAACCCCAAATAAGCTGGACCAAAGAAAAAAGACCCCTCGACATATAATAATCAAAACACCTAGCATACAGAATAAAGAAAGAATATTAAGAGCAGCGAAGGAAAAAGGACAGGTAACATATAAAGGCAGACCTATCAAAATTACACCTGACTTCTCCATGGAAACTTTCAAGGCCAGAAGGTCCTGGATAGATGTTCTAAAAGTATTAAGAGAACACGGATGCCAGCCTAGGCTACTATATCCAGCAAAACTCTCAGTCAATATAGATGGAGAGAACAAGATATTCAATGACAAAACCAGATTTTCCCAATATGTATCTACAAATCCAGCCCTACAGAAAGTATTGGAAGGAAAATTCCAACCCAAGGAAGGTAACTACGCCCACAAAAATGTAGGCAACAGATAATCCAACTACACCAGGAACCTAGGGTGAAGCAGAACAAATATATTCACAATACCACTGCCAACAACAAACCTAAACCAAACAAGCATCAACAATCAATGGACCTTACTCACCCTCAACATTAATGGTCTTAACTCACCTATAAAAAGACACAGGCTAACAGAATGGATACGAAGACAGAATCCATCCTTCTGCTGTATACAAGAAACACATCTTAGCTCCAAAGATAGACATTACCTCAGGGTAAAGGGTTGGGAAAAGATTTTCCAATCAAATGGAAATAAGAAGCAAGCAGGCATAGCTATTCTAATATCCAACAAGTTAAACTTCAAACCAAAATTAGTCAAAAGAGATGAAGATGGTCATTTCATGTTCATCTCAGGAGAAATCCATCAACACAAAGTCTCAGTTCTGAACATCTGTGCCCCTAATACAAAGTCACCCACATTCGTAAAAGAAACACTACTAAAACTCAAAGCTCATATAAAACCTCACACACTTATAGTGGGAGACTTCAATACACCACTCTCAACACTATACAGGACCACAAATCAGAAACTCAACAAAGAAACAAAAGAATTAACAGAAGTTATGTCTCAACTGGGGTTAACAGACATCTATAGAACATTCCATCCAAAGACAAAAGAATATATCTTCTTCCCTGCTCCACATGGAACCTTCTCTAAAATCGACCACATACTAGGTGACATAACAATCCTCAACAGATACAAGAGAATAGGAATCGTCCCCTGTATATTATTGGACCACCATGATTTAAAATTTGAATTCAACATCAACACAAATAGCAGAAAACCTGCAAAATCATGGAAACTGAACAATGTGCAATTGCACCACACCTGGGTCAAAGAAGAAATAAAGAAAGAAATTAAGGAATTTCTAATATTCAACGAGAATGAGCATACAACATACCCGAACTTATGGGACACCTTGAAAGCAGTGCAACGAGGGAAGTTCCTTTGCAGTAAGTGCCCATATGAAGAAAACAGAGGATAGTAACATAAGAGAATTAACAGCCCAACTGAAAACCTTAGAACAGAGAGAATCGAATTCACCCACAGGAGCAGACACCAGGAAATAATCAACTTGAGGGCTGAAATCAACAAAATAGAAACCAGGAAAACAATACAAAAAATCAATCCAACAAAGAGTTGGTTTTTTGAGAAAATCAACAAGATAGATAAACCTTTATCCAAATTAACGAAAAAGCAGAGACAGAACATGCAAATTAACAAAATCAGAAATGAAATGGGGAACATAAAAACAGACACAGAGGAAATCCAGTCAATTTTCAGGTCATACTTCGAAAATCTGTATTCCACAAAAATTGAAAATTCAAAGGAAATGGACAAGTTTCTGGATAACTATCACTTACCAAAATTAAATCAAAAACAGACAAACAATTAAATAGACCTATAACCCGAAATGAAATAGAAGCAATCATCGAAAGCCTTCCAACGAAAAAAAGTCCAGGGCCAGATGGATTCAGTGCAGAATTCTACCAGACATTCAAGGAAGAACTAATAGCACTACTCCTCAAACTGTTCCAGAAGATAGAACCAAAAGGTTTATTGCCAAACTCTTTTTATGAGGCCACAATAACTTTGGTACCCAAACCTTACAAAGACACAACTAAGAAAGAAAACTACAAACCAATATCCCTGATGAACATCGATGCAAAAATACTCAATAAAATAATGGCAAACCGAATTCAAAAATACATCAGAGAAATCATCCACCATGATCAAGTAGGCTTCATACCTGGATTGCAGGGATGGTTTAACATACGAAAATCTATGAATGTGATCCACCATATAAACAAACTGAAAAAGAAAAACCATTTGATTATCTCCCTAGATGCGGAAAAAGCCTTCGATAAAATTCAACACCCTTTCATGATAAAGGTATTAGAGAGGACAGTGATAACAGGAACATACATAAACATAATAAGAGCAATATACAGCAAACCAACTGCCAACATCAAACTGAATGGAGAGAAACTTAAGCCAATTCCTCTAAAATCAGGAACAAGACAAGGCTGTCCTCTCTCTCCATATCTCTTCAATATCGTACTAGAAGTTCTAGCTAATGCTATAAGACAACAAAAAGAGATCAAGGGCATCCAAATTGGAAAGGAAGAAGTCAAACTGTCTCTATTTGCAGATGATATGATAGTTTACATAAGTGACCCAATAAACTCTACCAGGGAACTCCTACAGCTGATAAACACCTTCAGCAAACTAGCAGGATACAAGATAAACTCAAAAAAATCAATACCCCTATTTTTTTCAGATGACAAAGAGGCAGAGAAAGAAATCAGAGAAACATCACCCTTTATAATAGCCACAAGCAACATAAAGTATCTTGGTGTAACACTTACCAAACAAGTAAAAGATCTAAATAATAAGAACTTTGTGACTCTAAAGAAAGAAATTAAAGAAGATACCAGAAAATGGAAAGACCTCCCATGCTCTTGGTTAGGTAGGATAAACATAGTAAAAATGGCAATCTTACCAAAAGCAATCTACAGATTCAATGCAATCCCCATTAAAATCCCACCACAATTCTTCACCGACCTTGAAAGGATAATAATCAACTTTATATGGAAAAACAAAAGACCCAGGATAGCCAAAACAACCCTATACAATAAAAGAACTTCAGGAGGCATCACCATTCCTGACTTCAAGCTCTACTACAGAGCTATAGTTCTGAAAACAGCCTGGTATTGGCATAAAAATAGACAGGTAGACCAATGGAATCGTATTGAAAATCCTGATATTAATCCACGCACCTATGAACAACTGATTTTCGACAAAACAGCTAAAATTATACAATGGGGCAAAGACAGCATCTTCAACAAATGGTGCTGGCACAATTGGATGAGGGTGTGTAGAAGACTGCAGATAGACCCTTGTCTGTCGCCATGCACAAAACTCAAGTCCAAATGGATCAAAGACCTCAACATCAATCCAGCCACATTGAACCTCTTAGAAGAGAAAGTACGAGGTACCCTTGAACAAATTGGTATAGGAGACTGCTTCTTGAACATAACTCCAGGGGCACAGACACTGAAGGAAACAATTAATAAATGGGACCTCTTCAAACTTAGAAGCTTCTGTAAGGCAAAGGACACAGTTGACATGACCAAACGGCAGCCCACTGACTGGGAAAAGATTTTCACTAATCCTATATCCGACAAAGGGCTGATCTCCAAAATATACAAAGAACTCAAGAAACTAGTCAACAAAACACCAAATAACCCTATTAAAAAATGGGGTACAGAACTGAAGAAAGAATTCTCAATGGAGGAAATCAAAAAGGCTGAAAGACACTTAAGAAAATGCTCCACATCCTTAGCTATCAGGGAAATGCAAATCAAAACAACTTTGAGATACCATCTTACCCCTGCCAGAATGGCTAAAATTAGAAACACCAGTGATGACTTATGTTGGAGAGGATGTGGAGAAAGTGGAACACTCCTCCACTGCTGGTGGGAGTGCAAACTCATACAGACATTTTGGAGATCAGTATGGCGGTTCCTCAGGAAAATGGGAATTAGTTTACCACAGTACCCGGCAATCCCCCTCTTAGGCAAATACCCAAAGGATTCACATCAATGCAACAAAGACATCTGTTCAACTATGTTCATAGCAGCACTATTTGTAATAGCAAGAACCTGGAAGCAACCTAGATGCCCTTCAATTGAAGAATGGTTAATGAAGATGTGGCACATCTAAACAATGGAATACTACTCTGCAGAAAAAAATAATGGTATCTTGAAATTCGCAGGCAAGTGGATGGCACTTGAAGAAACCATACTGAATGAGGTAACCCAGTCACAAAAAGAGAAACACAGTATGTACTTACTCATATATGGATTTTAGAACTAGATCTAATGATCACCAGCCTATAATTCACATCACCAGAGGAACTAGGATACAAGTTGTATTCTAAGAGATTCATATAAAGTCCCTCACAGAACTGGGAAGGGACAAGTCCCCCAGACCTCAGGTAAAGTGGGGGAAGACAGCTAATGGAGAGAGAAGTAGGAGAAAATGAGAGGGAGGAAGGAAGTCATGTGCGACCAGGAGGATTGAGCCTGGTTAGGAATGGAAAATAGGAAAGAGAGAGAGACAGAGACAGAGACAGAGACAGAGAGAGAGAACATAAAAGAGGGAACCAATATTGGTTTGAAGATAAAGTTGAACACAAAGAAATGTTGAGGGAACTACAAGGCTGCTCCCAACTAACAATCTTAGCTTCCGTGGAAAGGCTATCATAAATGCCCTTCCTGGAGAGTGAGATCAACAACTAACTTCTCCATGGAGTCCTCAACTAATGCCTGTTGAAAACAGGAGCAAACACCCACACATAAACACTGAGCCGAACTAGAACCCAGAAGCAGATGGAGAGGACAAGACCATGCGGTAGAAGTACATAGAGACAGCTTACCTGAACAAGGAGGAGCTAAGGGCCACTAGACTGATAGCTGGGAAGCCAACAGGGGACTGACTCGGACCCCCCCTGAATATGGGTCTCAGCCAGAAGGTCTGAGCAGTCTAAGAGACCTCAGACAGTGGAGCCAGGATGTATCCCTGGTGCACAAAAGGACTTTGCAAACATATCCCCCATGGAGGGATAACTGCCTTATTCTAGAGATAGGAGAGAAGCCCTAGTCCCTACTTCACAGGACCTGTCAGATCTACATGACCCCAACTGGATGGCATTCCCCTACATATTGTATTGTGGTGGGGGGTTGGGAGGGGAGGGTGTTTAGAGTGCATGGGAGAGGGTAGAGAGGGTAAAAGGGAGGGAAGGAGGGAGGGAGGACTTGGGGGGAGGGAGGGAGGGAGGGAGAGGGAACTGGGATCGACATGTAAAATAATAATAATAATAATAAAAAAAAAAAAAAAAAAAAAAACGCTTTGACTCCAAAATTTAAGTTGAAGAACAAGTTACTGGGGAAAAGTATTTCTATTTTTGTTTCCACAGAAAATGAAAAGATGTGGATTCCTTCCAGACTAATGCGGTTTGATCACACCAGACCGCCTGAAACAGAGTACAAGCTGATCCTACATTCCAAACAGCTGGACAAAACAGCCCTACAGACTACAGCTAGGATATCTGAATCTTCTTCGAATCCCCCAAGACAGCGCCCCTTCCCAGCAGGAAGTAGTTTGGAAAGAACGACGCCCAAATTCCCAAATATTGTGTATAAATGTTTGTTTTCATTTATAAAATTAAATAAAAAATACTCTATATGCATAAAAAAAAAAAAAAGACACAGGCTAACAGAATGGATACGAAGACAGGATCCATCCTTCTACTGCATACAAGAAACACATCTAAGCTTCAAAGATAGACATTACCTCAAAGTAAAGGGTTGGGAAAAGATTTTCCAATCAAATGCAAATAAGAAGTCTAACACAAGTCACCCACATTCTTAAAAGAAGCAATACTAAAACTCAAAGCTCATATAAAACCTCACACACATATAGATGGAGACTTCAATACACCACTCTCAACACTAGACAGGACCACAAATCAGAAACTCAACAAAGAAACAAAAGAATTAATAGAAGTTATGTCTCAACTGAGTTTAACAGACATCTATAGAACATTCCATCCAAAGACAAAAGAATGTACCTTCTTCTCTGCTCCACATGGAACCTTCTCTAAAATCGACCACATACTAGGTGACATAATAAACCTCAACAGATTCAAGAGAATGGGAATAGTCCTCTGTATCTTCTCAGACCACCATGCTTTAAAAATGGAATTCAACAACAACAAAAATAACAGAAAACTCATGGAAACTGAACAATATGCAATTCCACCACTTCTGGGTCAAAGAAGAAATAAAGAAAGAAATTAAGGACTTTCTAATATTCAACGATAATGAGGACACAACATAACTGAACTTATGAGACACCTTGAAAGCAGTGCTACGAGGGAAATTCATTGCACTAAGTGCCCATATGAAGAAAAGAGAGGATAGTCGCATAGGAGAATTAACAGCACAACTGAAAACCTGAGAACAAAGAGAAGCGAATTCACCCCGTAGGAGTAGACACCAGGAAATAATCAACTTGAGGGCTGAAATCAACAAAATAGAAACCAAGAAAACAATACAAAAAAAAAAAAAAAATCGATGCAATGAAGAGTTGTTTTTTTGAGAAAATCAACAAGATAGACAAACCTTTATCCAAATTAATGAAAAAGCAGAGAGAGAACATGCAAATTAACAAATCAGAAATGAAAAGGGTAACATAACAACAGATAGAGAGGAAATTCAGACAACTTTTAGGTCATACTTTGAAAAATCTGTATTCCACAAAAATTGAAAATTCAAAGGAAATGGACAAGTTTCTGGATAACTATCACTTACCAAAATTAAATCAAGAACAGACAAACAACTTAAATAGACCTATAACCTGCAATGAAATAGAAGCAGTCATCGAAAGCCTTCCAATCAAAAAAAGTCCAGGGCCAGATGAATTCACTGCAGAATTCTACCAGACATTCAAGGAAGAACTAACTGTTCTTCTTCAAACTGTTCCACAAAATAGAAACAGAAGGGTCACTGCCAAACTCTTTTTATGAGGCCTCAATAACCTTGGTACCCAAGCCTCACAGAGACACAACTAAGAAAGAAAACTACAGACCAATATCCCTGATGAACATCAATGCAAATATACTCAATAAAATACTGTCAAACTGAATTCAAGAATACAACAGAGAAATCATCCACCATGACCAAGTAGGCTTCATACCTGGAATGCAGGGATGGTTTCACATAGGAAAATCTATCAACGTAATCCACCATATAAACAAATAGAAAAGAAAAACTATATGATTTTCTCCCTAGGTGCAGAAGAAGCCTTCGATAACCTTCAACACCATTTCCTGATAAAGGTCTTGGAGAGTTCAGGGATAACAGGAACATACATAAACATAATAAGAACAATATACAGCAAACCAACTGTCAACATCACAATGAATGGAGAGAAACTTAAGACAATTCCTCTAAAATCAGGAACAAGACAAGGCTGTACTCTATCTCCATATCTCTTCAATATTGTACCAGAAGTTCTAGGTAATGCTATAAGACAACAAATGAGATCAAGGGAATCCAAATTGGAAAGGAAGAATTCAAACTGTCTCTAATTGCAGATGATATGATAGTTTACATAATCGACCCAATAAACTCTACCAGGGAACTCCTAGAGCTGAGAAACACCTTCAGCAATCTAGCAGGATACAAGATAAACTCAGAAAAATCAGTAGCCCTACTTTTTTCAGACGACAAAGAGACAGAGAAAGAAATCAGAGAAACTTTACCCTTTACATTAGCCACAAGCAACATAAAGTATTTTGGTGTAATGCTTACCAAACAAGTAAAAGACCTATATAATAAGAACATTGTGGCTCTAAAGAAAGAAATTTAAGAAGATACCAGAAAATGGAAAGACCTCCCATGCTCTTGGATAGGTAGGATAAACATAGTAAAAATGGCAATCTTACCAAAAGCAATCTACAGATTCAATGAAAGCCCCATTAAAATCCCACCACAATTCTTCACCGACCTTGAAAGGATAATAATCAACTTTATATGGAAAAACAAAAGACCCAGGATAGCCAAAACAACCCTATACAATAAAAGAACATCAGGAGGCATCACCATTCCTGACTTTAAGCTCTACTACAGAGCTATAGTTCTGAAAACAGCCTGGTATTGGCATAAAAATAGACAGGTAGACCAATGGAATCGAATTGAAAATCCTGATATTAATCCACGCACCTATGAACACCTGATTTTCGACAAAACAGCTAACATTATACAATGGGGCAAAGACAGCATCTTCAACAAATGGTGCTGGCTCAATTGGATGAGGGTGTGTAGAAGACTGCAGATAGACCCATGTCTGTCGCCATGCACAAAACTCAAGTCCAAATGGATCAAAGACCTCAACATCAATCCAGCCACATTGAACCTCTTAGAAGAGAAAGTAGGAGGTACCCTTGAACAAATTGGTATAGGAGACCGCTTCTTGAACATAACTCCAGGGGCACAGACACTGAAAGAAACAATTAATAAATGGGACCTCTTCAAACTTAGAAGCTTCTGTAAGGCAAAGGACACAGTTGACAAGACCAAAGGGCAGCCCACTGACTGGGAAAAGATTTTCACTAATCCTATATCCGACAAAGGGCTGATCTCCAAAATATACAAAGAACTCAAGAAACTAGTCAACAAAACACCAAATAATCCTATTAAAAAATGGGGTACAGAACTGAAGAAAGAATTCTCAATGGAGGAAATCAAAAAGGCTGAAAGACACTTAAGAAAATGCTCCACATCCTTAGCTATCAGGGAAATGCAAATCAAAACAACTTTGAGATACCATCTTACCCCTGCCAGAATGGCTAAAATTAGAAACACCAGTGATGACTTATGTTGGAGAGGATGTGGAGAAAGTGGAACACTCCTCCACTGCTGGTGGGAGTGCAAACTCATACAGCCACTTTGGAGATCAGTATGGCAGTTCCTCAGGAAAATGGGAATTAGTTTACCACAGGACCCGGCAATCCCCCTCTTAGGCATATACCCAAAGGATTCACATCAATGCAACAAAGACATCTGTTCAACTATGTTCACAGCAGCACTATTTGTAATAGCAAGAACCTGGAAGCAACCTAGATGCCCTTCAATTGAAGAATGGTTAATGAAGATGGGGCACATCTACACAATGGAATACTACTCTGCAGAAAAAAATAATGGTATCTTGAAATTCGCAGGCAAGTGGATGGCACTTGAAGAAACCATCCTGAATGAGGTAACCCAGTCACAAAAAGAGGAACACAGTATGTACTCACTCATATATGGATTTTAGACCTAGATCAAATGATCACCAGCCTATAATTCACATCACCAGAGGAACTAGGATACAAGTTGTATTCTAAGAGATTCATATAAAGTCCCTCACAGAACTGGGAAGGGACAAGTCCCCCAGACCTCAGGTATAGTGGGGGAGGACAGCTAATGGAGAGAGAAGTAGGAGAAAATGAGAGGGAGGAGAGGAAGGCATGTGCGACCAGGAGGATTGAGCCTGGTTAGGAATGGAAAATAGGAAAGAGAGAGAGAGACAGAGACAGAGAGAGAGAACATAAAAGAGGGAGCCAATATTGGTTTGAAGATAAAGTTGAACACAAAGAAAGGTCGAGGGAACTACAAGACTGCTCCCAACTAACAATCTCAGCTTCCGTGGAAAGGCTATCATAAATGCCCTTCCCGGAGAGTGAGATCAACAACTAACTTCTCCATGGAGTCCTCAACTAATGCCTTTGAAAACAGGAGCAAACACCCATACATAAACACTGAGTCAAACTAGAACCCAGAAGCAGATGGAGAGGACAAGACCATGCGGTAGAAGTACATAGAGACAGCTTACCTGAACAAGGAGGAGCTAAGGGCCACTAGACTGATAGCTGGGAAGCCAACAGGGGTCTGACTCGGACCCCCCTGAATATGGGTCTCAGCCAGAAGGTCTGAGCAGTCTAAGAGACCTCAGACAGTGGAGCCAGGATGTATCCCTGGTGCACAAAAGGACTTTGCAAACATATCCCCCATGGAGGGATAACTGCCTTATTCTAGAGATAGGAGAGAAGCCCTAGTCCCTACTTCACAGGACCTGTCAGATCTACATGACCCCAACTGGATGGCATTCCCCTACATATTGTATTGTGGTGGGGGGTTGGGAGGGGAGGGTGTTTAGAGTGCATGGGAGAGGGTAGAGAGGGTAAAAGGGAGGGAAGGAGGGAGGGAGGACTTGGGGGGAGGGAGGGAGGGAGGGAGAGGGAACTGGGATCGACATGTAAAATAATAATAATAATAAAAAAAAAAAAAAAAAAAAAAAAAAACGCTTTGACTCCAAAATTTAAGTTGAAGAACAAGTTACTGGGGAAAAGTATTTCTATTTTTGTTTCCACAGAAAATGAAAAGATGTGGATTCCTTCCAGACTAATGCGGTTTGATCACACCAGACCGCCTGAAACAGAGTACAAGCTGATCCTACATTCCAAACAGCTGGACAAAACAGCCCTACAGACTACAGCTAGGATATCTGAATCTTCTTCGAATCCCCCAAGACAGCGCCCCTTCCCAGCAGGAAGTAGTTTGGAAAGAACGACGCCCAAATTCCCAAATATTGTGTATAAATGTTTGTTTTCATTTATAAAATTAAATAAAAAATACTCTATATGCATAAAAAAAAAAAAAAAAGACACAGGCTAACAGAATGGATACGAAGACAGGATCCATCCTTCTACTGCATACAAGAAACACATCTAAGCTTCAAAGATAGACATTACCTCAAAGTAAAGGGTTGGGAAAAGATTTTCCAATCAAATGCAAATAAGAAGTCTAACACAAAGTCACCCACATTCTTAAAAGAAGCAATACTAAAACTCAAAGCTCATATAAAACCTCACACACATATAGATGGAGACTTCAATACACCACTCTCAACACTAGACAGGACCACAAATCAGAAACTCAACAAAGAAACAAAAGAATTAATAGAAGTTATGTCTCAACTGAGTTTAACAGACATCTATAGAACATTCCATCCAAAGACAAAAGAATGTACCTTCTTCTCTGCTCCACATGGAACCTTCTCTAAAATCGACCACATACTAGGTGACATAATAAACCTCAACAGATTCAAGAGAATGGGAATAGTCCTCTGTATCTTCTCAGACCACCTTGCTTTAAAAATGGAATTCAACAACAACAAAAATAACAGAAAACTCATGGAAACTGAACAATATGCAATTCCACCACTTCTGGGTCAAAGAAGAAATAAAGAAAGAAATTAAGGACTTTCTAATATTCAACGATAATGAGGACACAACATAACTGAACTTATGAGACACCTTGAAAGCAGTGCTACGAGGGAAATTCATTGCACTAAGTGCCCATATGAAGAAAAGAGAGGATAGTCGCATAGGAGAATTAACAGCACAACTGAAAACCTGAGAACAAAGAGAAGCGAATTCACCCCGTAGGAGTAGACACCAGGAAATAATCAACTTGAGGGCTGAAATCAACAAAATAGAAACCAAGAAAACAATACAAAAAAAAAAAAAAATCGATGCAATGAAGAGTTGTTTTTTTGAGAAAATCAACAAGATAGACAAACCTTTATCCAAATTAATGAAAAAGCAGAGAGAGAACATGCAAATTAACAAATCAGAAATGAAAAGGGTAACATAACAACAGATAGAGAGGAAATTCAGACAACTTTTAGGTCATACTTTGAAAAATCTGTATTCCACAAAAATTGAAAATTCAAAGGAAATGGACAAGTTTCTGGATAACTATCACTTACCAAAATTAAATCAAGAACAGACAAACAACTTAAATAGACCTATAACCTGCAATGAAATAGAAGCAGTCATCGAAAGCCTTCCAATCAAAAAAAGTCCAGGGCCAGATGAATTCACTGCAGAATTCTACCAGACATTCAAGGAAGAACTAACTGTTCTTCTTCAAACTGTTCCACAAAATAGAAACAGAAGGGTCACTGCCAAACTCTTTTTATGAGGCCTCAATAACCTTGGTACCCAAGCCTCACAGAGACACAACTAAGAAAGAAAACTACAGACCAATATCCCTGATGAACATCAATGCAAATATACTCAATAAAATACTGTCAAACTGAATTCAAGAATACAACAGAGAAATCATCCACCATGACCAAGTAGGCTTCATACCTGGAATGCAGGGATGGTTTCACATAGGAAAATCTATCAACGTAATCCACCATATAAACAAATAGAAAAGAAAAACTATATGATTTTCTCCCTAGGTGCAGAAGAAGCCTTCGATAACCTTCAACACCATTTCCTGATAAAGGTCTTGGAGAGTTCAGGGATAACAGGAACATACATAAACATAATAAGAACAATATACAGCAAACCAACTGTCAACATCACAATGAATGGAGAGAAACTTAAGACAATTCCTCTAAAATCAGGAACAAGACAAGGCTGTACTCTATCTCCATATCTCTTCAATATTGTACCAGAAGTTCTAGGTAATGCTATAAGACAACAAATGAGATCAAGGGAATCCAAATTGGAAAGGAAGAATTCAAACTGTCTCTAATTGCAGATGATATGATAGTTTACATAATCGACCCAATAAACTCTACCAGGGAACTCCTAGAGCTGAGAAACACCTTCAGCAATCTAGCAGGATACAAGATAAACTCAGAAAAATCAGTAGCCCTACTTTTTTCAGACGACAAAGAGACAGAGAAAGAAATCAGAGAAACTTTACCCTTTACATTAGCCACAAGCAACATAAAGTATTTTGGTGTAATGCTTACCAAACAAGTAAAAGACCTATATAATAAGAACATTGTGGCTCTAAAGAAAGAAATTTAAGAAGATACCAGAAAATGGAAAGACCTCCCATGCTCTTGGATAGGTAGGATAAACATAGTAAAAATGGCAATCTTACCAAAAGCAATCTACAGATTCAATGAAAGCCCCATTAAAATCCCACCACAATTCTTCACCGACCTTGAAAGGATAATAATCAACTTTATATGGAAAAACAAAAGACCCAGGATAGCCAAAACAACCCTATACAATAAAAGAACATCAGGAGGCATCACCATTCCTGACTTTAAGCTCTACTACAGAGCTATAGTTCTGAAAACAGCCTGGTATTGGCATAAAAATAGACAGGTAGACCAATGGAATCGAATTGAAAATCCTGATATTAATCCACGCACCTATGAACACCTGATTTTCGACAAAACAGCTAACATTATACAATGGGGCAAAGACAGCATCTTCAACAAATGGTGCTGGCTCAATTGGATGAGGGTGTGTAGAAGACTGCAGATAGACCCATGTCTGTCGCCATGCACAAAACTCAAGTCCAAATGGATCAAAGACCTCAACATCAATCCAGCCACATTGAACCTCTTAGAAGAGAAAGTAGGAGGTACCCTTGAACAAATTGGTATAGGAGACCGCTTCTTGAACATAACTCCAGGGGCACAGACACTGAAAGAAACAATTAATAAATGGGACCTCTTCAAACTTAGAAGCTTCTGTAAGGCAAAGGACACAGTTGACAAGACCAAAGGGCAGCCCACTGACTGGGAAAAGATTTTCACTAATCCTATATCCGACAAAGGGCTGATCTCCAAAATATACAAAGAACTCAAGAAACTAGTCAACAAAACACCAAATAATCCTATTAAAAAATGGGGTACAGAACTGAAGAAAGAATTCTCAATGGAGGAAATCAAAAAGGCTGAAAGACACTTAAGAAAATGCTCCACATCCTTAGCTATCAGGGAAATGCAAATCAAAACAACTTTGAGATACCATCTTACCCCTGCCAGAATGGCTAAAATTAGAAACACCAGTGATGACTTATGTTGGAGAGGATGTGGAGAAAGTGGAACACTCCTCCACTGCTGGTGGGAGTGCAAACTCATACAGCCACTTTGGAGATCAGTATGGCAGTTCCTCAGGAAAATGGGAATTAGTTTACCACAGGACCCGGCAATCCCCCTCTTAGGCATATACCCAAAGGATTCACATCAATGCAACAAAGACATCTGTTCAACTATGTTCACAGCAGCACTATTTGTAATAGCAAGAACCTGGAAGCAACCTAGATGCCCTTCAATTGAAGAATGGTTAATGAAGATGGGGCACATCTACACAATGGAATACTACTCTGCAGAAAAAAATAATGGTATCTTGAAATTCGCAGGCAAGTGGATGGCACTTGAAGAAACCATCCTGAATGAGGTAACCCAGTCACAAAAAGAGGAACACAGTATGTACTCACTCATATATGGATTTTAGACCTAGATCAAATGATCACCAGCCTATAATTCACATCACCAGAGGAACTAGGATACAAGTTGTATTCTAAGAGATTCATATAAAGTCCCTCACAGAACTGGGAAGGGACAAGTCCCCCAGACCTCAGGTATAGTGGGGGAGGACAGCTAATGGAGAGAGAAGTAGGAGAAAATGAGAGGGAGGAGAGGAAGGCATGTGCGACCAGGAGGATTGAGCCTGGTTAGGAATGGAAAATAGGAAAGAGAGAGAGAGAGACAGAGACAGAGAGAGAGAACATAAAAGAGGGAGCCAATATTGGTTTGAAGATAAAGTTGAACACAAAGAAAGGTCGAGGGAACTACAAGACTGCTCCCAACTAACAATCTCAGCTTCCGTGGAAAGGCTATCATAAATGCCCTTCCCGGAGAGTGAGATCAACAACTAACTTCTCCATGGAGTCCTCAACTAATGCCTTTGAAAACAGGAGCAAACACCCATACATAAACACTGAGTCAAACTAGAACCCAGAAGCAGATGGAGAGGACAAGACCATGCGGTAGAAGTACATAGAGACAGCTTACCTGAACAAGGAGGAGCTAAGGGCCACTAGACTGATAGCTGGGAAGCCAACAGGGGTCTGACTCGGACCCCCCTGAATATGGGTCTCAGCCAGAAGGTCTGAGCAGTCTAAGAGACCTCAGACAGTGGAGCCAGGATGTATCCCTGGTGCACAAAAGGACTTTGCAAACATATCCCCCATGGAGGGATAACTGCCTTATTCTAGAGATAGGAGAGAAGCCCTAGTCCCTACTTCACAGGACCTGTCAGATCTACATGACCCCAACTGGATGGCATTCCCCTACATATTGTATTGTGGTGGGGGGTTGGGAGGGGAGGGTGTTTAGAGTGCATGGGAGAGGGTAGAGAGGGTAAAAGGGAGGGAAGGAGGGAGGGAGGACTTGGGGGGAGGGAGGGAGGGAGGGAGAGGGAACTGGGATCGACATGTAAAATAATAATAATAATAAAAAAAAAAAAAAAAAAAAAAAAAAACGCTTTGACTCCAAAATTTAAGTTGAAGAACAAGTTACTGGGGAAAAGTATTTCTATTTTTGTTTCCACAGAAAATGAAAAGATGTGGATTCCTTCCAGACTAATGCGGTTTGATCACACCAGACCGCCTGAAACAGAGTACAAGCTGATCCTACATTCCAAACAGCTGGACAAAACAGCCCTACAAACTACAGCTAGGATATCTGAATCTTCTTCGAATCCCCCAAGACAGCGCCCCTTCCCAGCAGGAAGTAGTTTGGAAAGAACGACGCCCAAATTCCCAAATATTGTGTATAAATGTTTGTTTTCATTTATAAAATTAAATAAAAAATACTCTATATGCATAAAAAAAAAAAAAAAGACACAGGCTAACAGAATGGATACGAAGACAGGATCCATCCTTCTACTGCATACAAGAAACACATCTAAGCTTCAAAGATAGACATTACCTCAAAGTAAAGGGTTGGGAAAAGATTTTCCAATCAAATGCAAATAAGAAGTCTAACACAAAGTCACCCACATTCTTAAAAGAAGCAATACTAAAACTCAAAGCTCATATAAAACCTCACACACATATAGATGGAGACTTCAATACACCACTCTCAACACTAGACAGGACCACAAATCAGAAACTCAACAAAGAAACAAAAGAATTAATAGAAGTTATGTCTCAACTGAGTTTAACAGACATCTATAGAACATTCCATCCAAAGACAAAAGAATGTACCTTCTTCTCTGCTCCACATGGAACCTTCTCTAAAATCGACCACATACTAGGTGACATAATAAACCTCAACAGATTCAAGAGAATGGGAATAGTCCTCTGTATCTTCTCAGACCACCTTGCTTTAAAAATGGAATTCAACAACAACAAAAATAACAGAAAACTCATGGAAACTGAACAATATGCAATTCCACCACTTCTGGGTCAAAGAAGAAATAAAGAAAGAAATTAAGGACTTTCTAATATTCAACGATAATGAGGACACAACATAACTGAACTTATGAGACACCTTGAAAGCAGTGCTACGAGGGAAATTCATTGCACTAAGTGCCCATATGAAGAAAAGAGAGGATAGTCGCATAGGAGAATTAACAGCACAACTGAAAACCTGAGAACAAAGAGAAGCGAATTCACCCCGTAGGAGTAGACACCAGGAAATAATCAACTTGAGGGCTGAAATCAACAAAATAGAAACCAAGAAAACAATACAAAAAAAAAAAAAAATCGATGCAATGAAGAGTTGTTTTTTTGAGAAAATCAACAAGATAGACAAACCTTTATCCAAATTAATGAAAAAGCAGAGAGAGAACATGCAAATTAACAAATCAGAAATGAAAAGGGTAACATAACAACAGATAGAGAGGAAATTCAGACAACTTTTAGGTCATACTTTGAAAAATCTGTATTCCACAAAAATTGAAAATTCAAAGGAAATGGACAAGTTTCTGGATAACTATCACTTACCAAAATTAAATCAAGAACAGACAAACAACTTAAATAGACCTATAACCTGCAATGAAATAGAAGCAGTCATCGAAAGCCTTCCAATCAAAAAAAGTCCAGGGCCAGATGAATTCACTGCAGAATTCTACCAGACATTCAAGGAAGAACTAACTGTTCTTCTTCAAACTGTTCCACAAAATAGAAACAGAAGGGTCACTGCCAAACTCTTTTTATGAGGCCTCAATAACCTTGGTACCCAAGCCTCACAGAGACACAACTAAGAAAGAAAACTACAGACCAATATCCCTGATGAACATCAATGCAAATATACTCAATAAAATACTGTCAAACTGAATTCAAGAATACAACAGAGAAATCATCCACCATGACCAAGTAGGCTTCATACCTGGAATGCAGGGATGGTTTCACATAGGAAAATCTATCAACGTAATCCACCATATAAACAAATAGAAAAGAAAAACTATATGATTTTCTCCCTAGGTGCAGAAGAAGCCTTCGATAACCTTCAACACCATTTCCTGATAAAGGTCTTGGAGAGTTCAGGGATAACAGGAACATACATAAACATAATAAGAACAATATACAGCAAACCAACTGTCAACATCACAATGAATGGAGAGAAACTTAAGACAATTCCTCTAAAATCAGGAACAAGACAAGGCTGTACTCTATCTCCATATCTCTTCAATATTGTACCAGAAGTTCTAGGTAATGCTATAAGACAACAAATGAGATCAAGGGAATCCAAATTGGAAAGGAAGAATTCAAACTGTCTCTAATTGCAGATGATATGATAGTTTACATAATCGACCCAATAAACTCTACCAGGGAACTCCTAGAGCTGAGAAACACCTTCAGCAATCTAGCAGGATACAAGATAAACTCAGAAAAATCAGTAGCCCTACTTTTTTCAGACGACAAAGAGACAGAGAAAGAAATCAGAGAAACTTTACCCTTTACATTAGCCACAAGCAACATAAAGTATTTTGGTGTAATGCTTACCAAACAAGTAAAAGACCTATATAATAAGAACATTGTGGCTCTAAAGAAAGAAATTTAAGAAGATACCAGAAAATGGAAAGACCTCCCATGCTCTTGGATAGGTAGGATAAACATAGTAAAAATGGCAATCTTACCAAAAGCAATCTACAGATTCAATGAAAGCCCCATTAAAATCCCACCACAATTCTTCACCGACCTTGAAAGGATAATAATCAACTTTATATGGAAAAACAAAAGACCCAGGATAGCCAAAACAACCCTATACAATAAAAGAACATCAGGAGGCATCACCATTCCTGACTTTAAGCTCTACTACAGAGCTATAGTTCTGAAAACAGCCTGGTATTGGCATAAAAATAGACAGGTAGACCAATGGAATCGAATTGAAAATCCTGATATTAATCCACGCACCTATGAACACCTGATTTTCGACAAAACAGCTAACATTATACAATGGGGCAAAGACAGCATCTTCAACAAATGGTGCTGGCTCAATTGGATGAGGGTGTGTAGAAGACTGCAGATAGACCCATGTCTGTCGCCATGCACAAAACTCAAGTCCAAATGGATCAAAGACCTCAACATCAATCCAGCCACATTGAACCTCTTAGAAGAGAAAGTAGGAGGTACCCTTGAACAAATTGGTATAGGAGACCGCTTCTTGAACATAACTCCAGGGGCACAGACACTGAAAGAAACAATTAATAAATGGGACCTCTTCAAACTTAGAAGCTTCTGTAAGGCAAAGGACACAGTTGACAAGACCAAAGGGCAGCCCACTGACTGGGAAAAGATTTTCACTAATCCTATATCTGACAAAGGGCTGATCTCCAAAATATACAAAGAACTCAAGAAACTAGTCAACAAAACACCAAATAATCCTATTAAAAAATGGGGTACAGAACTGAAGAAAGAATTCTCAATGGAGGAAATCAAAAAGGCTGAAAGACACTTAAGAAAATGCTCCACATCCTTAGCTATCAGGGAAATGCAAATCAAAACAACTTTGAGATACCATCTTACCCCTGCCAGAATGGCTAAAATTAGAAACACCAGTGATGACTTATGTTGGAGAGGATGTGGAGAAAGTGGAACACTCCTCCACTGCTGGTGGGAGTGCAAACTCATACAGCCACTTTGGAGATCAGTATGGCAGTTCCTCAGGAAAATGGGAATTAGTTTACCACAGGACCCGGCAATCCCCCTCTTAGGCATATACCCAAAGGATTCACATCAATGCAACAAAGACATCTGTTCAACTATGTTCACAGCAGCACTATTTGTAATAGCAAGAACCTGGAAGCAACCTAGATGCCCTTCAATTGAAGAATGGTTAATGAAGATGGGGCACATCTACACAATGGAATACTACTCTGCAGAAAAAAATAATGGTATCTTGAAATTCGCAGGCAAGTGGATGGCACTTGAAGAAACCATCCTGAATGAGGTAACCCAGTCACAAAAAGAGGAACACAGTATGTACTCACTCATATATGGATTTTAGACCTAGATCAAATGATCACCAGCCTATAATTCACATCACCAGAGGAACTAGGATACAAGTTGTATTCTAAGAGATTCATATAAAGTCCCTCACAGAACTGGGAAGGGACAAGTCCCCCAGACCTCAGGTATAGTGGGGGAGGACAGCTAATGGAGAGAGAAGTAGGAGAAAATGAGAGGGAGGAGAGGAAGGCATGTGCGACCAGGAGGATTGAGCCTGGTTAGGAATGGAAAATAGGAAAGAGAGAGAGAGAGACAGAGACAGAGAGAGAGAACATAAAAGAGGGAGCCAATATTGGTTTGAAGATAAAGTTGAACACAAAGAAAGGTCGAGGGAACTACAAGACTGCTCCCAACTAACAATCTCAGCTTCCGTGGAAAGGCTATCATAAATGCCCTTCCCGGAGAGTGAGATCAACAACTAACTTCTCCATGGAGTCCTCAACTAATGCCTTTGAAAACAGGAGCAAACACCCATACATAAACACTGAGTCAAACTAGAACCCAGAAGCAGATGGAGAGGACAAGACCATGCGGTAGAAGTACATAGAGACAGCTTACCTGAACAAGGAGGAGCTAAGGGCCACTAGACTGATAGCTGGGAAGCCAACAGGGGTCTGACTCGGACCCCCCTGAATATGGGTCTCAGCCAGAAGGTCTGAGCAGTCTAAGAGACCTCAGACAGTGGAGCCAGGATGTATCCCTGGTGCACAAAAGGACTTTGCAAACATATCCCCCATGGAGGGATAACTGCCTTATTCTAGAGATAGGAGAGAAGCCCTAGTCCCTACTTCACAGGACCTGTCAGATCTACATGTCCCCAACTGGATGGCATTCCCCTACATATTGTATTGTGGTGGGGGGTTGGGAGGGGAGGGTGTTTAGAGTGCATGGGAGAGGGTAGAGAGGGTAAAAGGGAGGGAAGGAGGGAGGGAGGGCTTGGGGGGAGGGAGGGAGGGAGGGAGAGGGAACTGGGATCGACATGTAAAATAATAATAAAAAAAAAAAAAAAAAAAGCTTTGACTCCAAAATTTAAGTTGAAGAAAAAGTTACTGGGGAAAAGTATTTCTATTTTTGTTTCCACAGAAAATGAAAAGATGTGGATTCCTTCCAGACTCTCATCTAATGAACTCTGTCGGGCTGATAACATGACACACCACCAACAATTAATCACTCTAAATAACCATATTAGAAAGCAGGATACAGGACTTAATAGAGAAAAGTCAATTGAGGAATCCAAAATGACTGAAAGAAACATAAGACACTGCTCAAAATCCTTAATCATCAGCCTAATGCAAATCTACACATCTCTGAGAAACCATGGAGTCAAGCTCCTCTAATGGTAAGAGGATGAAGAGGAATTTATTTTATTTTCAAGAAAGGGAAAAGGATTATTGTAGAGGCGATTAACTGTATTGTTTCCATTTAGAAATTAGCAAATTGAGCATAGAAAACAGGTTTAAAATACTCATCACTGTACTTGAATGGCACAATGATGCTTTCGTTTTCATACTTATGTCACTATAGGCATGTTGTAGCTTGACAGATGGGTAAATATGTAGAACTCAAAAGACAGAGCCCTGCTTTGTTTTTGTGAGAAACTCAGTGAGGCTGTAAGGTTAGTTCATCGGTGGGTATACTCCTTTAAGCCTGTGGGAGGGGCACTAGAATGTGACAGAATGTTGGTTCATAAATGTAGCCTGGCAACCCTGCTTGCATTCAGTATCCTGGTATCATGGGCCAAGGACGAGAGAGCAGCTTCGAGAAAGAGTTATCTTGGGACATTACAGCCTCCCAAGATAACTATCTCCTAAAACTTTTCATGACAGCATTTGATTCGCCTAACCAAGTCATAGCCATACCTCTGGAAGTTTGCCTACGGCTTTTACTGGTTACCAAATGCAAGTTTACCTCATCAGAGGACATAGGCTGTGGAGAAACAGTTCAGAGACTTCTGTTTATGAATACTCTCTCTCCTCAGAAGTAAAACTATGGAACAAAAGATAATATACTCACGATTATTCATCAAAAAGGTGAGTTTGTCATTGTTGAATTCCTTCAGGAAGGTGATAATCCGTTTGTTAGAGTAGACTGAGCGATTGTTAGATTTCAGTCCATCTCTTTTGAGGCAGCCGTCCAACATTAAATATGTGATATCTTCTAAAAACCCTGCATACACAATGAGAGTTCAGCATTTAAACATGTTACTACTCTGCTCTGCGATTAAATAAGGGATGAAACTTGGAATTTCCCACAATCATGTGGGAGTCAACTGAGACTCAATTGTGTGGAGCATGGCAGACCATTTCATCCTCTGGTTATGTTGTTATTTGTTTATTAAAATTGGACATTAGATAATCCATGATCAGTGTGTTGTGGTGACGCGATGTGGGAGGCAATTATTATAGACCATCTTAATATCAATTATGTAGTTAAAATATTTAAATTAATCACGACAGCATCGTTCATGAGCCTGGTTTGGAGCCACCTTAGGGAAGTGGATGATGTTACATGAACTCATTATTTGATTATTTAGTTATATAAAACAATGATTTTATCGTCCATGACACCTGGAATCTGGTGCCACAGATCACCTAATTACGTAATTAATTACTTTAAACTGACAATCTGTGTTAATCCCCAGGATAATGTAAATATTTGTATAGTTATGTAAACAACAATCCTCCATTCCATGAAGAGACCTGTAAATCTCCCTCTTGTGGAGATAATGTGCAATATCTACACATATTATGATTCATTGACTCAATTGGTGATGATGACATCCTTCATGAATGGAGTCTGGCCATGCTTCCCTGCCAGTAAAATGCTACATCCCCTATTTATTATGACAGTTAGCTATTACTAACTTATTTAATTCATTAAATTATGCAAACGAAGGACAGTGCCATCACCGATTACGGTTAGGGTGCAAATACCTGTCAGGGACAAGGTTAGGAAAGTTGTAGACATGGGCAGAGCGTTTTCTGAATGATCTATGCATCTCCCAGAGTACGAGGGATGCTGGGTGATTGAGTCCAGAATGTTGCACGGTGCCCTCCGAGAAGTACAAGGACATCATCAAGGCCGGCACGGTGGTCTGGGTGTTGACTACCTGCCCTTCCTCCACATCTTCACACCGGTTGTGATCTGCCATGAGAAGAAGGAGTGGCACTAGGAGGTCGGCACCATCACCGAGACCTGGCAAAAGGATGACGACTCAGAACACGGAGGAACATCTCTCTCTCTCAGCTATGCTGGTGATGCCCCTGCTGTAGCCATCTTTTCAGCTGTTATCAACATTGTGGCTACTACTGCTATGCCAGAATTGGGCCCATTATCTCACGTCCTGCCACAACACAACAGAGATTCAGGCGCTTGTGATGAGTTCAAGCCAATTCATCACGCAAGACAGTATGATTATCTGACGATTAACTGATGGCATTTTAAAATTGTGTGATGACAGCATACAGTTTCATACCTGGCAAGTCTGCCCAGGAATTGATGTTACAAAAAAAAGGTCAACGGCTTACATATTTAAAGATGTAATTATTAAATTCTTTCATTATGTAATCTGTGATCCCTGAAGTTTGGCGCCACCTTGTGTGACTCAAGTGTGACAGACTATCTAAATATCTGATTATTTCATTCTTCAAATCTGTCTATTTCTACTCCAGGAAGAGTGTAGTCTTGATCCATCATGTTGGTGTTAAATTGTATCTTGTGAATTCTTTCTTTCTTTCTTCCTTTCCTTATTTAAATCAATGTTGATATCATTTTGTTATCTCTCTAAGGGTGAATTATGAGAAACTTTCTCTTTATTCATTCATTTCTTGTTCAAATCTAAGATTAAGAACTCAATGTCTATTCAGTATTGAGCAATCATTTAGGCTTCACACATAAAACACCATCCACTTGTTTAATGTTTATTCATTTTATGATGAAAATCTGTCATTATGTATTCAGTGATCACTGGAGTTTTGAGCCTCCTTAGGGGAGACCGTTGTACCAGACCATCACATAATCTAATACTACACTTGCTTCTTTAACTGTTAAACTAGGAAATTAGGTAATAATTCATCATTTAATTGACGTATTTACAAGACAGGTAATGTTATGGACCCTAAGTCCCTTTTGGAGTCAGATTGTGGGAGTTGATGATGTAATATCATCTCATTACTTCATCATTTAGCTGTGTAAATAGATCTTTACATCAGCGATAGGTTTAGGACTTTGGTGCCATCTCGTCAGTGTTACTATAAAAGGCCCACTAATTAATTATCAATTTAATTTTTTAAAAACATCATTATTCCAGGAAGAGATCATTCTGACTACTCCATGTGGGATTTAAGTGTGCACCACCATGTCATTTTTCAATCATTTTTTTCATTATATATTAATTATTTCAATCGATGAAGATGTTGTTCTTCTTGACGGGAGTCGGGCCATTCCTCCATGGGAGTTAATCACGTGGCATTATTTAATCATCTAAGTACTACTTCCTTGACAATCACTGGAGTATGGTTCCATCTTTTGAAAGTTAAGTATGGAGGACTATCCAATTTTTAACTTACTTGATTGCGTAAGTAATGATGGTGTCATCCCTCATGTGGCTGTTGTGGGATTGACAGAGCAGGAGATCGGTACCAGAAGCAGTGCCCAGAGAATGGGGGACACTGCCTTATGCACTGATTACTGATTACGTAATAGTAGATTTTTAACAATCGAATGATTACACGATTTTAAAAAACTGTACTGTTTCGCATCATCAGTTTCTGAGAGGTTGCAACAGAACTGACCCATGAAGGACACAGTGACCACCTATTTTAAAAATGGAATAACTGAATAATCTCCTGATCAGAGACTCTCATCTAATGAACTCTGTCGGGCTGATAACATGACACACCACCAACAATTAATCACTCTAAATAACCATATTAGAAAGCAGGATACAGGACTTAATAGAGAAAAGTCAATTGAGGAATCCAAAATGACTGAAAGAAACATAAGACACTGCTCAAAATCCTTAATCATCAGCCTAATGCAAATCTACACAACTCTGAGAAACCATGGAGTCAAGCTCCTCTAATGGTAAGAGGATGAAGAGGAATTTATTTTATTTTCAAGAAAGGGAAAAGGATTATTGTAAAGGCGATTAACTGTATTGTTTCCATTTAGAAATTAGCCAATTGAAGCATAGAAAACAGGTTTAAAATACTCATCACTGTACTTGAATGGCAAAATGATGCTTTCGTTTTCATGCTTATGTCACTATAGGTATGTTGTAGCTTGACAGATGGGTAAATATGTAGAACTCAAAAGACAGAGCCCTGCTTTGTTTTTGTGAGAAACTCAGTGAGGCTGTAAGGTTAGTTCATCGGTGGGTAAACTCCTTTAAGCCTGTGGGAGGGGCACTAGAATGTGACAAAATGTTGGTTCATAAATGTAGCCTGGCAACCCTGCTTGCATTCTGTATCCTGGTATCATGGGCCAAAGGACGAGAGAGCAGCTTCGAGAAAGAGTTATCTTGGGACATTACAGTCTCCCAAGATAACTATCTCCTAAAACTTTTCATGACAGCATTTGATTCGCCTAACCAAGTCATAGCCATACCTCTGGAAGTTTGCCTACGGCTTTTACTGGTTACCAAATGCAAGTTTACCTCATCAGAGGACATAGGCTGTGGAGAAACAGTTCAGAGACTTCTGTTTATGAATACTCTCTCCTCAGAAGTAAAACTATGGAACAAAAGATAATAAGACTCACGATTATTCATCAAAAAGGTGAGTTTGACATTGTTGAATTCCTTCAGGAAGGTGATAATCCGTTTGTCAGAGTAGACTTAGTGATTGTTAGATTTCAGTCCATCTCTTTTGAGGCAGCCGTCCAACATTAAATATGTGATATCTTCTAAAAACCCTGCATACACAATGAGAGTTCAGCATTTAAACATGTTACTACTCTGCTCTGCGATTAAATAAGGGATGAAACTTGGAATTTCCCACAATCATGTGGGAGTCAACTGAGACTCAATTGTGTGGAGCATGGCAGACCATTTCATCCTCTGGTTATGTTGTTATTTGTTTATTAAAATTGGACATTAGATAATCCATGATCAGTGGATTGTGGTGACGCGATGTGGGAGGCAATTATTATAGACCATCTTAATATCAATTATGTAGTTAAAATATTTAAATTAATCACGACAGCATCGTTCATGAGCCTGGTTTGGAGCCACCTTAGGGAAGTGGATGATGTTACATGAACTCATTATTTGATTATTTAGTTATATAAAACAATGATTTTATCGTCCATGACACCTGGAATCTGGTGCCACAGATCACCTAATTACGTAATTAATTACTTTAAACTGACAATCTGTGTTAATCCCCAGGATAATGTAAATATTTGTATAGTTATGTAAACAACAATCCTCCATTCCATGAAGAGACCTGTAAAGCTCCCTCTTGTGGAGATAATGTGCAATATCTACACATATTATGATTCATTGACTCAATTGGTGATGATGACATCCTTCATGAATGGAGTCTGGCCATGCTTCCCTGCCAGTAAAATGCTACATCCCCTATTTATTGTGACAGTTAGCTATTACTAACTTATTTAATTCTTTAAATTATGCAAACGAAGGACAGTGCCATCACCGATTACGGTTAGGGTGCAAATAAATACCTGTCAGGGACAAGGTTAGGAAAGTTGTAGACATGGGCAGAGCGTTTTCTGAATGATCTATGCATCTCCCAGAGTACGAGGGATGGTGGGTGATTGAGTCCAGAATGTTGCACGGTGCCCTCTGAGAAGTACAAGGACTTCATCAAGGCCGGCACGGTGGTCTGGGTGTTGACTACCTGCTCTTCCTCCACATCTTCACACCGGTTGTGATCTGCCATGAGAAGAAGGAGTGGCACTAGGAGGTCGGCACCATCACCGAGACCTGGCAAAAGGATGACGACTCAGAACACGGAGGAACATCTCTCTCTCTCAGCTATGCTGGTGAAGCCCCTGCTGTAGCCATCTTTTCAGCTGTTATCAACATTGTGGCTACTACTGCTATGCCAGAATTGGGCCCATTATCTCACGTCCTGCCACAACACAACAGAGATTCAGGCGCTTGTGATGAGTTCAAGCCAATTCATCACGCAAGACAGTATGATTATCTGACGATTAACTGATGGCATTTTAAAATTGTGTGATGACAGCATACAGTTTCATACCTGGCAAGTCTGCCCAGGAATTGATGTTACAAAAAAAGGTCAACGGTTTACATATTTAAAGATGTAATTATTAAATTCTTTCATTATATAATCTGTGATCCCTGAAGTTTGGCGCCACCTTGTGTGACTCAAGTGTGACAGACTATCTAAATATCTGATTATTTCATTCTTCAAATCTGTCTATTTCTACTCCAGGAAGAGTGTAGTCTTGATCCACCATGTTGGTGTTAAATTGTATCTTGTGAATTCTTTCTTTCTTTCTTCCTTTCCTTATTTAAATCACTGTTGATATCATTTTGTTATCTCTCTAAGGGTGAATTATGAGAAACTTTCTCTTTATTCGTTCATTTTTTGTTCAAATCTAAGATTAAGAACTCAATGTCTATTCAGTATTGAGCAATCATTTAGGCTTCACGCATAAAACACCATCCACTTGTTTAATGTTTATTCATTTTATGATGAAAATCTGTCATTATGTATTCAGTGATCACTGGAGTTTTGAGCCTCCTTAGGGGAGACCGTTGTACCAGACCATCACATAATCTAATACTACACTTGCTTCTTTAACTGTTAAACTAGGAATTTAGGTAATAATTCATCATTTAATTGACGTATTTACAAGACAGGTAATGTTATGGACCCTAAGTCCCTTTTGGAGTCAGATTGTGGGAGTTGATGATGTAATATCATCTCATTACTTCATCATTTAGCTGTGTAAATAGATCTTTACATCAGCGATAGGTTTAGGACTTTGGTGCCATCTCGTCAGTGTTACTATAAAAGGCCCACTAATTAATTATCAATTTAATTTTTTAAAAACATCATTATTCCAGGAAGAGATCATTCTGACTACTCCATGTGGGATTTAAGTGTGCACCACCATGTCATTTTTCAATCATTTTTTCAGTATATATTATTTATTTCAATCGATGAAGATGTTGTTCTTCTTGACGGGAGTCGGGCCATTCCTCCATGGGAGTTAATCACGTGGCATTATTTAATCATCTAAGTACTACTTCCATGACAATCACTGGAGTATGGTTCCATCTTTTGAAAGTTAAGTTTGGAGGACTATCCAATTTTTAACTTACTTGATTGCGTAAGTAATGATGGTGTCATCCCTCATGTGGCTGTTGTGGGATTGACAGAGCAGGAGATCGGTACCAGAAGCAGTGCCCAGAGAATGGGGGACACTGCCTTATGCACTGATTTCTGATTACGTAATAGTAGATTTTTAACAATCGAATGATTACACGATTTTAAAAAACTGTACTGTTTCGCATCATCAGTTTCTAAGAGGTTGCAACAGAACTGACCCATGAAGGACACAGTGACCACCTATTTTAAAAATGGAATAACTGAATAATCTCCTGATCAGGGAATCTCATCTAATGAACTCTGTCGGGCTGATAACATGACACACCACCAACAATTAATCACTCTAAATAACCATATTAGAAAGCAGGATACAGGACTTAATAGAGAAAAGTCAATTGAGGAATCCAAAATGACTGAAAGAAACATAAGACACTGCTCAAAATCCTTAATCATCAGCCTAATGCCAATCTACACAACTCTGAGAAACCATGGAGTCAAGCTCCTCTAATGGTAAGAGGATGAAGAGGAATTTATTTTATTTTCAAGAAAGGGAAAAGGATGATGGTAGAGGCGATTAACTGTATTGTTTCCATTTCGAAATTAGCAAATTGAAGCATAGAAAACAGGTTTAAAATACTCATCACTGTACTTGAATGTCACAATGATGCTTTCGTTTTCATGCTTATGTCACTATAGGCATGTTGTAGCTTGAGAGACGGGTAAATATGTAGAACTCAAAAGAAAGAGCCCTGCTTTGTTTTTGTGAGAAACTCAGTGAGGCTGTAAGGTTAGTTCATCGGTGGGTATACTCCTTGAAGCCTGTGGGAGGGGCACTACAATGTGACAAAATGTTGGTTCATAAATGTAGCCTGGCAACCCTGCTTGCATTCTGTATCCTGGTATCATGGGCCAAGGACGAGAGAGCAGCTTCGAGAAAGAGTTATCTTGGGACATTACAGTCTCCCAAGATAACTATCTCCTAAAACTTTTCATGACAGCATTTGATTCGCCTAACCAAGTCATAGCCATACCTCTGGAAGTTTGCCAACGGCTTTTACTGGTTACCAAATGCAAGTTTACCTCATCAGAGGACATAGGCTGTGGAGAAACAGTTCAGAGACTTCTGTTTATGAATACTCTCTCTCCTCAGAAGTAAAACTATGGAACAAAAGATAATAAGACTCACGATTATTCATCAAAAAGGTGAGTTTGACATTGTTGAATTCCTTCAGGAAGGTGATAATCCGTTTGTTAGAGTAGACTGAGCGATTGTTAGATTTCAGTCCATCTCTTTTGAGGCAGCCGTCCAACATTAAATATGTGATATCTTCTAAAAACCCTGCATACACAATGAGAGTTCAGCATTTAAACATGTTACTACTCTGCTCTGCGATTAAATAAGGGATGAAACTTGGAATTTCCCACAATCATGTGGGAGTCAACTGAGACTCAATTGTGTGGAGTATGGCAGACCATTTCATCCTCTGATTTTGTTGTTATTTGATTATTAAAATTGGACATTAGATAACCCATGATCAGTGGATTGTGGATATGTGATGTCGGAGGCAATTATTATAGAACATGTTAATATCAATTATGTAGTTACAATATTTAAATTAATCACGACAGCATCGTTCATGAGCCTGGTTTGGAGCCACCTTAGGGAAGTGGATGATGTTACGTGATCGCATTATTTGATCATTTAATTATATTAAACAATGATTATATCGTCCATGACACCTGGAATCTGGTGCCACAGATCATCTAATTACATAATTAATGAAGTTAAATTGACAATCTGTGTTAATCCCCAAGATAATATAAATATTTGTATAGATATGTAAACAACAATCCTCCATTCCATGAAGAGACCTGTAAAGCTCCCACTTGTGGAGATAATGTGCAATATCTACACATTGTATGATTCATTGACTCAATCGATGATGATGACATCCTTCATGACTGGAGTCTGGCCATGCTTCCCTGCCAGTAAAATGCTACATACCATATTTATTGTGACAGTTAGCTATTATTGACTTATTTAATTCTTTAAATTATGTAAATAATAGACAGTGCCATCACCGATTACGGTTAGGGTGCAAAAATCTGTCAGGGACAAGGTTAGGAAAGATTTAGACACGGGCAGAACATTTTCTGAATGATCTATACATCTCAAAGAGTACGAGGAATGCTGGGTGATTGAGTCCAGAAGGTTGCACGGTGCCCTCCGAGAACTACAAGGACTTCACCAAGGCCGGCACGGTGGTCTGGTTGTTGACTACCTGCTCTTCCTCCACGTCTTCACATTGGCTGTGATCTACCATGAGAAGAAGGAGTGGCACTAGGAGGTCGGCACCATCACCGAGACCTGGCAAAAGGAAGACGACTCATAACACAAAAGAACCTCTCTCAGCTATGCTGGTGATGCCCCTGCTGCAGCCATCTTTTCACCTGTTATCAACATTGTGGCTACTACTGCTCCGCCAGGATTGGGCCCATTATCTCAAGTCCTGCTGCCCCACAACAGAGATTCAGGTGTTTGTGATGATATCAGTCCAACAGAATTCATCAGGCGAGACAGTATGATTATCTGACGATTAACTGATGGCATTTTAAAAATGCGTGATGACAGCATACAGTTTCATACCTGGCAAGTCTGCCCAGGAATTGATGATACAAAAAAAGGTCAATGGCTTACTTATTTAAAGATATAATTATTAAATTCTTTCCTTATATAGTCTGTGATCCCTGAAGTTTGGCGCCACCTTGTGTCACACTCAAGTGTGACAGACGATCTAACAACCTGATTATTTCATTATTCAAATCTGTCTTTTTCTACTCCAGGAGGAGTGGAGTCTGGGATCCACCTTGTTGGTGTTAAATTGTACCTTGTGAATTCTTTATTTCTTGCTTTCCGTCTTTCTGTCTTTCTTTCTTCCTTCCTTCCTTCCTTCCTTTCTTTCTTACTTCCTTCCTTTCTTTCTTACTTTTTTCCTTTATTTATATCTATGTTGATATCATTTTGTTATTTCTCTAGTGGTGAATTATGAGAAACTATGTCTTTATTCATTCATTTTTTTTTGTTCAAATCTATGATTAAGAACTCAATGTCTTTTCAGTATTGAGCAATCATTTAGGCTTCACGCATAAAACACCATCCACTTGTTTAATGTTTATTCATTTTATGATGAAAATCTGTCATTATGTATTCAGTGATCACTGGAGTTTTGAGCCTCCTTAGGGGAGACCGTTGTACCAGACAGTCACATCATCTAATACTACACTTAGTTCTTTAACTGTTAAACTAGGAAATTAATTAATAATTCATCATTTAATTTATGTATTTACAATACAGTTAATGTTATGGATCATAAGTCCCTTTTGGAGTCAGATTTTGTTAGTTGATGATGTAATATCATCTCATTACTTCACCATTTAGCTATGTAAATAGATCTTTACATCAGCGATAGGTTTAGGACTTTGGTGCCATCTCATCAGCGTTCATGTGAAAGGCCCACTAATCAATTATCAATATAATTTTTTAAATTCCGTATTATTCCAGGAAGAGATCAGTCTGATTCCTCCAAGTGAGATTTAAGTATGCACCACCATGCCAATATTCAATCATTTTTCATTATATATTCATTATTTAAATCGATGAAGGTCTTGTACTTCTTGACTGGAGTCGGGCCATCCCTCCATGGGAGCTAATCACATGGCATTATTTAATTATCTAAGTACTACTTCCTTGGCAATCACTGGAATTGAGTTCCATCTTATGAAAGTTAAGTATGGAGGACTATCCAATTATTAAGTCATTTGATGGTGTCATCTGTCATTTAGCTTCTATGGGATTCACACAGTACGAGTTCAGTAACAGAAGCAGTGCCCAGAGAATGGAGGACACTGCCCTATACGGTGAGTACTGATTACGTAATAGTAGATTTTTAACAATCGAATGATTACACGATTTAAAAAAAAACAATGTAATGTTTCGCATCGTCGGAATCTGAGAGGTTGCAACAGAACTGACCCATGAAGGATACAGTGACCACCGATTTTAAAAATGGAATAACAGAATAATCTCATGATCAGGGAATCTCATCTAATGAACTCTGTCGGGCTGATAACATGACACACCACCAACAATAAATCACTCTAAATAGCCATATTAAAATGCGGGGTGCAGGACTTAATAGAGAACAGTCAATTGAGGGATCCAAAATGACTGAAAGCAACGTAAGACACTGCTCAAAATCCTTAATCATCAGCCTAATGCAAATCTAAACCACTCTGAGAAACCATGGCATCAAATTCCCCTAAAGGTAGAGAATGAAGAAGAGTTTATATTATTTTCAATAAAGAGAAAGGGATTATGGTAGAGGCGATTAATTATATTGTTTCCATTCTAGAAAATCGAAATTGAAGCATAGAAAACAGGTTTAAAATACTCATTATTGTACTTGAATGGCACAATGATGCTTTCATTTTCGTGCTTATGTCACTATAGGCATGTTGTAGCTTGAGAGACTGGTAAATATGTAGAACTCAAAAGAAAGAGCCCTGCTTTCTTTTTGTGAGAAACTCGTTGATGATGTAAGGTTAGTTCATTGGTGGGTATACTCCTTTTAGCATGCGGGAAGGGCACTACAATGTGTCAGAATGGTGGTTCATAAATGTTGCCTGGCAACCCTGCTTGCATTCAGTATCCTGGTAACATGGGCCAAGGACCAGAGAGCATCTTCGAGAAAGTGTTATCATGGGACATTACAGTCTCCCAAGATAACTATCTCCTAAAACATTTCAAGACAGCATTTCATTCGCCTAAACAAGTCATAGCCACACCTCTGGAAGTGTGCCTACAGCTTTTACTGGTTACCAAATTCAAGATAATGTAATCATCCGATAATGTAGTCTGTGGAGAAACAGTTCAAAGTCTTCTGTTTATGAATACTCTCTCTCCTAAGAAGTCACACTATGGAACAAAAGACAAATAAGACTCACAATTATTCATCAAAAGGTGAGTTTGCCATTGATGACTTCCTTCAAGAAGGTGATAATCCATTTGTTAGAATGAACTTTGTGATTTTTGGATTTCAGTCCATCTTTTTTGAGGCAGCCGCCCAACATTAAATATGTGATATCTACTAAAAAACCCCGGCTTCACAATGACAGTTCAGCATTTAAACATGTTACTACTCTACTCTACGATTAAATAACTGATGGACCTGGGAGTTTCCCACAATCATGTGGGAGTAAACAGAGAGTCAATTGTGTGGAGTATGGCAGACCATTTCATCCTCTGCTTATGTTGTTATTTGATTATTAAAATAGGACATTGTATAATCCATGATCAGTGGATTGTGGTGATGCGATGTGGGAGGCAATTATTATAGACCATCTTAATGCCAATTATGTAGTTAAAATATTTAAATTTATCACAACAGCATCGTTCATGAGCCTGGTTTGTAGCCACCTTAGGAAAGTGGATGATGTTACATGACCTCATTATTTGATTATTAAATTATATAAAACAATGATTATATCGTCCATGACACCTGGAATGTGGTGCCACAGATCATCTAATTACATAATTAATGAAGTTAAATTGACAATCTGCTTTAATCCCCAAGACAATTTAAATATTTGTATAGTTATGTAAACAACAATCCTCCATTCCATGAAGAGACTTGTAAAGCTGCCTATTGTGGAGATAATGTGCAATATCTACACATTGTATGATTCATTGAGTCAATTGATGATGATGACATCTTACATGACTGGAGTCTGGCCATGCTTCCCTGCCAGTAGAATGCTACATCCCCTATTTTTGTGAGAGTTAGCTATTAGTGACTTATTTAATTCTTTAAATTATGTAAACGACAGACAGTGCCATCACCGATTACGGTTAGGGTGCAAAAATCTGTCAGTGACAAGGTTAGGAAAGTTGTAGACATGGGCAGAGCATTTTCTCAATGATCTATGCATCTCTCCGAGTAAGCGGGATGCTGGGTGATTGAGTCCTGAAGGTTGTACTGTGTCCTCCGAGAAGTACAAGGACTTCACCAAGGCCAGCATCGTGGTCTGGTGTTAACTACCTGCTGTTCCTCCACATCATCGCATCGGTTGTGATCTGCCATGAGAAGAAGGAGTGGCACTAAGAGGGCGCACCATCACCGAGTCCTGGCAAAAGGATGACGACTCAGAACACAGAAGAATATCTCTCTCTCAGCTATGCTGGTGATACATCTTCTACAGCCAACTTCTCAGATGTTATCAATTTTGTAGCTACTACTGCTACGACAGGATTGGGCCCATTATCTCACGTCCTGCCACACCACAACAGAGACTCAGGTGCTTGTGATGATGTTAGGCCAACAGAATTCATCAGGCAAGACAGTATGATTATCTGACGAATAACTGATGGCATTTTTTAAAATGCGTGATGACAGCATACAGTTTCATACCTGCCAAGTCTGCCCAGAAATTGATGATAAAAAAAATATCAACAGCTTACATATTTAAAGATGTAATTATTAAATTCTTTCATTATATAATCTGTGATCCCTGATGTTTGGCCAAACCTAGTGTGACTCAAGTGTGACAGTCAATTTAACTATCTGATTGTTTCAATATTCAAATCTGTCATTTTCTACTCCAGGAAGAGTGGAGTCTGGATCCACCTTGTTGGTGTTAAATTGTATCTTGAGATTTCTTTCTTTCTTCATTTCTTCATTCCTTCCTTCCTTCCTTCCTTCCTTCCTTTCTTTCTTTCTTTCTTTCTTACTTCCTTCCTTTATTTAAATATAGGTTCATATCATTTTGTTATCTCTCTAAAGGTGAATTATGAGAAACTATCTCTTTATTCATTCATTTTTTTTGTTCAATTCTATGATTAAGAACTCAAAGTCTCTTCAATATGGAACAATCATTTAGGCTTCACGCATAAAACACCATCGGCCTGTTTAATGTTTCTTCATTTAATTATGATAATCTGTCATTATGTATTCAGTGATTACTGCAGTTTTGAGCCTCCTTAGTGGAGACCGTTGTACCAGACCGTCACATCATCTAATACTACACTTACTTCTTTAACTGTTAAACTAGGAAATTAAGTAATAATTCATCATTTAATATGTGTATTTAAAGTACAGGTAATGTTATGGACCATAAGTCTCTTTTGGAGTCAGAATTTGGTAGTTGATGATGTAATATTATCTCATTACTTCACCATTTAGTGATATAAATAGATCTTTACATCAGCGATAGATTTAGTACTTTGGTGCCATCTCATCAGTGGTAATATAAAAGGCCCACTAATTAATTTTCAATTCAAAATTTTAAATTCCTCATTATTCCAGGAAGAGATCAGTCTGACTACTCCTTGTGGGATTTAAGTATGCACCACCATGACATTATTCAATCATTTTTCATTATATATTCATTATTTAAATCGATGAAGTTGTTGTTTTCTTGACTGGAGTCGGCCCATTCCTCCAAGTGAGTTAATCACGTGGCATTATTTGATGATCTAAGTAATACTTCCTAGGCAATCACTGGAGTTGGGTTATATCGTAAGAAAGTTAAGTATGGAGGACTATCCAAATATTAACTCATTTGATTGCATAAGTAATGATGGTGTCATCTCTCATTTGGCTTCTGTGGGATTGACACAGCAGGACATCGGTACCAGAAGCAGTGCCCAGAGAAGGGAGACACTGCCTTATACGGTGATTACTGATTACGTAATAGTAGATTTTTAACAATCGAATGATTACACGATTTTAAAAAAACTGTACTGTTTCGCACCATCGGTTTCGGAGAGTTTGCAACAGAACTGACCCATGAAGGACACAGTGAACACCGATTTTAAAAATGGAATAACTGAATAATCTCCTGATCAGGGAATCTCCTCTAATGAAAGCTGTCGGGCTGATAACATGACACACCACCAGCAATAAATCACTCTAAATACCATATTAGAAAGCGGGGTACAGGACTTCATAGAGAACAGTCATGTGAGGAATCCAAAATGACTGAAAGAAACATAAGACACTGCTCAAAATCCGTAATCATCAGCCTAATGCAAATCTAAACAATTCTGAGAAACCATGGGTTCAAGCTCCTCTAAAGGTAAGAGAATGAAGAGGAGTTTATTTTATTTTCAATAAAGAGAAAAGGATTGTGGTAGAGGCGATTAATTCTATTGTTTTCTTCCAGAAATTAGAAAATTGAAGCATAGAAAACAGGTTTAAAATACTCATCATTGTACTTGAATGGCACAATGATGCTTTCGTGTTCATGCTTATGTCACTATAGGCACGTTGTAGCTCGAGAGACTGGTAAATATGTAGAACTCAAAAGAAAGAGCCCTGCTTTCTTTTTGTGAGAAACTCGGTGAGGATGTAAGGTTTGTTCATTGGTGGGTATACTCCTTTTAGCATGCGTGAGGGGCACTAGAATGTGACAAAATGTTGGTTCATAAATGTTGCCTGGCAACCCTGCTTGCATTCTGGATCCTGGTATCATGGGCTAAGGACCAGAGAGCAGCTTCGAGAAAGTGTTGTCATGGGACATTGCAGTCTCCCAAGATAACTATCTCCTAAAACTTTTCATGACAGCATTTGTTTCGCCTAAACAAGTCATATCCACACCTCTGGAGGTGTGCCTACAGATTTACTGGTTACCAAATTCAAGATTATGTAATCATCCGATAATGTAGTCTGTGGAGAAACAGTTCACAGTCTTCTGTTTATGAATACTCTCTCTCCTCAGAAGTAAAACTATGGAGCAAAAGATAATAAGACTACGATTATTCATCAAAATGGTGAGTTTGACATTGTTGACTTCCTTCAGGAAGGTGATAATCCGTTTGTTAGAGTAGACTTAGTGATTATTAGATTTCAGTCCATCTCTTTTGAGGCAGCCGCCCAACATTAAATATGTGATATCTTCTAAAAACCCTGCATACACAAAGAGAGTTCAGCATTTAAACATGGTACTACACTGCTCTGCGATTAAATAAGGGATGAACCTGGGAGTTTCCCACAATCATGTGGGAGTCAACTCAGACTCAATTGTGTGGAGCATAGCAGACCATTTCATCCTCTCATTATGTTGTTATTTGATTATTAAAATAGGACATTAGATAATCCATGATCAGTGGATTGTGGTGACGCGATGTGGGAGGCAATTATTATAGACCATCTTAATATCAATTATGTAGTTAAAATATTTAAATTAATCATGATAGCATCGTTCAAGTGCCTGGTTTGGAGCCACCTTTGTGAAGTGGATAATGTTACATGAACTTATTATTTCATTATTTAATTATATAAAACAATGATTATATCGTCCATGACACTTGGAATCTGGTGCCACAGATCACCTAATTACATAATTAATGTATTTTAATTGACAATCTGTGTTAATCCCCAAGATAATGTAAATATGAGTGTAATTATGTAAACCAAAAATTGTCCATTCCAAGAAGACACCTGTAAAGCTCCCTCGTGTGGCGTTACTGTACAATATCATCACAGTTTATGATTCATTGTTTCAAAGGATGATGATGACATTCTTCATGACTGGAGTCTGGCCATACTTCCCTGCAAGTTAAATGCTACATCACGTCTTCATTGGGACAGTTAGCTATCACTGACTTATATTGAGTTCTTTAAATTACTTAAACGACAGACAATGCCATCACCGATTATTTTTAGGTTGCAAATATCTGTCAGCAACAATTTAGGAAACTTGCATACATGGGCAGAGCATGTTCTGAATGTCTATGCGTCTTCCAGACCACTAGGAATTCTGGAGAATAGAGTCCAGAAGATTGCATGGTGCCCTCCGAGAAGTACAAGAACTTTTCCAAGGTCTGCATGGTGGTCTGGGTGTTGACTACTTGCTCTTCCTCCACATCTTCACATCGGTTGTGGTCTACGTCTAGAAGATGTAGCAGCACTAGGAGGTCGGCACCATCACCGAGACCTGGCAAAAGGATGACGACTCAGAACACGGAAGAACATCTCTCTCTCAGCGTTGCTGTTGATGCCCCTTCTGCAGCCGCCTTTTCAGCTGATATCAACATTTTGCCTACTACTGGTATGCCAGGAATGGGCCAATTACCTCAGGTCCTGCCACAACACAACAGAGATTCCGGCACCGGTGGGGATGTCAGGCCAACAGAATTCACCAGGCAAGAAAGTATGATTATCTGACGATTAACTGATGGAATATTAAAAAAATCCGTGATGACAGCATCCGTTTTCATATCTGGCAAATCTGCCCAGGAATTGATGATACGAAATATTTCAACGACTTAGCTATGTAAAGATGTAATTATTAAATTGTTTCATTATATAATCTGTGAACCCTGAAGTGTGGTGCCACCTTGTGTGACTCAAGTGTGACAGACGATCTAACAATCTTATGCTTTCATTATTTAAATCTGTCTTTTTCTACTCCAGGAAGAGTGGAGTCTGGAGCCCCCTTGTTGGTGTTAAAATGTCTCTTGCGATTTCATTATTTATTTATTTAAATCAATGTTGATCTCATTTTGTTATCTGTCTAGGGGTGAATTATGAGAAATTATCTCTTCATTCATTCATTTTATTGTTCAAATCTATGATTAAGAACTCAGTGACTCTTCAGTATTGATCAATCTTTAGGTTTCACACATAAAACACCATCCACTAGTTTAATATTTATTCATTGAATTATGAAAATCTGTCATTATGTATTCAGTGACCACTAAAGTTTTTAGCCTCCTTAGGGGAGTCCATCGTGCCAGAACATCGCATCATCTACTAGTACACTTACTTATTTACCGGTTAAACTAGGAAATTAAATAATAATTCATCACTTAATTAACGTGTTTGAAATACAGGTAATGTTATGGACCCTAAGTCCCTTTTGGAGTCAGATTTTGTGAGTAGACGAAGTAACATCATCTTATTACTTCATCATTTAGCTCTGTAAATAGGTCATTACATCAGCGATAGTTTTAGGACTTTGGTGCCATCTCCTCAGTGTTAGTATCCAATGCCAGCTAATTAATTATCAATTTAATTTTATAAATAAATCATTATTCCAGGAAGAGACCAGTCTGACTACTCCATGTGGGATTTAAATATGCACCACCATGACATTACTCAATCATTTTTCATTATATATTCATTATTTGAATCGGTGAAGATGTTGTTCTTCTTGACTGGAGTAGGGGCATTCCTCCATGGGAGTTAATCACGTGGCAGTATTTAATCATCTAAGTATTCCTTCCTGGACAATCACTGGAGTTTGGTTCCATCTTATGAAAGTTAAGTATGGAGGACCATCCCATTATTAACTTACTTGATTGCGTAAGTAATGATGGTGTCATCCGTCATGTGGCTGCTGTGGGATTGACACAGCAGCAGATCAGTACCAGAAGCAGTGCCCAGAGAATGGGGGACACGGCCTCATACAGTGATTACTGATTATGTAGTAGTACGTTTTTAACAATCGAATGATTACACGATTTTAAAAAAAACTGTACAGTTTCGCATCATCAGTTTCTGCGAGGTTGCAACGGAACTGACCCATGAAGGACACAGTGACCACCGATTTTAAAAAAGGAATAACTGAATAATCTCCTGATCAGGGGATCTCATCTCATGAACTCTGTCGGGCTGATAACATGACACACCACCAACAATAAATAACTCTAAATAACCATCTCAGAAAGTGGGGTACAGGACTTAATAGAGAACAGTCAATTGAGGAATCCAAAATGACTGAAAGAAACATAAGACACTGCTCAAAATCCTTAATCATCAGCCTAATGCAAATCTAAACAACTCTGAGAAACCATGGGATCAAGCTCCTCTAATGGTAAGAGGATGAAGAGGAGTTTATTTTATTTTCAATAAAGAGAAAAGGATTATGGTAGAGGCGATTAACTGTATTGTTTCCATTCTAGAAATTAGCAAATTGAAGAATTGAAAACAAGAGTAAAATTCTCATCATTGTACTTGAATGGCACAATGATTCTTTCGTTTTCATGCTTATGTCACTATAGGCATGTTGTAGCTTGAGAGACTGGTAAATATGTAGAACTCAAAAGAAAGAGCCCTGCTTGGTATTTGTGAGAAACTCAGTGAGGCTGTAGGGTTAGTTCACCGGTGGGTATACTCCTTTTAGCCTGTGGGAGGTGCACTAGAATGTGACAGAATGTTGGTTCATAAATGTTGCCTGGCAACCCTCCTTGCATTCTGTATCCTGGTATCGTGGGCCAAGGATGAGAGAGCAGCTTCGAGAAAGTGTTATCATGGGACATTACAGTCTGCCAAGATAACTATCTCCTAAACCTTTTTCATGACAGCATTTGATTCGCCTAACCAAGTCAGAGCCACACCTCTGGAAGTGTGCCTACAGCTTTTCCTGGTTACCAAATTCAAGATTACCTAATCATCAGAGGACATAGTCTGTGGAGAAACAGTTCAGAGTCTTCTGTTTATGAATACTCTCTCTCCTCAGAAGTAAAACTATGGAGCAAAAGATAATAAGACTACGATTATTTATCAAAAAGGTGAGTTTGACATTGTTGACTTCCTTCAGGATTGTGATAATCCGTTTGTTAGAGTGGACTTAGTGATTATTGGATTTCAGTCCATCTCTTTTGAGGCAGCCGCCCAACATTAAATATGTGATATCTTCTAAAAACCCTGCATACACAATGACAGTTCAGCATTTAAACATGTTCCTACTCTGCTCTGCGATTAAATAAGGGATGAACCTGGGAGTTTCCCACAATCATGTGGGAGTCAACTGAGAGGCAATTGTGTGGAGCATGGCAGACCATTTCATCCTCTTATTATGTTGTTATTTAATTATTAAAATAGGATTCTAGATAATCCATGATCAGTGGATTGCGGTGACGTCATGTGGGAGGCAATTATTATAGACCATCTTAATATCAATTGTGTAGTTAAAATAATTAAATTAATCACGACAGCATCGTTCATGAGCCTGGTTTGGAGCCACCTAGGAAAGTGGATTATGTTACATGAACTCATTATTTGATTATGTAATTAGATAAAACAATGATTATATCATCCATGACACCTGATCTGGTGCCAAAGATCATCTAATTACATAATTAATGAATTTAAATTGACAATCTGTGTTAATCCCCAAGATAATGTAAACATTTGTATACTCATGTAGACAACAACCCTCCATTCCATGAAGAGACCTGTAAAGCTCCCTCTTGTGGAGATAATGTGCAATATCTACACATCTTATGATTCATTGACTCCATGATAATGACATCCTTCATGACTGGAGTCTAGCCATACCTCCCTGCCAGTTAAATACTACATCACCTCTTTATTGGGACAGTTAGCTATCACTGACTTATTTAATTCTTTAAATTACTTAAATGACAGAAAATGCCAACACCGATCATTTTTAGGGTGCAAATATCTGTCAGCGACAATTTAGGAAACTTGTAGACATGGGCAGAGCATGTTCTGAATGTCTATTCGACTTCCAGACCACTAGGAATGCTGGAGAATAGAGTCCAGAGGATTGCATGTTGCCCTCCGAGAAGTACAAGAACTTTTCCAAAGTCTGCATGGTGGTCTGGGTGTTGACTACTTGCTCTTCCTCCACATCTTCACATCGGTTGTGGTCTACGTCTAGAAGATGAAGTGGCACTTGCAGGTCGGCACCATCACCGAGACCTGGCAAAAGGATGACGACTCATAACACGGAAGAACATCTCTCTCTCAGCTATGATGTTGATGCCCCTGCTGCAGCCGCCTTTTCAGATGATATCAACATTTTGGCTACTACTGGTATGCCAGGAATGGGCCAGTTACCTCAGGTCCTGCCGCAACACAACAGAGATTCAGGCACCGGTGAGGATGTCAGGCCAACAGAATTCACCAGGCAAGAAAGTATGATTATCTGACGATTAACTGATGGAATATTAAAAAAATCCGTGATGACAGCATCCGTTTTCATATCTGGCAAGTCTGCCCAGGTATTGATGATACGAAAAAGTTCAACGACTTAGATATGTAAAGATGTAATTATTAAATTGTTTCATTATATAATCTGTGAACCCTGAAGTGTGGTGCCACCTTGTGTGACTCAAGTGTGACAGACGATCTAACAAACTGATGATTTCATTATTTAAATCTGCCTTTTTCTACTCCAGGAAGAGTGGAGTCTGGAGCCCCATGGTTGGTGTTAAAATGTCTCTTGTGGTTTCACTATTTATTTATATAAATCAATGTTGATATCATTTTGTTATCTCTCTAGGGGTGAATTATGAGAAATTATCTCTTCATTCATTCATTTTATTGTTCAAATCTATGCTTAAGAACTCAATGACTCTTCAGTATTGATCATTCTTTAGGTTTTGTGCATATAACACCATCCACTTGTTTAATATTTATTCATTGAATTATGAAAATCTGTCATTATGTATTCAGTGACCACTAAAGTTTTTAGCCTCCTTAGGGGAGTCCATCGTGCCAGATCATCACATCATGTAATAGTACACTTACTTATTTAGCGGTTAAACTAGGAAATTAAATAATAATTCATCACTTAATTAACGTATTTGAAATACAGGTAATGTTATGGACCCTAAGTCCCTTTTGGAGTCAGATTTTGTGAGTAGACGATGTAACATCATCTCATTACATCATCATTTAGCTCTGTAAATAGGTCATTATATCAGCAATAGTTTTAGGACTTTGGTGCCATCTCCTCAGTGTGAGTATAAAACGCCAGCTAATTAATTATCAATTTAATTTTATAAATAAATCATTATTCCAGGAAGAGACCAGTCTGACTATTCCATGTGGGATTTAAGTATGCACCACCATGATATTACTCAATCATTTTTCATTATATATTCATTATTTGAATTGATGAAGATGTTGTTCTTCTTGACTGGAGTAGGGGCATTCCTCCATGGGAGTTAATCACGTGGCAGTATTTAATCATCTAATTACTCCTTCCTTGACAATCACTGGAGTTTGGTTCCATCTTATGAAAGTTAACTATGGAGGAATATCCCATTATTAACTTACTTGATTGCGTAAGTAATGATGGTGTCATCCGTCATTTGGCTGCTGTGGGATTGACACAGCAGCAGATCGGTACCAGAAGCAGTGCCCAGAGAATGGGGGACACGGCCTCATACAGTGATTACTGATTACGTAGTAGTACATTTTTAACAATCGAATGATTACACGATTTTAAAAAAACTGTACAGTTTCGCATCATCAGTTTCTGCGAGGTTGCAACGGAACTGACCCATGAAGGACACAGTGAACACCGATTTTAAAAACGGAATAACTGTATAATTTCCTGATCAGGGAATCTCATCTCATGAACCCTGTCGGGCTGATAACATGACACACCACCAACAATAAATAACTCTAAATAACCATCTCAGAAAGCGGGGTACAGGACTTAACAGAGAAGCGTCAATTGAGGAATCCAAAATGACTGAAAGAAACATAAGACATTGCTCAAAATCCTTAATCCTCAGCCTAATGCAAATCTAAACAACTCTGAGATACCATGGGATCAAGCTCCTCTAATGGTAAGAGGACAAAGAGGAGTTTATCTTATTTTCAATAAAGAGTAAAGGATTATAGTAGAGGCGATTAACTGTATTGTTTCCATTCTAGAAATTAGCAAATTGAAGAATTGAAAACAAGAGTAAAATACTCATCATTGTACCTGAATGGCACAATGATTCTTTCGTTTTCATGCTTATGTCACTATAGGCATGTTGTAGCTTGAGAGACGGGTAAATACGTAGAACTCAAAAGAAAGAGCCCTGCTTTGTTTTTGTGAGAAACTCAGTGAGGCTGTAGGGTTAGTTCACCGGTGGGTATACTCCTTTTAGCCTGTGGAAGGGGCACTAGAATGTGACAGAATGTTGGTTCATAAATGTTGCCTGGCCACCCTCCTTGCATTCTGTATCCTGGTATCGTAGGCCAAGGACGAGAGAGCAGCTTCGAGAAAGTGTTATCATGGGACATTACAGTCTCCCAAGATAACTATCTCCTAAACCTTTTCATGACAGCATTTGATTCGCCTAACCAAGTCAGAGCCACACCTCTGGAAGTGTGCCTACAGCTTTTCCTGGTTACCAAATTCAAGATTACCTAATCATCAGAGAACATAGTCTGTGGAGAAACATTTCAGAGTCTTCTGTTTATGAATACTCTCTCTCCTCAGAAGTAAAACTATGGAGCAAAAGATAATAATAATATGATTATTCATCAAAAATGTGAGTTTGACATTGTTGACTTCCTTCAGGAATCTGATAATCCGTTTGTTAGAGTAGACTTAGCGATTCTTAGATTTCAGTCCATCTCTTTTGAGGCAGCCGTCCAACATTAAATATGTGATATCTTCTAAAAACCCTGCATACACAATGAGAGTTCAGCATTTAAACATGTTACTCCTGTGCTCTGCGATGAAATAAGGGGTGAACCTGGGAGTTTCCCACAATCATGTGGGAGGCAACTGAGAGAAAATTGTGTGGAGAATGGCAGACCATTTCATCCTCTGCTTATGTTGTTATTTGATTATTAAAATAGGACATTAGATAATCCATGATCAGTGGATTGTGGTGACGCGATGTGGGAGGCAATTAATATAGACCATCTTAATATCAATTATATAGTTAAAATATTTACATTAATCACGACAGCATTGTTCATGAGCCTGGTTTGGAGCCACCTTAGGGAAGTGGATGATGTTACATGAACTCATTATTTGATTATTTAATTATACAAAACAATGATTTTATCGTCCATGACACCTGGAATCTGGTGCCACAGATCATCTAATTACATAATTAATGTATTTAAAATGACAATCTGTGTTAATCCCCAAGATAATGTAAATCTGAGTGTAATTATGTAAACCAAAAATTGTCCACTCCATGAAGAGACCCTTCATCCTCCCTCTTGTGGCGTTAATGTGCAATATCATCACAGTTTATGATTCATGGTTTCAATGGATGATGATGACATTCTTCATGACTGGAGTCTGGCCATACTTCCCAGCCAATTAAATGCTACATCACCTCTTTATTGGGACAGTTAGCTATCACTGACTTATTTAATTCTTTAAATTACTACAACGACAGACAATGCCAACACCGATTATTATTAGGTTGCAGATATCTGTCAGCGACAAATTAGGAACTTGTAGACATGGGCAGAGCATTTTCTGAATGTCTATGCATCTTCCAGACCACTAGGAATTCTGGAGAATAGAGTCCAGAAGATTGCATGGTGCCCTCCGAGAAGTACAAGAACTTTTCCAAAGTCTGCATGGTGGTCTGGGTGTTGACTACTTGCTCTTCCTGCACATCTTCACATCGGTTGTGGTCTACTTCTAGAAGATGTAGCGGCACTAGGAGGTCGGCACCATCACCGAGACCTGGCAAAAGGATGGCGACTCAGAACACGGAAGAACATCTCACTCTCAGCTATGCTGTTGATGCCCCTTCTGCAGCCACCTTTTCAGCTGATATCAACATTTTGGCTACTACTGGTATGCCAGGAATGGGTCAGTTACCTCAGGTCCTGCCGCAACACAACAGAGATTCAGGCACTGGTGTGGATGTCAGGCCAACAGAATTCACCAGGCAAGAAAGTATGATTATCTGACGATTAACTGATGGAATAGTAAAAATCCGTGATGACAGCATCCGTTTTCATATCTGGCAAATCTGCCCAAGAATCGATGATACGAAAAAGTTCAACGACTTAGCTATGTAAAGATGCAATTATTAAATAGTTTCATTATATAATCTGTGAACCCTGAAGTGTGATGCCACCTTGTGTGACACAAGTGTGACATATGATCTAACAATCTTATGCTTTCATTATTTAAATCTGTCTTTTTCTACTCCAGGAAGAGTGGAGTCTGGAGCCCCCTTGTTGGTGTTAAAATGTCTCTTGTGATTTCATTATTTATTTATTTAAATCAATGTTGATATCATTTTGTTATCTGTCTAGGGGTGAATTATGAGAAATTATCTCTTCATTCATTCATTTTATTGTTCAAATCTATGCTTAAGAACTCAATGACTCTTCAGTATTGATCAATCTTAAGGTTTCTCGCATATAACACCATCCTCTAGATTAATATTTATTCATTGAATTATGAAAATCTGTCATTATGTATTCAGTGACCACTAAAGTTTTTAGCCTCCTTAGGGGAGTCCATCATGCCAGAACATCGCATCATCTCATAGTACACTTAATTATTTACCTGTTAATCTAGGAAATTAAATAATAATTCATCACTTAATTAACGTGTTTGAAATACAGGTAATGTTATGGACCCTAAGTCCCTTTTGGAGTCAGATTTTGTGAGAAGACGATGTAATCTCATCTCATTACTTCATCATTTAGCTCTGTAAATAGGTCATTACCTCAGCGATAGTTTTAGGACTTTGGTGCCATCTCGTCAGTGTTAGTATAAAACGCCAGCTAATTAATTATCAATTTAATTTTATAAAAAATCATTATTCCAGGAAGAGACCAGTCTGACTACTCCATGTGGTATTTAAGTATGCACCACCATGACATTACTCAATCATTTTTCATTATATATTCCTTACTTGAATCGATGAAGATGTTATTTTTCTTGACTGGAGTAGGGCCATTCCTCCATGGGAGTTAATCACGTGGCAGTATTTAATCATCTAAGTCCTCCTTCCTTGACACTCACTGGAGTTTGGTTCCATCTTATGAAAGTTAACTATGGAGGACCATCCCATTATTAACTTACTTGATTGCGTAAGTAATGATGGTGTCTTCCGTCATGTGGCTGTTGTGGGATTGACACAGCAGCAGATCGGTACCAGAAGCAGTGCCCAGAGAATGGGGGACACGGCCTCATACAGTGATTACTGATTACGTAGTAGTACATTTTTAACAATCGAATGATTACACAATTTTATAAAAACTGTACTGTTTCGCATCATCAGTTTCTGCGAGGTTGCAACGGAACTGACCCATGAAGGACACAGTGACCACCGATTTTAAAAACGGAATAACTGTATAATCTCCTGATCAGGGAATCTCATCTCATGAACTCTGTCGGGTTGATAACATGACACACCACCAAGAATAAATAACTCTAAATAACCATCTCAGAATGCGGGGTACAGGACTTAATAGAGAAGAGTCAATTGAGGAATCCAAAATGACTGAAAGAAACATAAGACACTGCTCAAAATCCTTAATCATCAGCCTAATGCAAATCTACACAACTCTGAGAAACCATGGGATCAAGCTCCTTTAATGGTAAGAGGATGAAGAGGAGTTTATTTTATTTTCAATAAAGAGTAAAGGATTATGGTAGAGGCGATTAACTGTATTGTTTCCATTCTAGAAATTAGTAAATTGAAACATAGAAAACAGGTTTAAAATACTAATCATTGTACTTGAATGGCACAATGATGCTTTCATTTTCATGCTTAGGTCACTATAGGCATGTTGTAGCTTGAGAGACAGGTAAATATGTAGAACTCAAAAGAAAGAGCCCTGCTTTGTTTTTGTGAGAAACTCAGTGAGGCTGTAAGGTTAGTTCATCGGTAGGTATACTCCTTTAAGCCTGTGGGAGGGGCACTAGAATGTGAAAAAATGTTGGTTCATAAATGTAGCCTGGCAACCCTGCTTGCATTCAGTATCCTGGTATCATGGGCCAAGGACGAGAGAGCAGCTTCGAGAAAGAGTTATCTTGGGACATTACACTCTCCCAAGATAACTATCTCCTAAATCTTTTCATGACAGCATTTGATTCGCCTAACCAAGTCATAGCCATACCTCTGGAAGTTTGCCTACGGCTTTTACTGGTTACCAAATGCAAGTTTACCTCATCAGAGGACATAGGCTGTGGAGAAACAGTTCAGAGATTTTATCGTCCATGACACCTGGAATCTGGTGCCACGGATCACCTAATTACGTAATTAATTACTTTAAACTGACAATCTGTGTTAATCCCCAGGATAATGTAAATATTTGTATAGTTATGTAAACAACAATCCTCCATTCCATGAAGAGACCTGTAAAGCTCCCTCTTGTGGAGATAATGTGCAATATCTACACATTTTATGATTCATTGACTCAATTGGTGATGATGACATCCTTCATGAATGGAGTCTGGCCATGCTTCCCTGCCAGTAAAATGCTACATCCCCTATTTAGTGTGACAGTTAGCTATTACTAACTTATTTAATTCTTTAAATTATGCAAACGAAGGACAGTGCCATCACCGATTACGGTTAGGGTGCAAATACCTGTCAGGGACAAGGTTAGGAAAGTTGTAGACATGGGCAGAGCGTTTTCTGAATGATCTATGCATCTCCCAGTGTACGAGGGATGCTGGATGATTGAGTCCAGAAGGTTGCACGGTGCCAACCGAGAAGTACAAGGACTACACCAAGGCCAGCACGGTGGCCTGGGTGTTGACTACCTGCTCTTCCTCCACATCCTCACATCGGTTGTGATCTACCATGAGAAGAAGGAGTGGCACTAGGAGGTCGGCAACTTCACTGAGACCTGGCAAAAGGATGACGACTCAGAACACGGAAGAACATCTCTCTCTCAGCTATGCTGTCGATGCCCCTGCTGCGGCCACCTTTTCAGCTGTTACCAACATTGTGGCTACTACTGCTACTCCAGGATTTGGCCCATTATCTCACCGCACCACAACAGAGATTCAGGTGCTTGTGATGATGTCAGGACAACAGAATTCATCAGGCAAGACACTATGATTATCTGAAGATTAACTGATGGCATTTTAAAAATGCGTGATGACAGCATACAATTTCATACCTGGCAAGTCTGCCCGGGAATAGATGATACAAAAAAAGGTCAACAGCTTACTAATTTAAAGATGTAATTATTAAATTCTTTCATTATATAATCTGTGATCCCTGAAGTTTGGCGCCACCTTGTGTCACACTCAAGTGTGACAGATGATCTAACTGCCTGATTATTTCCTTACTCAAATCTGTCTTTTACTCTGCCAGAAATAATGGAGTCTGGGATCCACCTTGTTGGTGTTAAATTGTATCTTGTGTATTCTTTCTTTCTTTCTTTCTTTCTTCCTTCCTTCCTTCCTTCCTTCCTTCTTCCTTTGTTTCTTTCTTTCTTACTTCCTTTATTTAAATCTATGTCGATATCAATTTGTTATCTCTCTAGGGGTGAATTATGAGAAACTATCTCTTTATTCATTCATTTTTTTGTTCAAATCTATGATTAAGAACTCAATGTCTCTTCAGTATTGAGCAGACACTTAGGCTTCACGCATAAAACACCATACACTTGTTTAATGTTTATTCATTTAATTATGAAAATCGGTCATTATGTATTCAGTGATCACTGGAGTTTTGAGCATCCTTAGGGGAGACCGTTGTACCAGACAGTCACGTCATCTAATAGTACAGTTAGTTCTTTAACTTTTAAACTAGGAAATCAATTAATAATTCATCATTTAAATTATGTATTTAAAATACAGGTAATATTATGGACCATAAGTCCCTTTTGGAGTCAGATTTTGGTAGTTGGTGATGTAATATCATCCCATTACTTCACCATTTAGCTATGTAAGTAGATCTTTACATCAGCGATAGTTTTAGGACTTTGGTGCCATCTCATCAGTGTTAATATAAAAGGCCCACTAATTAATTATCCATTTAATTTTTAAATTCCTCATTATTCCAGGAAGAGATCAGTCTGACTACCCCATGTGAGATTTAAGTATGCACCACCATGACATTATTCAATTATTTTTCATTATATATTCATTATTTAAATCGATGAAAGTGTTGTTCTTCTTGATTGGAGTCGGGCCATTCCTCCATGGGAGTTAATCACGTGGCATTATTTAATTATCGAAGTACTACTTCCTTGGCAATCAGTGGACTTGGGTTCCATCTTATGAAAGTTAATTATGGAGGACTATCCAATTATTAACTCATTTGATTGCATAAGTAATGATGGTGTCATCCGTCATTTGGCTTCTGTGGGATTGACACAGCAGGAGATTGGTACCAGAAGCAGTGCCCAGAGAATGGGGGACACTGCCTTATACGGTGATTACGGATTACGTAATAGTAGATTTTTAACAATCGAATAATTACACGATTTTAAAAAAACTGTACTGTTTCGCATCATCGCTTTTTTTTTTTTTTTTTCCCCTGTGGAACCTGGAATTGGAAAAGTCTGAACTTATTTTGTCCAGGCAAAGGTGCAGACAATTTTTCAATACCCTGCAACATCTACATAGTCCGAGCTGGGTCCTATCATGCTGCAGGCATTGTTTTTCAGCATCTTGCTCCCTGGTCAGTGTCATCACAATCCATGCTGCCCCACAATGTTCTTTAGACACCTTTCTTTGGTCATTGTTAGGTTCTGTGATTCTTTGTCTGAAATTATTACAGTTTTTTAGTTAATATTTAAATGTCTTATTCTACAGATCTCTGTAGTATTAGAAGTCTTTCTAGGTAGTTCTTAATAGACACCTTGGTTTTCAGTTACTCGATTTAAGCTTAAACTTTTAGAGTATGTATAGGAGACAGAGTGAAGTTCATTCCTGTTATTAATCATTAATACTTAGTTTGACTATAAGCAAAAGTTAATCTAATGATGGCTGGTAACTTCTTTTTCTTAACATTTTATAATAGTTACCAGATTTTATAAAACTAGAACTTTGCATTGTCAGTTTTAGCTTTAAAAATACTGATTTTAATTTGAAACTCCTTTTAGGAAAACATAAAACAGCTATGTGATTCAGTTTATCTAAATAACTTATGCTTACCAAATTGAGCAAAATCAAGGATGGATTGCCCTCTGTATCATAAAAAAATGAGCTTCTCAACTTTTGGTTAGTATATACAGTGTGCGGCTATGATCTTAAATTTTAGCCCTTTAATATAAGTACAAATATTAACAATGTAATAAAGCACAAATATAATGCAACCTTCTGAATTTAAACATATAAAAAACTGTTTGATAAAACAATTAAACATCCTGTACTGACTTCTTATAATATCAAATAATTTTAGCACCCTTTATGTCTTTAAACCCATTGTCACCTTGGTGCCTGTTATGTTTATGTTAATTTCCAGTGTTAATAATTGTAACTTTTTAACTACTTTCAATTTTTAACAACTTTCGACATAAAACAGAATTAATGTCATCTACATTAAAAGGACATCTGATTTTCTGATAATCTGAATTTAATGACCAGTGCTCAGAGGTAAATTTTGAGCTGGGGACTGTTATCATTAGAGAGCAAAAATGTTTAAACCATTTTTGTTTTAGCTCTATTCTTGCAATAAACAGGTTTCTAACAGGAAACACTGAAAGAACTTTTTAGCAAGTACATATATTTTTCTTGAGAGAAATAAACAGAACTTTTAAACGATTAACCTTGTATGGTCAAAAATTTTAACTCATATTACTAATCTTAAATTTATATTTGTAGATATGAGAGCCCACAGCAAACAGTTTACACCTTTCTTGACATTTGACGACTTTTCTTTGAACCTCCATAACTTTTTACATTACCTTTAGTCTCTCTCGATTTTCTCAGACATCCCTAGCGTAGAAATGTCTCTCCTTTTCTCTTTTTCTTTTTTCTTATCAGCGACTCTTACCCAGATATGCATGCCTGAAGTGAAATCTTATTTATTTATTTAATTCCTGACTCTACCTTCTTACATTGGTGCTTTCCCCTGAGCCTTTCTGTACACTCTGCTCTCTTAACTGTTGGCTCCTTTTATGGATTTTGTGGGTTACACCAGATCTTCTTTTATGTTATCTTTCAGTATTATAATTTTATTTTTACCTCTTTTCAACTCTTCTGGATCTTGTCAATCCTTTTTCCTGTTCTACTTTTATTGCCCAGAGAAATGGAATCATACTCGTAACACCTGAAGTTCCTTCTGATGTTCTCTGTTCTGCTTTGATGAATTGCATTGAGCTATAAATCTGCAGTCCACTTGACCTGTCTACTAGACCACTGTTATCTCACTTTGTCTTCTTTGCTTCAGACTGATTGTAACAATTCTGCACATAGCCATCACTTCTAATTACCATATAATTTGTTATTTTTATTTTTTTAGTTGAGACAAAAATCTTTACCAAAGTTGTTCTCCCCAACACCTCTCATCCTCTACCTCCCCACTCTTACCCTCACCCCTTTCCCTATGGTCACATTCATGCCACCTGATGTTAGGAGGGCTGGGCGAGGGGCTGGTTCTATCATTAGCCCCTAGGGATTCAGAACTCCTCTCCTCTTTGACTGCCCACCAGGTGGCCCAATGCACCTAGACCTTCAGCAACCCAACATGGATCCTGGATGAGCATGGCTTAGGGCTTCTGTACCAGGAGGAGCCTGGTGCTGTTTACACTGGTGTGCTGTATTACCAGCAGCCTGTAAGATTCTGGCCTGGGAGTATTTATTTTATTTTATTTTTTAATTTTCTTATTTATTTTTTTATTTCACATGTCGATCCCATTTCCCTCTCCCTCCCTCCTTCCCACCATTTACATGATATTCCCCCTCACACGCACCCTTACCACCCTCCGCTAGCAGCTCCCAACCCAATTCCACATGTATGACAATGCCATCCAGGTGTAGTCATGTAGATCTGTCAAGTCATTTGAAGTAGGAACTAGGACTTCTCTACTGTTTCTAGGTTAAGGGAGTACCCTCCATGGGGGATGTGTCTGCAATGACCTTTTGTGCATGAGGAATACATCCTGGTTGCACTGTCTGCAGTCCCTAGGACTGCTCAGTCCTTCTGGCTGAGACCCATATTTAGAGAAGACTGAGTCAGTACCATGCTGGATTCCAAGCTATCAGTCTGGGTGCCTGTTATTTGCTCCTTGTTCAGGTCAGCTGTCTCTGTGTGTTTCTACAACCTGGTCTTTTTCTGTCCATCTGCATCTAGATTCTAGTTAAACTCAGTGTTTAAGTTTGGGTGTTTGCTTCTGTTTCCAACAGCACTATAGGAGGGCTCCATGATGGTGAATAAGTTAGTTGTTCATCTCACTATCCAGGAAGGGCATTTATGGTAGACTTTTCACACTTGCTCAAATTGTTAGTTGGCAACAGTCTTGTAGGTCTCTGGACCTTTCTTTAGATTCACTTTTCTCTTCAAACCAAAACTGGCTCCTTCTTTTATTCTCTCTCTCTTTCTGTCTCCCTCTTTCTCTTTCACTCACTCTCAGTCTCTCTCTCTCTCTCTTCTGTCTTGTATCCCTACCCTGACTCAATCTTCCTAGTCGCAATTTCTTTTCTCTCCTTTCTCCTAGTTCTCTCTACATTCATTGACCCCCCCCCACCTGCCATGTGCTCTGGGGGACTTGTCCCATCAACCTTCTGTGAGCGACTTTATATGAATCTCTTAGAATACACCTTGTATCCTAGTTCCTCTGGTGGTGTGAATTATAGGCTGGTGATCCTTTGCTCTAGGTCTAAAATCCATATATGAGCGAGTACATCCTATGTTTATCTTTTTGTGACTGGGTTACCACATTCAGTATGGTTGTTTCAAGAGCCATTCACTTGCCTGCGAATTTCAAGATTCCATTATTTTTTTCTGCAGAAAATACAGTATTCTGCAGTATTACATTGTGTAGATGTGCCACATCTTCTTATCCATTCTTCAAATAAGGATCATGTAGGTTGTTTCCAGTTTCTTGCTGCTATCAACATAGTTGAACAGATGTCTTTGTTGCCGGGATATGGATCATTTTGGTATATGTCTAAGGGGGGATTGCTGGGTCGCATGGTAAACTAATTCCCATTTTCCTGAGGAACCACCATACTTATCTCCAAAATGGCTGCACGAGTTTGCACTCCCACTAGCAGTGGTGGAATGTTCCCTTTCTCCACATCTTCTTTGGTATAAGTTGTCATTGGTGTTTTTAATTTTAGCCATCCTGGCAGGAGTAAGATGTTATCTCAAAGTTGTTTTGATTTGCATTTCCCTGATAGCTAAAGATGTTGAACATTTTCTTAAGTGTTTTTCAGCTTTTTTGGTTTCCTCTATTGAGAATTATTTCTTCTGTTCTATACCCCATTTTTATTTTTGATTTTATAAAGTTTTTTTCAATCAATACTTCTAGTCTTTTTTTTCATTTTATATAACCAAGTCCATTTAAATAATAACAAACATTTATAGACAATATTTGGGGATTTAGGTGTCGATCTTTCCAAACTACTTCCGGCTGGTAAGGTGCGCTGTCATGGGGATTCTATGAAGATGCAGAAATCCTGGCTGTAGTCTGTAAGGCTGCTTTGTCCACCTGTTTTGAATGTAGCATCACCTGGTATTTTCTA